>NC_090201.1:15394195-15706195 GCF_033026475.1 Channa argus | reverse complement strand
GTCCCTTTTATGTCGTTAACACTTTTTTCCTTTACACATATTATAAATGGTGACAGTAAAGCAGTTTGACGTTATTCATCTACTGTTCATTCTCCGTTTTTCAGTATCTACATCTCGCTAAGTGTAACGTCATGTTAATACCGTGCATGCTAAGGTTAATGTTAGTGATCGCAGACTTGAGCAGATTAACCACATGGATCGATCGGTTATCTAGCTACTGTCAGCTTGTTAGGATCCGAAGGATTTAGCACACACTGTTCTCGTAATGGTGACCGTACAATTTGGCAGCTCATGTATGATTGATTGACGGTGTTTTTGCAGCAGCTGGCGTCGGATTTCATCCATGTAATATAAGGAAACATAGCAGGTCATAGCTGAGATTGGTTCGCGGCGATAGATGGGCGGGAGGTTTGTCCCTCTGCTGATGAAGTCGCTGTGCAAATGTAGCGAAGCTGCTCTGATAGCAGCTGAGTTAGACACATATTGACCGTCCCTCTGTGTGCACTGTGCAGCGTTAATTACACAGGCACTGACAGGCCATTTAAAACAGTCAGACTTTAAAACTGTGTGTACTCAGTGTGCACTGTGCTTTTACATTACTTTACAGATGCCAAGACTTCAGTTAACAAATCACATGAGATACAGAAATATACAATGCTAATGCTTATGTTTTATTTCAGGAGCCTGAACAACACACAAGGCGAGATAAGAGTGGGGCCAAGTCATCAGGTTAACACTAATGCCACTTTTTCATGCTATATTTGAATAAAGTTAGACACCTATATTTTATTATACAATAGCACATCACAGTTTATCACTCCCTTCAGGGGTCACCACAGCAACATGATCTGCACGTTGATTTGGCGTGTATACTTACGCAGGATGCCCTTCCTGGTGCAACCCTCCCATTTTTGCCCAGGCTTGGAACCCGCACCAAGGTTGCCCTTGGTCGGTGGGGCGGGCCAGAAATGGGATTTATTGGAGGGGTGTGGAAGTGGGGTGGGAACCCGGGGGGTGGGATTCTAACCTGCTGACTTCTGCATCCCAACCCAATGCTCTAGCACAGGGCCACCAGGCTCCCTATCCAAAATTCTGCTGACAAATGTATTTCGGAGGGTTTCAAAACATTTATTTGCACAAACAACTGTGAATCCGAAATTCACAGTTTTGACTACTATTCGCTACATTTGTCGGCAGACTATAAAAACAAATCTCTACCTGATTGTGACTTGCTTTTGTGTCCTAGTGGCTTTTTAAGCTCTCAATTAAACTACTCCGTTTTTTCACAGTAAGGATTTGTTTACGAATTATTTTCATTATAAAATGATTTTCTTGTTTGATAGATTATATGTTTTCAATGGTCCAAAACCCAAAGATTTTAAGGTTAAAATGAATATTGACAGATAAAAGCTTAGATTTATTAAATTTGATTTGATTTTCTGTCAATTAATTACTCAGCTGATCATTGCAAATCAAGTTAAGTGTGCTGTTTTCATTTTTATATCAAACACTATTTCTGCCATATGCAAAACAAATTAAATTATTGGTTTTACTCCAGGCCAAACTGCCTGAGCTGCAGCCACGTCCTGCTCCTGGTCTACAGACACAGACAGAAAGTGAGGAGCTAATGTGGACGCCAGGGGTCAATGACTGTGACCTCCTCATGTACCTCAGAGCTGCAAGGTTAGTGCTTGCTCTTTATAGCTTGAAAATATATATTTTTAATGTCAGATTAATATAAGGTTTTTAACAGTTACAAAAAGCTGCAATTGTATGCTTTAAATTAAGTGTTTGTTTTAAATGCCTATTTCTGTTGATTTTACAGTTCTCTTTTAAGCTAAAAAGCTGTTTTTAGGTGGTCAAATGAAACCCAGTTAACAAGGCTAGATTTCAGCTGGAGAATCCAGGGTTGTAATTTTACGAATTTTAGAATCAATTGTAAAATCAAAGTAAAATTAGACGAGAAATGTAAAAATGCATTTAAATGTTGATGTCACCTGGGTCAAGAACTTTCCTTTGTTAATGTTTCAAGGAGCATGGCCGCATTTGCAGGGATGTGTGATGGTGGATCTACAGAGGATGGATGTTTGGCAGCCTCCCGTGATGATACCACACTCAATGCCCTCAACATGGTGTGGAGCAAAGCTTATATTTACATTCAATAAAACAGCAATAAATTCAAAGGACCATTATATCATGCTGTAAATGTAAAAACAATAATTTTTTTCTCAATTCTAGCTACATGCAAGTCATTATGATGCAGCAAAAGCTCTCCAACGTTTGGTTAAGAAGCCTCTGCCAAAGCTTATTGAGAAATGCTGGTCGGAGGATGATGTGGTAAGACCGGTTTTGTCCAGTTCTGATATTTTGTTAGTTTTAATGTTGTTTCTGAAAAATAAAAGTATTGGTAGATAAAACTAAACGAAAGCTGTTGATGTATTGTAAATGTTTAATGGTGCATGGAGTGTATTTTTTTTTTTTTTAAATGCATGAGTTTATTTGTCTTGATCACAATTAAAATGGCAATGATACACACCTGCACTAAAGTTGTTTTGTTTCTTTTGAAAGCACTTCATTACATAACTAATCATTTATGTACCAGCATAATAATCATTGTCTTACACCTATTAGATATCTGTACTGGAGCCCTTTGTTTTACAATGCAATATCACTTAATTATTCTCACTTCTCCCTTTCCTTTTCTTCTCTAGAAATGTTTCATAAAAGGCTTGAGACAATATGGAAAGAATTTCTTCCGCATCCGGAAAGACTTTCTGCCCAGCAAAAAAACAGTAATTGAACATGTTTTTTTCTGTACAGAATACATTGAAATGCAGCTATGAAATTTTGATTAGAAACCAAACTTATATTGTTTGTAAAGGTAAGTGGTTTTGTCTTCAGGGTGAGCTGATCACTTTCTATTACCACTGGAAGAAAACTCCAGAGGCTGCAGGAACGAGAGCTTATCGACAGCAACGTCGACAGCCATCCTCTCGTAAAGCAAAGACCCGCTCTGTGGCTGCTCCTGTGAGCGCCCCATCTCGAAATTTTTCATGTGAGCACTTTTTGTTTCTCAGAAAAAAAACAATATTGTTGCTTTTTCCTCTTTATGACAGTAAATTATGTTGTAGTCACAGGATAATACCGTATGTGTGCTGATCTTATCTTTTGCAGTAGATGTGAGTTCTGCCAGTGAGGATGATCTAGATAGTGAGGACAGTGAACAGGACATTAAGAGTTGCAGCCACTGTGGTGCTACAAGTGAGTACAAGTCTGTATTTTTGATATTTCTGATTAAACAGTGTTCGATGACTAATATTTCAGTGAAGCCTTTTAATGTGACAAAAATACTTAAACTTTGATGCTGTGCTTTTTACTTTATTAGTAGTCTGTGAAATCACTCTTGTCTTACAGGTTTTAAAGATTGGCACCAAGGGGGAAGAGACAACCCTTTGCTGTGCACGGCTTGTCGCACGTATGAAAACAAACACGGATGTCTACCACCAGCTTCAAAATCTGCAGGTGGTCCTTTCATGTTTAAACCTGTTAAAGAAGAAGAGGTGAACAGCAAGCATGGAATGAGGACACGGCGAAGCAGGGCACCTGTAAGCCTAAGGCCAGCAGCACAGACACATTTTAGCATCTGTAATGAATAAATGTTGGCGCAAATGCAAATTCATAGACATAAAGCTTTCAAAATAGACACCAAGCATCCGATTTGAGCTTGTTGTTTAACATTTTTGCCTATAAAATATTGGCCTTTGCATTTTAACCATATCAGCTTGTGCTTAATTTTCAGCAGCTGTCATCTTTAAGAAGCGGCCACAGGAGGCTTACAGGCTCCCCTAGTGAAAATCAGCGGTCCGGTAACCAGCCCTCACCCAGTGGAGTAACTTCTAACTCTCTGAGATCATGTTCCATTGATAAGAGTGAATCCACTAAGAGGACTAACAAGGTAAACATATACATTTCATAATATATATTCAATTATGTGACATTATGTTAATAGGGTGGGTATTTGTAAATTACTTTTCTTCTATTTGGTTTGGATCATTAGCAGACTTACCGTGAGTACAGTTGGACATATATTTTGGGGTTCTGAAGCCCCCTTGAGAAGCATTCAAATCAGAATTAGAGAATTGTTGTTGTCAATAGAAATACAACCCCAGTTCCCAAGAAGTTGGGACGATGTATAAAACTTCAATAAAAAGAGAATACAATGATTTGCTCATTAACCCATATTTTATTCACAATAAATCATAAACAACATATCAGATGTTTTACCATTTAATGGAAAATATTAGCTCATTTTGAATTTTACGTCAGCAACACAAAAAGTTGGAACGGGGCAAAAAAAAGGCTGGAAAAGTAATTATTGCAAATAAAAACTAATAAAGGAGCATTTGACAACTAATTAGATTAATTGAAAACAAGTCAGTAACATAACTTGGTATAAAAGGATCATTTCAGAAAGGCAGAGTCTTTTTAAAGTAAAGATGGGCAGAGGTGACTTACAATTTCAGAAAAATGTTCCTCAGTGTAAATTTTGAAGATCCCACCATCTAATATATATATTTTCATCAAATGATTTAGAGAATTAGGAGGAATGTTTTTGTGCAAGGGACAAGGCCGAAGGTCAAAACTGGATGCACGCGACTGATCTTTGCATTAAAAACAGCACTGCATTAACACAAGGTTCTCTACTGGACATCACTGCATCGGCTCAGGAACGCTTCCAGAAATCACTATCTGCAAACATAGTTCGCTGTACTATCCACAAATGTAAGTTAAAGCTGTATCATGCAAAAAGAAGCCATATGTGAACACAAACCATGCTGCCGTGTTCTCTGGGCCAATGCTCATTTAAAATGGTCTGAGGTCAGATGAAAATTTTTTATTCTTTTTGTAAACCATGGATTCCCTGTTCTATGGACTAAAGACTTGAGTTGTTATCAGCGGACAGTAGAAAAGCCAGCATCTCTGATGGGGGTGCATTAGTGCCTATGGCGTTGGCAGCTTACACGTCTGGAAAGCCACCATCAATGCTGAAAGTACATGGAGGATATAGAGCAACACACTGTGCTCCCAATTTAGACAATGGCTCTTGCAGGGAAGGCCGTGCATATTTCAGCAAGACAATGCTAAACCACATACTGCACCCATCACAAGAGTCCCAGTGCTGAACTGGCCTGCCTGCAGTCCAGACCTTTTACCAATAGAAAACATTTGGTGCATCAAAAAACAAAAGAAAAAAAGGCCCAGGACTGTTGAGCAGTCCTGCATCAGACAAGAATGGGACAACATTCCTCTCCTAAAAAAAACTCCTTAAACTGTCACTTCTCGTCACTTCCGAGGTGTTTACAGACAATTATTAAAAGAAAATGGGATGCTGAAAATGGTAAACATTGCTGTGATAAAACTTTTTTGAGATTTGTTGCTGCCATCAAATTCAAAATGAGGTAATTTTACCAATGAAATTATAAAATATCTCAGTTTCAAAATCTGATGTTGGTCTATTGGGAATTAATTATGGGATGATAAGATTTGTTTTTATTTACGTTTTACACAATGTCCCAACTTTGGATGTTCGGAATTGGGGTTTTAATCATTGTTGTTTACTGGACAATAACTGGTGAGAAAATCTTTATCAGATTTACCACTTGACCTGATGTAAGTTTAGTTTATCCCAACATTACATGTAACCGAAAGCACTGATGCGTGTTCAGGATCACACATCAAGGTTTTTGTCAGTCTTTATAATGTTCTGTCAATAATTAACACCAATGTGTAAATATGCTTTGTCCACAGAGGGTAAAAGAGGAGGTAACCACACCAAAGACAACAAAACGTGTAAGGGAGAGTCCAGCTCAGGAACCTGATGAGCCTGAAAAACTTACACCTAAAAGGCCAAAGACACAGGTGAGATGGAACTCTTCATGTCTATGTCTATGTTGTTGCAATGAAGAGATATCTCCACAGCTGCTTTTTGGGATATGTTGTGCAGCATAGACAATAATGTTTAGTAAACTCAAACTTATCAGTTGTTTCAAAGCATAAGGAGCCAATTCTTTACATTTATTGGTCACAGAAAGTTATATAATGATGCATTCTATTAGGCGGATGTTTAGCACAACATAATCCACATTTCTTTGTTTTACCAGGACCCACAGTGCTCCTCCCGGTCAGAGGGAGAGGCTGAGGCGGAGGAGGAAAGCTCTTCTGAGAGTCGAAGTGCTCAGGATGATGGCAGCAGTGACACCAAAGACATTGATCAGGATAACCGCAGCTCTTCTCCCAGTATGCCTAGCCCCCAACCAGGAAATGAGAGCGACTCTGACTCATCTGCCCAGCCGAATGGCATCCCTTCGGAGTCTGCTGCCCCTGCTGCTGTGTTGGCTGACACACCAGTCCTGCAGGCTCTCCCCTCTCAGGTTCCCATCATTACTTCTCAGTCACTGCAGAGCATCATCACTGCTGATCCTGGTCCCAGCACGGCCCCTCCTTCTCCAGAGCCCCCTCAGCCTGCCGCTCGTCACTCACCAAACCTTCGTCAACAGCCTGCCTCACACTCTCTTTGTGGTCCATCTCCTCTCCCACTGGGTCAGGACTCTCCCCTTTCTCCTGCTTTTCAGGTTCCACCTGCTCTCAGCTCTGCACATGGCCTATCAATTCCGGCACCCCAGCGACCCCCACCCTTCTTTAGGGAGTCGCAACTCCCCCAGCCTCCTCTTTCAGGCCCTCAAATCAAGCCTCCTCCCACCACCCCAATTCCACCAACACAAAAACAGCTCCCACCCCAGTCTGCTACACTATTTCCCCAAATGCCCCCCAATCTCCCCCCACCCCCTGCTCTAAAGCCCCTCAATTCTCTGCCAAACCAGCATCCTCCAGGTGCCCCACCTCCACCGCTTCACCTAATGCCACAGCCAATGCAGTCACTCCCAAATCAACTTCCAGTGATCTCTCAGGTGCAGACCCACTCTGGAAAAAGCATTGCTTCTCCTCATCTATCTGCAGCAGTCTCACAGCCTCTCACCTCTGCAAAAGCTGCTATTGGTCCTGTCCCAAGCCTGCAGCCATCTTTCCCACCTCTTTCTCTAAGACCCACTCTGAACAGCACAGGAGGCGGTTCACATGTACAGATTAAAGAAGAGCCGCTGGATGAGATAGAAGAAGCAGATAGCCCACCACCTCCACCTCGGAGCCCCTCTCCAGAGCCCACTATCGTTAACATGGCAAGCCATGCCAGCCAGTCTGCACGGTATGACTGTTTATTGTAAAAGCTCTCATTCATTTATGCTCAATTGAAGACACCAACACAACAACACACCTGAGAATAAGCCACACTACTTAGTTTTGTTTTCTTTTATTAGTATCCATGTGTAAAACTGCAATTTCAAGCGAAATTCTACAATGCTTTTAAATTTATGTTAACATTTTACCCATTACAGCATAAAACAAACATGATTTATAACCACATAGTTATTGTAATAATCTAAATCATAAATTTGTTTGTGAAACCCAAAGTGTACTGATCCAAAAATCTGTCAGTTTGGTTGTAAATACGTTTTCCTGCATAACTGAGGTCCAGGCTGAACCAGGAAGACACTCTCAAGACAGTTGTCCACTTTAGGAAGTTACTTTTAAATTCATTACATACAGTAAAACCCGCTCTTATTGTTTGCTGTTGCTACACAGACTTTGTTGTAATGCCCAAAATTCAGCCATACACATTATGTATGAAATGTCATAACTCTTCAAACTTCATGTTTAGATTTTGTCTGAATGAAGTTTATAAGTCATACTCACAAATGCATATTTTGCTTTTTCCAGGTTTATCAAACATTTAGATCGTGGGTACAACTCCTGTGCTAGAACAGACTTTTTCTTTACTCCGCTCTCATCCTCTAAACTGGCCAAGAAAAGGGAGGAGGCTGTGGAAAAGTCTAGAAGAGAGGCTGAACTCAGTGCTCGACAAGAACGTGAAAGGGAGAAGGACAGAGAGAGAGAGAGAGACAGGGAGGCAGACAGAAACATTGTGAGTGCATCATGTGATTAAATTTGTTTTTGTCCAAGCATCAAGTCTGTCACACAAACTGTGTGAGTTATCTCACACAATGTCTTTGCTTACAGAGAGCCTCCAGCTCATCCCATGACAGTCGTATGAGTGAGACCCACATGACACCTCAGAGCCATGGACGTTCCTCCTTTGAGCAGCCGCCTACCACTGTAGCTGCAGTGCCCCCCTACATTGGCCCAGATACACCAGCTCTGCGCACACTAAGTGAATATGCTCGGCCGCATGTCATGTCCCCCACCAACCGCAACCATCCTTTCTATGTGTCCCTGAGCCCTGGCGACCCCTTGCTGGCATTCCACATGCAGGGCCTGTACAACGCTGAACCCAGCCTGAGAGAGCGTGAGCTGAGGAACCTCAGAGAGAGAGAGCTCCGTGAGAGGATGAAGCCCGGTTTTGAGGTCAAGCCTCCAGACCTGGAAACGCTGCACCCCTCGGCCAACCCTATGGAGCACTTTGCCAGACACGGTGCACTGGGTCTTCCCCACATACCTGGGCCACCCCACCCCTTTGCACCCTTCCATCCTGGTCTGAGCCATCTGGAGCGGGAGAGAATGGCACTAGCAGTACCTCAGCTGCGCCCAGAGCTGACTTACGCTGAGCGACTCACTGCAGAACGACTTCATGCAGAGAGGATGGCCTCAGTGGCTACTGATCCTGCTGCCAGGCTGCAAATGCTCAATGTGACGCCACATCACCACCAGCACTCTCACATTCACTCTCACCTCCACCTGCACCAACAGGACCCTCTTAGTCAGGGTAGGATTGGCCTTGTTGGCTTTATGGACCATAGCAAGTTAAGTAGTGTGCAATACTTGATCTGTATTCATTGTAGGTCTTATTTTTTCCTACAGGTTCAAGCCCTCATCCGCTTGTGGATCCCATGGCAGCAGGACCACGTTTGGCTCGATTCCCCTTTCCTGCTGGCCCAATCCCCAACCCTTTACTTAGTGATCTTCCTCATGATCACGAGATGCTCCGCCACCCATTGTTTGGTGTGTGATCTTAACATATAGTCCACAGGTTGAGTCTTTTTGTTTTATTCTTTTCTTAATCATTTTTTATTCTCTCCATAGGAGGTGCATATCCCAGAGAGCTGCAAGGTCCAATTCCTCAGATGTCTGCCGCTCACCAACTCCAAGCCATGCATGCTCAGTCTGCAGAACTGCAGCGGATGGCTATGGAGCAGCAGTGGCTGCATGGGCATCACCTGCATGGAGGTCCTCTACCAAGTCAGGAAGATTATTACAGGTGAAGTCTTTCAATGTTTGCAAACTTAGTTTTTGAGTTTATTTTCTAGAACTGTGGTCAGATCATCAGGGGAGATTCAGGTCAATCAGGTCATGGCTTTCTCAAAGGTTTTCTTGGACGTTTGGACGTTTAAAGTCTATTAGTTGAAGAATTTCAATACCAAATTGGGCAAAATATATGGCCAGTTTGGCTTTCTAGCTCACAAACATGCTAGCTTCTCAAAATTAGGATCACTGGTTAATTAGAGAGCAGATTTTTTTCAAACTAACAAATTTCAAAAAATTTCAAAATAGTGAAATGGGTAATAATACCCCCTTGTTCAGTTTTAAAGCTATTGACTAAATAATAAATATAAGAATTGAATAAAATAGTATGATAAAATTTAAAAACTTGAAATGTAATTTAAGAAATACTTACTCATTGTGTAGAGATCTTTATAACTCTCATCTTTATAATTCTCACATTTTTTTATTACCTGCCAGTACTTACATTGTGATTGAAATATTGCAGCTTACTGGGACAAGGTATAAATATTCAGGATTGGTTTTTGGTTGTTTTAGCGTACCCTAGTCTGGAGCAAAACTGGCCAACTTATACTTAAGTTATGCTCATGTAAACTTTGTGAGAGTCAACACAACACATGTTTACCTATTTTCGTTTCTCTTTTCTGAAGCCGTCTGAAGAAAGAAGGTGACAAGCCATCCTGAGTGTCAGGTGGTGCATGCTTTAAAACCCTACACCTATACTCAATGAATACTGTGTACTTTTGAGACTGTAAGAGAATGTGTTTGTTTTTAGTTTGAATATATTTTAGAAAATACTTTGTGGATCTTTATGTGCATTCCTTGTTTAGCACTTAATGGGACTTTCAAAGTCCGTCTGAGATCTTCATATCACTTAAGACTTTATGTTAGCTTTATCATCACAATAATAAACAATCTCACCCATTTGTGTGAGATTTAAAGTGACAGATATTCTTTAATAAAGTGTAAAACAGTTTCTTATGCAGTAATACGAATTTGCTAAAAGCAGTTATAAAGGATATGAAAACCGACAGACTTTGGTGTTAAGTTTAACTATCCCTATAATGATTTCTAAACAATTTCCTTGTACAGGATGACATTTAAATGAGTGTTTGAATGATTGTAACAAGAAGCATGACTCATTCTTCAGTTTTAACCAAAGTAGAATAGCAAGTTGCATTGTGGTGTTTAGACGACAAAAGTACAGTAGAGGTTGGTTTTACTCTTAAATCTGTTAAATATTTGTCCAAATCTTAAAGTTTTATATATCAAAATGTTTTCACAATATAACCGAAGCTTTTATTCACTAATTTTTGAGATTGTAAATAATACACATTCACAGTATTCTGTATGACTGAATACTATTGATATAGCAGTAGATGTGAACACCTGACCCTTGATTCAGCACAATAGCAGTAAATCCTAAGCTAAAAACAGTATCGTATTATTAGGTGAGATAATTATTAATTGAACAATTACTTGTTACTACAGAAAGAATGTTTTATTACATGATTTTGAATAAATGGATTGGTCAAAACCAACTCTTTGGCATTTAAATGAAAATAGAAAAAGAACTGCCCTTAAATTCAATATTTATGTGATATAATTCCAAAGTGTATCACAATGTATTCAATGCATATTTATTTCAATAAATATTTCTGCAGTCACGCCTTATTTTCTTTGTACTCGTTATTCTGTGCAGAAAAAAAACTGCTTGTGGTATAGATTGTAAAAGAATCAGTGTAATTCCTGCTAGTACTGTTTTCTCAGTTTTCGACTTAGAGCAGGAGTAGAGCCACATTCTCAGGGTTTTATTCAATCATAATTCATAACATCTGTAATATGTGATGCAGCCCATCATAAGGGGAAAACTTTACCACCAGTGTAGCTCAATATAATACTTAATCATTTTATTCACAAACAAACCATCAAAATCCACAACTTTGACTTTGTTTCACAATTGTATCCCCATTTTCATTCTGAACTAAGACACCCCTCATGCACTTTCCATCAGTACATCGAAAACCAAAAAAAAACACAATAAACCAGCTTAGCTTGATGGCAGGTGTATAACTCATAAATCCATGTTTCAGTCACAACAGCACATTCATAAAAGTATTAACTTCTGTTCTTCTGTATGTGTGTGTGTGTGTGTGTACACACACACACACACTGTAGATAATGTCAGTTTACTCAGGACTGATACACCAAAGATATAAAATGCAGCTAAAATGTTTTGTCTTCACTGAGGTGAAAGTTTCATGCTGAAAATTAAAGTAATATAAACCCCATAAACTATCCTCCAAACCAACAGAGAAGTTATTCTGGTTACAGTTTTTTTTCTTGCAAATGTTCTCTGTACCATAGTCTCTGTTGCTGTTTGAAGACTATTAACACATCCAAGAGCTACACTGTTAAGTCATTGCTGTTTATTTTGATTCAATCACACATACACAGTTCTGCTGCTGGAAATTCTAACACAATAGTCCGAAACACATTCAAATGTTTGGTGTAAATTATAGTTGCTTCTTTAGAATTTTAGCAATATATCATTAGTTTTAGGTTTTAAATAATTAATGTATCGGATGAGTACTGTTTGCTGTACTAAGAGATAAACAAAAGCAGTGTTGGTTTTTGAAAGGACTTGTAGAAAACAAAGAACTTGTAAAATCAGTTTTTAATATATTCATTTGCAAATGTCTACCTGTACATGCTTGGAAAAATTCTGCATTCTCAAAGACACTATATTTAGCAGGTATATATTTAGCAGGTATAGCATATCACACAAACACATACATATATATATATATATTTCTACAGATGGACCCATGTGAAAAGGTTTGGAAATGACATGGCATTCCAATAATATATCAAGGATTATTTAGACGAGAATTCTTCTTTACATACTCCCGCAGGAACTGGATAGCTGATAGCGCACTCACATTCGCTAGCAGAGCTAAACAAGATTTCAATAAAGGTTAGTTTGTAGAACTGAATGTCATAGTTATACAGTATTCAGTATACAGTATGTGTTCAATACTAAAAGTAAACTGGAAACTTGCTTTCACTTGAGGTATTAAATCCACAAATGCTAAACTATGGTGCATGAAATTCATATCACTTTTTCTTTGCGCAAACATGTCGAATAAGTGTTAAGTAAAATACCCTAATTTCTTTTCTTTAGCTTTGTAGGGCCTTCTTGCACATAGAAACCCATTGAGAAAATAAACTTCCGGGGCAGCATTAAATTGTATTTCTGACATATCTGCTGAAAAATGAATCTAAAAGCAGAATATAAATGCAAGGATATTCATACCTGCTTTCCAGGTATCAGCAGCCTCTGGATCAGAGGATCTCAGCACCCAGGAGGCAAAAGCAATGCAGACCAAACACATATCTGACTGCTGTAGTGTAGAGAAGATGCCGTCTCCTCCTGTAAGAGACAAAGACCTACTTCTTTCAAATGTGTATATCTTTCTTTTTCTTCGAGTCCAGCAATATCTCATGCTTACTTGTGCGTATAGTTTCCAAAATTCTCTGCTGCAGTTTTAGCGCTCTAAACAACGGAGTTGGAGCTGAAGAGACTCTTCCCTCAGTGAGCACAGCATTTGTTCTGTCGTTCCTCCTCATTTTTGTCTTCTCAGGCTCAAATGGAAACTCCCAGGCACCAGACCTTCCGCAACAGATGATACCTTTGTCATGGAAGCAGATTTTCCTCATAGACAGCAAACTTTTCCAAAGGCAAGATCTATGTGTATCACAGTCACCAGCCTCCGTGAAAGCACCACATATGTCTTTCTCCTCACAGTCTCCTTTCAAGAAAACATAATCGACTTTTTGCAGTGTGAGTTCTCTGACAGTAGGAGGAGAGCAAGAAAAGATAGGAATGGGTTTCTTACCGCTCTGCTGGGAATCATGGAGAGAGGAGAATGATATTTCATCCCTGACTGAACAAAGAGTGGAGTCAAAGACAGAATCTTGTGAGACGTCCTCGAAATCACAGATAGTGACAAACCTGGAGTCATTTCCTTTGTCATCTGTGAAAAAGTACTCAAACACTTCTGGGATAGATATTTGGTAATGATTATCTAGTATGTTTGTGCTGAATAGAACAGGGGCTGGTATTCGTGTTTCAAGGGTGTCCTTCACTTTCAGAACCATGTTTTCATCTAAGGACTGACGGCCACTGAGGGTAACATTTCCCTCATTATTACCACACAAGGAATGTAGACTTATATCCTCTGTTTTGAGAGTTTGTACATTGTGCACTTTTTTACCCTTTGTTATTGGCTTTGGCCATGAAAGCTTACTTAAAGTGTGTGACTCGTGATCCTCAAGACACCGTCCTGCAAAGTCCTCTAGAGGCACAGGTGTCTCCTTCTCTTCAGAGCATATGGACAACGACTCCTCTTCTTGGTTCTTCCCCTGAGGATCAGGACTGGTGTTCCTGCTGGCACCAAGAAGCTGCCAGTATTCCTCTTCAAAATCAGAAAACTCACAGCTTGAAGAATCTGGCTTGCATTCGTCAGGCTGCGTGAAGTAGTCTGAATCAGCCATATCTGACGTATCCATTGGACGTCCAGCCGGCAAATTATTGTCCATCGTGCCAACCAGAAAGCTGTGATTTGGTGGAGAATCATCTACATTTCGTGTCACTGTTTCTTCTGTTTCCCTAAGAGATGTACGACTACTCATCCTGAGCTGCAAAATGTCATTTATTGTCAGTTTTTCCATTTCGTCCCAAAAAGGAGAAATGGCGTACACAGGTCTACTGTGACCCGCAGCTCTGGCATATGTTTCAGGGCTGTTGGCTACAGAGCAAGGTGTTACAGTTAAATCAGGAACTGGGAGGGGACTAAGCTTATGTCCTGAAGTGCCACCTGATGCTAAAATATTAATCTCTTGTTTCGGGCGAGTGAGTGTGTATGAGGGCCTGCAGAGCCCCGTGCTGTGTGTGTCATTATCACATGTGGAGTTGACATCTGGCATTTTGTTGGCTCTCTGGCCACCAGATGGAAATGCCAAGGTAGACTCAACACTTGTGCTTTTACATCCACAACAGTTGGTGGGCGACATGTTGCAGGAGAGAGTGCTATCACAAGAATGGATTTCTCTGTCCCGAGTATCTCCAGTCTTTAGTAGATTCTTGGTTGTTAGAGATAACAACTGTTGGTTTTCTGGATGGTCTATGAGAGGATGCGGAGATTCATCCACTGATTCAGCAGCAGACCAATAGTTTTCAGAGTCATAACTGTGAACTGAGAAGAACTCAACACCATCTTCTAATTCATCTGACTTCAAACTCTCCAGATTTGAGGGGTCCTTTGGGTTAAACGTCTCATCTGATCTGGATGCTGAGCTGGCTAGTTCGTGTGTGTTTCTATGCATTGTTGGCTCAGTTTCAGTTTTTTTCAGGATATAAGAAATGGCTACTTTTTGTGACATTTTTTCATCTTCACAGGGCATTTGTGATGTATCTGAGGTGCACTCTGGATTTTTTGAAGCACTTGAAGGCCTTCCAGAATTCTGAAGTAAGCTTAGGTTTGATTGAATAAAGCCCTTCATATCCCTTCCTCCCTTGCATTCATTTTTACCTCTGTTTATCTTAAAACTTTTTTCCAGGGATTGCTCCTGCCTGGAGATGCACTTGTTCGTACAAAGCTTTTTTTGTCTTAGTTTTTTTTTCACAGAGGAAGCAGGGACTCGCTGTCGTGAAGGCCTGTCATTGACTGTCACAAACCAACGCTCCTTTTCTGCTCTTGCAGCGACACTGCTCACATTCTCACTCCCAGTCTCTTGTGTAGTGTGTGTTGGGTGGCAAAAAACTGAATCCGGTTCATTTCTGGAATTATCTGTTTGTCCTTGCAAATCTCCATCTTCTATTTTAAGCTCGCTTGATACTTCTGAAGACTGAACATGTGATAGTTCAGTTTGACATGTGTTTTTAATGTTGTCAGTTGTCTTCTCTGTGTCTTCTGCCGTCTTCACGTGCACTCCCTTTGTGTTGAAGGTGTTTCCTGCAGGGCAATTAAAGCATATTCCACAGCCTACTTGTGTCACACTCCCCTCGTTTGCTCCTGCTGTAACTTCAACTTGTTCTCCCCCTGAGGAACATGTGTTCATCTGCACTAATAACTTTATATAGCTTTCTTCTTCTGTTCTGCATCCTGCATCACTGTTCTTGGCTCCAACACCGTTTGAATCAGGATCGTGGTGTGTCTCTTGCTGACTTGTGCTGAAGACCGGACTTAAGATATCAGAATTCTCTGAATCACTGAGGCTCAAGTTATCTAGACAGGCGAGTGAAGGCTGCAAGAGACAACACTCCTCACTCTCCTCATAGAAGCTTTTCCAGTCATACTCTGCAATGTGCATGCTGTGATCTAAATCATCCATATTTCATGTGGTCTTCGATCTGAAAAAAAAAATGACAGAAGGCTACAGATTTATATTTAATATAGTACTGAATACATGCATTCACTGAGTAGAAACAAACAAGGTCTTGTAGCAGTTCAGTTTTCAGTGAAGACCTCAAAGCAAAGCAATGCCAGAACACCTTAGTCACACACTCATAACAGACCCCAAAATACTCCACAGCCCTACTCCGAGAAAACAGGTCATATGACATGATATGAAACATTCAGCTGTCCAATGTCAAGCTACAACTTAACAAACACACCCAGTGTAGGTTTTGGTAAACAGAGTAAAATACCACAATTGATACAAAATGGTAAAAACATTAAAATATTTAATTGAAAAATGCACCAACCAACAAATAATTCCTTAAGTGTATCTCACTTTGTTATTGGTCAACACAGCATTTGAACAATTTTTTTGTTGAGTTTAGTTTTCCTTATTTTTCAGGTTTGCAGTTATTGAAATGACCCTTGGTTTTTTAACACAATGGATAATGTTATTAAACTTTGTCAGCTCCATATTTAAGACATTAAAGCCCCTCAACTAACTTGAAACATGTCATTTTAGTAAATTAATGTTAAAGGGATAGTTGGACCAACGGTACCTGTTGCAGAGGGATAAAGGAGTCATAACTTTCTTCCAGCAGAGACATTTACGCTTTAATGTCCATCTGTCCTTGCATATGTCTGACTGGGGTACTCAGCTGTTATAAATAGTGTCCAGTCACATGCAGCTGCATGGTCCAAATGTCCTCTGACCAAGGACATTTGACATTACAGAAACCTAAAAAACAAGCCCTCATATACTTTTCAGAGGTAAGAATATAAATGAATTTCATTATTAGAGTAAAATATATAACATACAAAGAGTGATATATCTCATTTTGATAACGATCATAAACACTCCTGTCAGTGTTAATCCAGCCCCAGCCTCAATCTTGTACTAAGGGCACTTTCTAGTATTTTTGTAAACAATTAAATAAAACTTGATTGTATATTTAGTTTTGAAATGCACCTGTTTTATTTTTAAGTACTGTAAGTTTGTGTATTTTCCCTTTATAATACAGTGCTACATAAACTTATATTTGAATTACTACAAGAGAATAAGGAAGTGTATACACATTGATTTTGACGTATGAATGTCTTTTTATCTAAATATATATATACATTTTTTTCAGATTTATTTAACCAGGAAAAAAGGAGACCTTGCCAATGTAGCAGCCATACAAAATCAAGACATACAAAATACATAAACAAACAATAAATCAGAATATCAGGTATTCAAGCACCTCGGGGCAGTCTTTATGATGCTCCTAAAATCATTAATGGATACAAATTTAGTTTTTTGAAGATTATTTCATGACCATGGTGCATGATAGGAAAATCATGTTTTACCAAGGTCTGTCCAAGCCCGAGGAACATTTAAGAGCAACCACTTACGCAGATTACAAATAGAACTGGCAGAAAGGAGGGTAGTAAGGTATTCTGGAAGATACCGCAAAGCTTTATACATGAATACATACCAGTGTTGTTTTCTAAAAATACTTAGTGATGTCCAGCTAACTAAATCATAGAAATAGCATAGCAGTGGTGAGTGAGAAATTTTGCAATTGAACAAAAAAAGTATAATTATTATTTTCATATAATCATGAAAATCATGTTTTCAGTACTGATCTGGTAACCTATAAGCCAGTCAATCAATATATTAGGGCAATTAGCAGTTGTAAAAAACACTGTTGCTACTGGCACAAATGACCAAAAACATAGCAAATTATAAAATTAGTTTAACAAACTATAGTAAAGAAAAAAATCAATAAGGAAAGGTGCTTTATTTCTGCAAACATTACATACATCTTCAGAACATTTTTCATGGCACTGAAATAGAATGTGTACATTACTAAAAAAACAATACATTATTTGTATAAAACAATATGTACATGTATTCAGCTTATGGTTCACTGTATAGAAGGAAACATGAAACAATATTGGGAATTTTCCTTGAATGATTCCTGCCTTTGATCTGATTCACCTTAGGTTTGTCCATACACACTAAGGATGGAAATAGGTTTTTACAACCTTAGTGTTAAAGACATAAAACTACGGTATATGTAGTAAATCAAACTTGGTTAACTAGCCTGGGTTTAGAATTGTGCACAGTAAAGGCCACTGGATATTACTCATATACCCAATCATTCATAACATCAACACAAAAACGTTCCCTGCTGCATTTAAAGCTCAGAATGGCACAGTAATCGCATGGCACACAGGAAGAGCCACTTTCTTCTTACATTTGGCAAAGGTAGTCAAGTAATGTTCACAATGCAACAATGATGTTGCCAGTTACACAACAAAACAATCTCATTCAATGGCAACAAAAGGTCCAATATTAGTTGATGATTTTAGACAAATAAAGTGCAACATGATGAAAAAAATCTTATGTTTTGAAAAATTACTTCATGGAACAAAATTGGTATATGAAAATGTTGAGTAAAATTTAAGAGATTAATATGAAAGCACTTGATTCTGATGTTGAAAATTACCTCTAAAATGAATGAGGAATGTTTGGGAATGTAATAAATGATGCATGCAACTGCAATGCACTATTTGTTATACATGTAAAATACATTCAACTTGGATAAGCTCACAAATAACAATAAATACAAGCCCAACAATAAAAATACAAACTCAATCAATCACCAATGCAGTGCTTTGAGAAACTCTTCTTAAAAAAGATCCCAGTTAATTCTGTCGGCCTGATTCTATTCAGAAAAAGTCAATAAATATGTGTTTTAAAAAAAAGTTAACAATAAACTGGCTTCCAATAAACGTCACTTTGTCCTAAAAATCAATGTAACTGAAGGTCTCTTATTGGAGTAACGTGGGTCTGAACAGAAAGATTCCCATTTTCATAATGAAACCCAAGACTTAAAGTAATAATTGTACATTTTGGGAAATATGCTTATTTTCTTAACGAGATGATTCAAGCTGTTTCCAGCTCTTTCCAGTCTTAGTGCATGCTAAGTTAACAGGATGCTCCGAGTCTCCAGCTTCATATTTACTGTACAGATCTGAGTGTATTATGTCATCTTATCTCACCATAAGCACATTTCCTTAAACAATAAACTATTCCTTTAACAGACAACCTGCGCATTATTTAAAAATGCATTTGTTTTAGAAGTCAATTAGACATACTTGTCAAACAGTAGAAACATTTTTACAGTGCTTAAAGTAATGAATTACAACAGTGCTACATGAGTGAATAGAAAATCTAATCTAACCTGTGACATGATGACTGTTAGAGATACTGAAAACTGCTGTTTCCAGGGATATTTCATCTAATTGGTATTTGTTTATTTTTAAAGAATAAATAAAAAAACGCTATGTCAAGTGGTCATTAAAGTGACTGGGTAATGATTTTCTTCATTATAATATAAAAGAAAAATGTGCCACCATGCTTTACTCTTAAATTTGACCACCCATACAATAAGTCAGCTGGTTTTGCTTCACACATCTATACATTATTACAAGAAAATCAAAAATCATTCCTGAGCCTTCTCTCCTACCTGCACCCACCCTTTCCTCTAAACATTATGGACTTCAGTATTGGATGTGGTGGGTACAGTGGCACTGTTCACTGTTGACGATGCAGAGGGTCGCTCCCTTCTCACATATCTTGGCTTCCGCACTTCAAAAGAAAGGAAGCACAAAAACATAATCATCTGTGAGAAAAAACAAGCGGAGACATGCACTGGCACTGTTCACAGCATTTTTGAACTAAGGTTTATGACAAATTATGTTTCATTTAAGAACTGCTTTATTGACCTTATTTTGTTAATACAATTTTGCAACAGTCAAAAAAAATGCAACACTCTCACTCAACATTGCGAAAAATGTTGGGAAATGTTTTGACTACTTTACTCAGTAGCACATAATATTTTAACCTGTTCAGCAAAGTGAGAGAGAAGTAGTTCACACAGAGTGTAGTTGCCTTACCTGATGAGGAAGGGATCATGACAGCCTGGAAGGAAAAAAAATAAACAAGGGAATTATGAGTAACGCTTTGAGAAACAATCATATTATGTGTATGGACTATAAGGGAACAATGCTGAGATCACATTAAAGACATTCCCAGCCTATGTAGTAACAATGAACAAACACTAAAACCAACTTACTGTCTCACTTGGTTGAAATATGAAGGCTGTAAAAGTACACAAGATAATGATTTTAGCCTATCTGACAGAAATATAAGACCACAAAAGCAAACCAATACTCCATGTATAGTGTTTTGCCATGTTATCCAACTATGCTTACTTATTATCTACAACTACCTTATTGTAAAGTATTTAATTGGTGTGGTGGCTCAACAAAACTTCTGCTTTTAAAATCATAGTTAGTGAATCAGAGCAACACAGTGATTACCCTTGTTGCGGCGGTAGAAGATGCTCGGGAGTCGGTTGGAGCGTTTGAGGTAGAAAAACGAGGCAACAGACAGGATCAAAAACAGGCTTATCAAAAGTGTCCCCAGAAGAAGAGAGGCTGCCACGCCTGGCCCTCCTGCTCAAAAATGCAGCAGGAAACAGCAAACAACAGATATAAAATGTGACAATTAACTTACTGACTGCTGAAGACATTTACTTTATCATCACACACACCTTGTAAACCATATTTGGTCTTGGAATATTTTGCTGTGTTAAGTTGTTTAAACTTGGTACTACCCCCCCAAAAACTGAGGACAAAAGCCATTAAAGTTGGTTCAGTGATGCACAAAGTAACCTAATATTTCAGTATGTAGACTGCAGTCAAGGTTAATAATTATAAGGAAACGAGAATGATTGTGATAGATATCTTACCAATTTTAGGAATGACAGTGGTTACGGTTGTGTGATTTTTCCTCTCCATTGTGTAATCTAGAAAGCACAGAAAAAGAGCAGATTAAAAAATACAAGGTGACATTCAAATTCTATATATATATTTTTTTATTTGTCCTTACTATAAGTGCAGATTGTTGTGTTCTCCACATCCACAACCGCTGAGTCACAGAATATACAAATTGTGTTCTCAAGGACACGTAAAAAACACCCTAAAAGAACACAAAAGAATATATTTCACACCATTTTGTCCTACTTAGTTGGAAATGCTCACGACTTGGTCTATAAACATTATTCGTAATACAGTCACTGGTGTTAAGTAAAATGTTAACATTTTACGAATAGAGTTTATATATATTTTTTAATTTACAGAAATGTTTTTTTCTGTACAAGTTGTCTATGACAAAACTAAACGGAGAACAGGGACAGAGGAGGTTGTTCAACACTGTCACGGATTGCTATCACAGTGTCCTTCTAGTTTGCAGGAGCAGACTGTCTCAGGTTTCCCATGATAAAATTGGCACAATAGGGACATTTTTAAAAAAACAACATGTCTGTGTTTTAAAAAACACTGACTATGCCCATGTAATATTTTAACTGTGAATGCATGCAGATTCTTTATTTACAGCAATGTAGCTCAAGAGCATTTATTCTGTATGTTGATTTTGTGAATGTTGATATTCAATTGAACTGTGGAAAATAAATCATCTACATTACATACAAAACCAAAAAAATGTCCATATTACCAGGTTCACAGTGGGTGTCATTTGAACACGAATTGTTCATTCTCTGTTTCTCGCCACAGCACTCAATTGAGTTGTGATGCATGGCCTGTAAACAAAGCATTGCTCACAGATTAACAAATCAGGGTAGCCTGAACAAAGTAAACATTGGCCCTTTGACTAAGTAACATCCATCTTCTACCTTAGTTACAGGTGTCTCTGGTCTGATAAGAATCACAGTGGCAGCCAAAACCAAAAGGAACGACAGAGCCATTTTCAAACCCTGAGAATTAAAACAGACTTGAATTAGGTACGCATCAGTCACTGTGACTAGGCATATAGTAGGACACAGACAGTGCCCTCCAAAAGTAATTGGATGGCAAAGGCAGTTTTTTGTGTTTGCTAAACTGAAGACCTTTGGGATTATAATTAAAAGATAAATGCAAATTATTATAAATAAAAATTTATATTTGGTTGGAAATGCCTTGTTTGCAATAACTGCACCAAGCTGACTCACTGGCATCATCAACTTCCCTCTATTGATGTTTGTTTTGGGGCCTTTCTGCCTTGCAGCAAGTGAAATGCATGTTTACCATGGTCCAGTTTGTTTTCCTACTTCAATCTTCACAGGTAAAATTCAAGGACAAAGTAATCTATTTAATGTTTGAATAATCAATCTCAGAGGATCGAACAAGAAACAGTTATTAGCAAAATAGCATTATCCAAGCGCACTTAATTTCTTGGTGATCTGATACAAAAAGTGCCATATTCTATGTTGTTTGATAAGTGTGGAAATAAAAAATGTAATTCAAAAAGTCATCTGAAATTCGCCTTTGACCTAAAATCCAAATGTCTTTAATGTGCAGACACAAACAATTACAAACGAATTGTTGTTGCCATTCCGACACTTTTGCAGGGGACTGTACCTTAACCCATTTATCTTCACAGCTGCAACAGGAAACTGCAACAGAGTCACACAGAACCACAAAATATTCATTATGGAAGCATTTTTCAACAGAACAGTTTTAAAGTAGGTGTTTTTCTCTTTTATGACTATGTTTGCCTTTCTTTTTAAACGCTGTATTTATATATTAAGTCAATAACGTTACTTCTGGTTTACTTCTGGAGGATTAGCACATAAAAAAAACAAAGGTGACGCTAACGACAAGAAAACTGCTAAATATGGACACCCGAACAGAACCAATGTGTTTAGCTAGCTAGCACCTGTCACTACACCATCAGCCACAACTGAAATAAATATGTTCAAGATTTTTTACCTAAAGCTATTTTACTATATCATTACGATGACATTATCAGATAGCTTTGGGTTTCCAATCACATAGAGACTGCGGCAAGCACCTGCACATCAGTGTGAATTTAGAAACAGAAAAAGTTTACCCACCAGCCAAACACCAGGCTTTGGCCTGCCCGAACACCTAAATGTGGTTTAATCAGCTTCACGTCTGGTCCGTCGGATAGGTATAAGCAGATAAACACCTATGTTTACTGGCAGGTTTGTCGTTAATACGCCTCTTCTGTGCCAGTCACTACTATCGATCCCAGGCGCGAAGCTCGCTGCTACTTGCTTTCGTTTAGCGTGCACATTTCCGGTGAAGACTTTCAAAATAAGGCCCCGGCTGCTTTTGTTCTGTACACATTCAGACGTTTTCTGAATGTTTGAATGAATTTCAGTAAATCTTCACTTCACTGTAAAATTATCAATAAAAACTAAGCATCAATTTTAATTATGATGCTCCACAAATGGTAAGATGTTTGATAAAAGTATCTTTAGTTGGCAGCCTATAAAATCCACAAGATCATACCGTGTTGAGTGTTATCAAATGCTTATCTTGTTATGCACTGACATTGAGTCGTTAAATTTAACACAGGGGTTTGTTTGTGAATGAAAACTATCCAAGACGTGCAATGTCTAATGTTTGCCTGTTAAATAAGAAGCAATAATAAAGTCTTACAGCTGGTACTTTAACAAAATAACAGATGAAATTAGAAAAAAAAAAGGATACATAAATTGCAAAGATATTAGTTACACCTGCGTGTAAGAAGTCACAGTATGTGAGCTCAGATTCAGCGCAGCCAGATTAACCTGTTAAGAGGCCTTGGGGCACAATCTTGTTGCTAAGCACTTACTAATGTACTGCATGATCCTTGTTGTCTCCACGTTCCTGTAAATCCAGTGCAGCAAACAGTCCTATACTGGACTCTAAATTTACTTTTAATTTGAAGGAAAATCAAAATAAGAACACAGTTATATTATTTGGAATGTGCATTGTGTAAGTGAAATAATATAGCTCTTAAAACTTACAATTTAACACAAGTCACAGCTACAAAATAAGCGAGTGAGTGAGTTTGTAGTGGATCAACTTCCCCAACAAATTTACTATAAATAAAAAGACCACAAACACATAGTTCATGAACTGAGCAGGGGCCATGTCTGTTGCTGGCTTTGAAAATCCAGTTCAGGACAGGCAGTCCTGGTCCTCCAGTGCGACCATCCTGCTACCCCCGTCCTGCCCACTGTCTATTACCAAGATCAGGTGTGTTCAGTTAATCAGAAGCTGGGATAAACAAATTCCCTCCAGCATTATCTAACATGGTGTCTGTGTTTAATCTGAACATGAAATGAACTAAACAAGGCCGGAGTATAAAATATTATTTAAAACAGATTATTTTTATAAGTAACTTAGCCTGGCAAGTGGCAAGCCTAGTTCTGCTTGTTGTGAAGCACAATTAAACTTCTTCTGGATTACTGAGTTTGTTTAGCCTACTTCTGTCACCTAGGGTCACTTTAAACCTTTCAGTATTGTTTTTCCTCCCATGAATAATAGTGTAGTCTAAGTAAGTAAGTGTAACTAACTGACTGACTGACTAACCTGTTCTTTCTTGGTAACAAATAAATAAAACACATAGCCGAATTAATATCTCTGTGTATTTAATTGTTTTTGGTGTTACAATGTTGTAGTTTAGACTTTTTCGAGGTCACCCGAATGCAGCGTAGCCTCGTTCTGGGACAAGGCGCGAGAATTAAAGCTCTCGAGCACGCTGCCTGTTTTCAAAGTAACCCTCTCCATCTCATCCTTCTGAGAACTGTGAGTCAATTTATTAGACTTTTAATCGTTTTTTTCATCTATCATAACCACTATACACTACCACACTTCACACTATCACATGGTAAACGTTTTTCTTTTGACATTAGCTGTTAATTATAGCCCAAATGTAAGTGTTTATTAAAGTTAACCTTAGGTTAGCTAACAAAGCATTTTGCTAGCGCTTATAACTTTGCATGACTCACATCTTATGGAGACGTGGATAACTTGACATCTAATGTTGACATCTCACGTTACAGGTAACGAAAACCAATGAGTCATTTGAGGAGCATAAAAGAAATGCTGAGCATCCCAACTGGAAGCAGGTGGTTAGACAACATGGGCTATTATTACTACTTACTTGACGACTTAAATTTATCCTGTGAATGCGTGAACAGTGACCACGTATATAATGTTGATGTTATTATTTCTGATGTGAAAACAGGAAATGTATCAAATTTATGACCTACATACACTCTCTGGCCACTTTATTTGGTCCACCTGTACAATTTAATACAATCCAGTAAAGCAGCTCTGCAATGAATTCTATATTTACAGTGTTAACATTTGTATCAGTTATATATCATTTCTCAGTTATTAAGTTGAAACTGTCAGAAATATGATAATTCTACTCTGTGTTTACAGTATTATTGAGGTCCAAGTGGATCGTGGAGTCATACTGGACTGCATAATAAGAAGAGGGGTTCTAATAAACACAGAGCAGAATTATCAAGTGATAACAAATGATAAAATTAATAAAGTGGCCATTGAATGTTTATGGACCAATGTTTTACTTATGTAGCACTTTTGAAATTTAATTTTTTACTGTATGAACAAATTTGTTTTTCCTTTTCTCATTAAATCTGGTGGGGATAAACAGAAATGTGGCTACCAGCGGCTATTCCAGTTTCACAGACTCTCAGTTGTTCTTTGGGTCTCAGTTTTGGCCTGAAAATTCTCAAGGCACATCCCAGGATATGAGTTTATCATCAAGGACCTCCCAACAAAGTTCACAAGAGGTGAGAGTTATCAATGTCATAGATAATGCTGTAGGAACCTGAAGGTGGGTTATATTTGGAGGAAAGTCAAAAGCGTTTTGATTTATGGTGGAACCATTTTGTTCTACTGTTCTTTTAATGCATTTATAATAAAAAGTGACCTCTTAACAGCCCTGTACTATTTTGGTTTGTACTGGGCCATTGCATTCAGTGTTGCAAATTAATGAGCATGTGGGCTTCATTGCAGGGATGTAATTATATTATTGTCCAAAATGTAATGAAAATTAGTTGTTTCATTTGTAATAATTCTGTGATTTGGTGCATTCTTGTTTGGTTGCATGAAACCAATAGGACTTTTGATTACTTTATAATATGTGTCCAGACTGGAGCCCACATCTTTGCTTTTTTTATTAATTAGATTTCTGTTTTATATCTCCTGAACTCTGCTTTAGGGGAGTGACCCAAAGTTTTCAAGCAGTTATCACACTAAGCCCCTCCTGTTTGGAGAACTGAAGGACAAAACAAGAGCTTTTGGAATTCTGGATAAATTTGAAGAGGACAGGAATAAGGCAAAAGAAAAGAACAACAAGTAATTGTCTGTATAATTTGGAACATGCAAATTCATGCTTGTGCGATGAATAGTCACATCATAATCATAATCACCTTTCATGTTTCTTTGCTTTAACAGTAATATTTTAGCCAATGAATGTCAACATATTAGTGAAGCTCTCAAAGATGTAAGTGCCAAAAAAATTTCTTTTGTTTTTTCCATAAGTAAAGCTCCTACTTTCTACTTATATTGTTGAAATTTTTGTCAAATCCAACAGCTGGTTGCTGGCACTGAGAAAAATACAATTTTTTGCCAAACAGTTCTGGAAAAATTTGATAGTTTTGCATCAACAAGTAAGTTTCCTAATTCATTTATATTTATTTTTGTTGAAACAAGTAAGTTTCCTAATTCATTTATATTTATTTTTGTTGAAATTGTTTTTGTGATTTCTGCACACTGTAGAGTATGTACATTTATTAGTTTAAAGAAAGGCAGTGAGCAATTATGTGTCATCACCAGTAGATGGTGGTCTTTTCCCATGGAATAAATATGGGTTACTGATTCTCTACTCTAACTTCAGAAAAAGACTGTGGTTTTATACATCTTTCAAAAATTGTATTCATTTTATTGACTTCAGTAATACAAAATATGTTTATTTTGTATGTTCATTTCTATCTTCATATTAATTAATTTCAGTGAAAAATAACCTGAACAGTCTTGAGAGTGAAATTTCTAAGCAGTTTGAAACATTGCTGAATAAAGTGAACTCCCAGAGAGAGATGATGACAGAGCTAGAGGAAAGGGTAAAAAAGGTGAATATTATGCAGCCTATGATGTCAAATTAGATAAACACAGATTTTTGTTGCTACTAAATTAAAGAAGAGTATAATTGGTATTTTGCTTTTTTTTTTTTCGTTTTTGTTTTTTGCTTGAGGTTGGGGAGACCACAGCAGAACTTGGTTCCAATTTGCAAAGCGTAAAGCCCAGTCTAGAGAGTCTGAGAGAGGAGCAGGAGAGAGAACGAAATATGCTTAATGAGGCCCTGAAGTTGCTCAGCACCCTTATATCAGAGCATTTAGACAAACCCAGGAATGAGAGATTGATGGAGAGTGCCATCCAGACGTCACCTGGGCTGGAAGAGTCACTCTCCACCATTCTGCAAGATAACAAGCTTGAAGACACACAGCTTGCAAGTGCATCAAACAACGTTGAACACAGTCAGGTACAGGTTCCACCTATGGATCTGAACTGCGTCATAGGAAAAAAGAGGAAACGCACTCTGAGAAGCCATAGGGGACGCAAAAAGAGACCACTTGTGTTGTCACAGAAGAGACGGCGTGTGTCAGAGGAAAATAGTCAACCTATTATGACCTGTAACAATAGGCAGAATAATTCAGAACCTCTTTGTGAGTGCAGTGATCTGAACATGCTACCAAGCCGGGACATTCTTAGTCCAGACTGTCTAATCACACTGAACAGGGAGGTCAGGTCCAGTGAGGTTGCAGGGTGTTTAATAACGCCTTTCACCTGCTGGTCTCAGGACAGCAACAGCTCTGCATGTCTTGCAGGAATCAAACCAATCCTAGAAAGGCTGTCTGCTGAGCCCGTAACGGGAACCCCAGTGAAACATGAAAACTTTTGGCAGTTGTTTGACATGGACTGTGAGTCTGATTTAGGCTTTTAGAATATGAGATAATTCAGTCAACAGTAGATTATTATTATTATTATTATTATTTATGGCCATTTGTTCTATACGTTTTTGAGTTTTTTAACAATGTGCATTGTTAAATGTTTTTTGTCTTATGATAGAATAACAGTAAAATGAATAAGGAAGAGGAGTGTCAAGTAATGACAAGTAGGTGGACTATTGAAACTATCTGTTTATCTCTCTCTTACTCTTTATATATATGTAAACTGTGAGATTTCTGTAATATTTTTCCACATCAGAACTAGAGCAGAGTAAACAAACATGTTGGAAGTGCTGTGTGCTGTGTGCTTTATTAGCATGAGAGACCAGTTGTTTAAGCATTATAACATTTGTTACTTGTGACTGTCAATTTATAGTTTAAACTGAGATGCTTATGTTAAAAAAACACAATTGATATTATCGTTAAGATGCATTTTTATTAGCACAAAACTACTTTATTCTGAAAAATTGATTATAGTCAATAAGTTATAAAACCTGTTGTATTTGCTCTGTAGTAACAGACCAAATTCTGGCACTTTGGTATAGGTTGTATTATAGCCATAATTATAATGTACACTAATAATAATATGCTGCTTCACATCTGGAAGGTTGCGGGCTCGTGCCCCTGGCCGGCTTTGGCCTTGCTGTCTGGAGTTTGCATGTTCTCTCCGTGCTTGCGTGGGTTTCCTCCGAGTACTCCGGTTTCCTCTCACAGTCCAAAAACATGCTTCTCAAGGTGATTGGTGACTCTAGTTGTGAATTGAATTGTTGTTAGTTTGTGTGTGTCTCTCTGTGGCTGTGAGATGGACTGGTGACCTGTCCACGGTGCACCTTGCCTCTTACTTGATGACAGCTGGGATAGGCTGCAGCACCCATGCCACCTTTCCTTTTTAATAATTTTCTTTTGCCTATAATACTATTTCAGCTTTGTGCCACACAGTTGCAGATTGATCAATCTATTCAGATGTTGCACAATATTTTTTAAAAATCAAATAACACTATTTACAAATTATCTTTCTATTCTCAGTGTGTGCAGATCATGAACAGCAGACTCAATAATGCTGAGCACTAAAACCTTTTCAGACTGAAAAACCGAATCCCTTTGGCTCAGCAATAGGTTCACTAGTAATTAATAATTAATTTCCATATTCTCCCAAATAAGACTTTGATCTGAGCTGACAGGCGTGTCACAGATTTACTAAGTCTGCAGGTGGAGACATTAGGCCCCTCGGGTTGAGATTTGCCACTAAGCAGACGTCATAGTTGTCATGCATCAGAGCACGTCGAGCCACCACTGTCCACCGGTTCTCCCACAGATCAAGTTCCAGAATGTCCTTGGTTATATCGTCATGACGATCTGAGAGCAATTAACATGCAGAAAGAAAATTACAAGGACTTTGAAAAACCTTATCAAACATTGTATTGCACATGGATATTGTTTCATTACCTGCTCCTTTGTAGTATCCACACACATAAACCTTGCCTCCCACCACTCCTGCATTAGATGCATTGGAGCGCAATGAGAGATGTGCACATGGAAGAGGAGGTCCATCCCTCCAGTAATCTCCATCTGGATTATAGATCTCTACAGCATCGAGGCAGTGCCGTGATTGGCCACGGTCTACTCCCTCACAGCCAATGCCTCCTGGTGGTGCAAAATGGTTTTTGTCACCAAATTGATCATTTTTACAGAAAGAACTTTTTTTAGAAAGTACAGTTTTATTTCACCAATCATAATCACACTTTGTCTATTTTCGTAGCTCAAGATGATTACATTTTTTAAAAGGTTAAAATAATATTCATTAAAATAGCAAATAATCTCACCCATCACAACAATTTCACCATTGAGTTCAACAGCACTGCAGCGGTACTTTGAGTATTTCATGTGATTTAGTTCTGTCCACTTGTTTGTGTTTGGATCATACTCCAGAAGGCGGTTACTAAGACAGTCAGGGTCATCATCTGTCCGGTATGACTGAAGGGTATGACAAAGCAAAGCAGGTGCAGTCAGATAAGTCACATGCTAAAACTATAAGAGCTGTCAGATGTGTTAACACTTCCTACATTTAACAGGAAACTGAATACGTGTTTTTACTTCACCTGTGGGGTTCGACCACCTATCACATAGAGACGATCTTTCAATCTGACCACGTTGTGATAGGCCAAAGGCAAAGGTAGGGGTGCCGCGCTCCGCCAGGGTCCACCCTTGAGTGACCAACGCTCCACACAGTTAGTAATGATAAACTGGTTCTTCAGCTTCATTTGTCCACCCAGCAGGTAGAGAGTGTCACCCAGTGATCCCAGGGCATATGAATCACGGTATTCTGCTGATGTCAGATGGTCCCAGCTACCCTGGGCCTCTACTTTGTACCTGCAACTCAACACAACAATCAATACCATCTGAGTGGAGCATAGTTATTAAACACATGACGTTATATTAATTTTACCTGTAGATCTCAACTTTTATGTCGTTCTTTCTGGATGTTCTGCGTACACTTGCCTCTCCTGCCACAATAATAACATTGCTGTTAGTGACGACCCCAGCACACACATAACCCAGAGCCTCTCCATAGCGAGGTGAGGTGATGTAGTAAGTTCGGCCTGTTAATGGGGCATAACAAAAGCTTCGCTCAGCATAGTTGCCATATCTCGACCGGATCCCACTGCTGTCATTGCCGATACAGAGCAACAGATCTGTGGTCTCCATGCCATAACGGAGCTTCAGTTTGCGTGGAGCAGCTGAGGGATGCATTGCTGTGGCCTCCAAGGCTTCGTTGAGCATATCTAGACACTCAGCATCAGCCAGCAGGGCTGTGTTTCTCTTCATAGCCTCTCTTAAATAGTCAGGGCTTATTAGGGGCAGGCGGACCTTCCTCAGGAGCTCTGGAAGGTGACGTGTACGTACCTCTCCTTCAGTCAATGCGTTGTGTTTGACCCAGCCAAGGACCACATCCAGGATGGTCTCTTCTCTGGAAACATTAAGATCATCAGAATTCAGAAGCTTCCCCAGCTGATGGGCCTCCAGATCCATGATCTCCTCACTCTGGCAGACTTGAACAAAGTGCTGCCTCAGGAAGCGCTGAGCATGGTCAGCCAGTTCCTCTGCACCAAGGTCACGGGCAAAATAGTACACCCCCAGGCAGTTGGAGGCATCCATGTTCTCAATCATGTGCTGCTGACAGCGAGTGAAGACATTGTCTATCTGCAGGAGAAAAGCTGCAATAGAGATGCCTTGTACATTGTCATTAGTGAGAGGAAGATCTGAGCAGTACATATAGTTCAAGAGGAGAGCCAGACTTTCTGCAGGTGTATCACGCAGGAATATTTCTCTACTGTTGCACTCACGCAGACCACATGTGAACATAACACGGAAGTAAGGACTGAAGGCAGATAGAACAACTCTGTGACAGGGAAAGCTGATGCCCTCAGCCACCAGTACCACATCTGTCAGATGTTCAGTCTCCCTCATTCTTCTCAACTGGTCAAGCAGCACCAGCCCATGCTTAGCTGTAAGATCCATTTTGCTTTAAGTTTCTTCAGATGAGGAAATTTCAGCCCCTTTTGAACAACATGTACAGTAAGAGGGTTATATCTGAAAAAACAAAAATCACAAGCAAACTTGACCATCCATCAAACCTCAATTTACAGAGTCCAAAGTATGGTGCAAAATCTTTATACTTAAAGTTTTTTGTCATATTAACTTTAGATTTTAGAAGTAATGGTTGTATTAAACTTGATAAATTACATTTAAGTGAAACAATACAACATAAACTTTTGTGAGCATTATATTTCAGTCAACATTATTCAAGTGAAATGCATTTTTTTCATGTTATATAGCATATTACAAAAACTAGCAAAATACCAACGTCTTAATAAAGAAGCATTTAAAGTTTAGAATTCACCCCTTCCAAAAATACTTACCAAGCCATTAGTGCCTCTTGTCTTCTGTTGCCTACAGTCTAAAAAGACCAGTAAATATTGTTGTTGATATTGCTAAATGTCTCAAGTCGAGGGGTCTAGAGCAGGTCTGAGCAGTTTCAAGAGACAAAGATATGTACCCCCTCCATGGCCCCCTCTGAGCTACTAAGCCAAAAATAGACAGTGTTGTGGCAGACAGCAAGTGGGTCAGAAGGTTTTCAAAAGGGTGTCAGTCATAAGAGAGTAGAGTAGTCATGAGGGAGTAGGTTTAAAGCAGTGACACAAATACTGTAATTTATTTTGATGTTTATGTGTTTACTCTCTAAATTATATTTCATTTTAGATAAAGATACTGTGAAAATCACAGTATCTTTGCCACAGTCACAAGCATGCTTATAGCCCTGCAATATTGCTCCCAGCTTGTGCTCAAATTTCCGGACAGAGGTCTGTTAAAGGCCCAGTATATACTGTATGCCCACATGTTCCAAAAGTAAATCCTTAATAAAGTGATATTTAGAATATTGTCCAATATTTTTGAATAATAAATAAATTAATTTATTAATTAAATAAATTTTTAAATATATCCATCAAACCGATTGACGGTTTTGTTGTCTATTCATTAGTCACTTCTGAATGTCATTTTTTATTTGCCATATTTTAATTATTTTGTTAAGAAGTGGTCTTCAATACTAGTCCAATGTCATTTGAGCTTAACGTGACATTTCATGGTCCATTAGCTTCATTTTTGCTGTTGAATGGAAAAACTGTCAGGGTGGAAAAACACCTGTGCAGCATCCTTTGAAATCAAGCATAGTTAATCTTTTTCCACTTACAGACCCTAAGTGCATCCTTTTCTTCTTCCTGTCAGATGCCATTCTCAAAAAGAGGTTCTGCCCACAACATCTTGACTATAATTAGCCATTAGGCAATATAATGTACGTACATATGCAGGTGCAGTTATTCTTGTAACAGTAGGACTGGAGCACGAGCTTTTGTTTGACAGTTTGGTGAATAGTATGCAGTAAACCAGAGTCTTTGCAATTAATTATATATTGCTATAAATCATTTCAATAGTGTAAAAAAGTAAATTGTGCAAAGTTTGACTGATTCAGCCCAATGGACTCTACATGCAGGTTTGTGAAATACAGAGTGGAGAGGGAAGTGCTGAATGAGCAGAGACTGACAGAGGTAACACAGAGAAAAACTTTCTCTGTTTCTCACCCTTCTCTAAGTAAACAGCTAAAAGACTCTTTAAGGTAAGGGGAAAAACATTATTTTGACTTTGATGCTTGTATATAGATATGCATGCCAAAGATGATCAGATTTCAATATTCAGCACATTTTTTCTGCAAAATATTTACTAAAATTAGAAATTTTATTTTGCCTTTTTTTGTTTGTTTTTTTTGTACCTTGCAGATGTTCAGTACCAAAACTCAAAAGACGTGTGATGACTACCTTGCCTGTATTAAACTGGCTGCCTAAGTACTCAGTCTGGGACTATGGCATGCCAGACATAGTCGCTGGCATCAGCGTGGGAATTATGCACCTACCACAAGGTATGACATCAAGGTGCATATCAACAATGCTGCTTAAAAACTTCAAGTGAATTCCATGATCCTATGGTATATGTCAGATCTACCAGATATGTATTTATACATAGACAATACTTTTTTTGAACTGTTTTAAACTAGATTCTGAAAAATATTCACTTTATGAATGCTAAAAATAGTAAAAGAGCTTTTAAAAAAATAATAGTTTTAAAGTGACAGTAAAAAACAATCCTGCTTTCCACAGGTATGGCATATGCATTGTTGGCCTCACTACCCCCTGTATTTGGCCTCTACACATCCTTCTATCCAGCATTGATCTATTTCTTTTTTGGAACATCACGTCATATTTCCATTGGTTAGTCAAGAAAGAGAGACATACAACCATAGTACCACATACAGTACTACCATAGGTCTTTAGACCGTTACAATAACACATCTTTTTATCTTCTTACTTTAGGTACTTTTACTGTGCTTAGCATAATGGTGGGTAGCGTCACAGAGAGACTTGCTCCAGATGTAGATTTCCTCATAAGGAATGGGACCAATGTAACCATAGACGTAGATATAACTGCCCGAGATTCATACAGGGTGCAGGTGGCAGCGGCTACTACTGTTCTAGCAGGACTTATTCAGGTCTGCACACAAAAAAATCCCATTGAAATAATATGCCCTTTGTTGTCCTTGCAGCTTCCAAACTCATGTACAGTATGCATTAACTGTCATTTGTGTAGGTGGTCTTCGGTTTGGTAAAGTTTGGATTTGTTGGAATGTACTTGTCTGAACCCCTAGTGCGGGCTTACACAACAGCTGCTGCTGGCCATGCTGTTGTGGCACAACTAAAAAACATCTTTGGGATTTTACCCGCACGGTTTAGTGGTCCACTGTCACTAGTGTATGTGAGTACTGTCAAACATTTGTAATTGATTGCCATGCTTTGTAGATACAGCTGATCTAAATACTTAACCTGTTTCAGAACCATTTGGGATGACAGAATCATAAAGGAACAGTCAAATTGTGATAACAAAACATGTTCATGTTAAGATATTCACTCAGAAAATAGTTATAACTACGATAACTACTGCTTTCCTCACATTTTCACGAGGGTTTAATGTCCCATTTCCGGTCAGCAAATGCTGTTTGTTACTGACTTGTTCTTGTTCTCTTTGTTTAAATTACAAATCCACCAATATTGACACATTCAGTGTCTTAGGTAGTACTACTATATATGTAAAGAAAATATGTTATTGATTACTGATTGCTTATCAAGTGTGCAATACAATAGGACAATAAAGTGAAAATTTCTTATGATTAACAATAACTTAAAATGACAAAACCATTGTGTGTGTGCACAAGTTAGCATGTTAGTTATATGAGTGCAACAACAACCCTTAGCCTATCTCCTAATTTCTTTTCTTTGTTTTCAGACTCTGAAGGATGTATGCTCCTTGTTGCCACACACTCATATTCCAACACTGGTGGTCAGTGCTGTGTCCATGTTGTTTCTAATTGCTACAAAGGAGCTCAATGCCTTCCTCAGTCCAAAGCTGCCAGTGCCCATCCCAGTGGAGCTCATCACAGTCAGTTGACACGAGGACACACTCTTGCTCTTCCTTACTTTATCACCTCTGTGCACTGTGCTGATGCTGATGCTGCAACACTAAAAAAGCACAGACACAGTGGAACACAGCAGCTGAATCAGCATTAGTGACAAGGCCTCTACCTTTGTGGAGCAAACATTGTTTTTTTATAGCTAATTATTAGGTTCACATTAGAATATGGTTTACTACATTTTTAATGATTTAAGCTTTGAAATGTGTCCGCAAAATGTGACTTGCGTATGGTTGAGTTTATTCATATATTTCAGATTGTGACTGGCACATTGATATCAAACCATGCCCAACTAAACAGCAACTACAGTGTTTCAGTTGTTGGAGAAATTCCTAGAGGGTAAGAATTTTGATTTAAGTTGTCCGTCTGTCATTATTTGTTTGCTCATATTTCTTTCTTGACCCTCTTTTCCTCTATCTGTATGCCAGCTTAAGTCCCCCCAAACTACCAGATGTGAGCCTTTTTGGAGAAGTTATTGGTGATGCTTTTGCACTGGCTATTGTTGGATATGCTATATGTATTTCACTTGGAAAAACATTTGCATTGAAACATGGATACAAGGTGGATAACAACCAGGTGAACCAAAACATCAAATGTCTCAGGAATTGTGCTAATACCAGACAATTATGTTGATGTTTTTCTGATTTAATATTTCTTTCTTTATACTCCTGCAGGAGCTTGTGGCTCTGGGTGTCAGTAATGCAGTAGGAGGCTTCTTTCAGTGCTTCTCTGTTTGTTCTTCCATGTCTCGAAGTCTCATTCAGGAAACCACTGGTGCAAAAACCCAAGTAAGTTAACAGGAGTTTAAAAAAAGCAATATTATAAATAATGTAGGTTAAAAAGTCAACAGCTCTCTCAATCCAAGCTCATACTTGTAATGTGGAATAGACATTTACTGTACTGTCATTATGTAAAGACTATGACTTAGCCAAAGCTAATCTAGATGAGTTAAAAAGCAAATGCTGTTGAATTAAACACCTGTATTGTCCATAGATGACTTAAGAATCACCGTATATGTTAGGCCTATTAATTGCCATTAAGAAATACAACCTCAATTTAAGAACAGTTGACGCAATGTGTAAAACATTAAAACAAAAACAGAATGCAATGATTTGCAAATGTCATCTTGTCAAATGTCATATTTTATAACATGGACATCATTTTAAGATGCTAAAATTGAGATATTTTATGACCATTGTGTATCATCCCCTCTACTTTTAACAAATGTCTGTAAACATCTGGGAAGTGAGCGGACCAGTTGCTGACCATCAAATTCAAAATCAGCCAATATTTTCCAATGAAATAGTAAAACATCTCAGTTTCAACATTTGATATGATTTGCAAATCCATGCAGTCTGTTTTTATTTAGGTTTTACACATCGTCACAACTTTTTTTGAATTGAGGTTGTAATTCGAAACAAGGGTTAGTGTTTTGGCTACTACTAAATATCAACTAAATAGGGCAGATATTTAAGCTATTTTACAACACTGACCTTAATCTCCACAGATCATTCCATTAATGTTAAATTCCCTGTTGAGCACAAACCATAAATGACCTTTGGGGTGTTCTTTCAGATGGCTGGAGTCGTCTCATCTCTAATTGTGCTGGTGGCTATACTGAAACTTGGACCCCTTTTCCAGGAGCTGCCAAAGGTCCTACTGCTTCAACTAATGTCGTTAGTGTTCAGTGATTCAAAAAGTTTGGATACATTTATTAGATAGATTTTGTGTAGTGTGATGGATTTTCTGTCATTCACATTTCTGGGAGCACTGCTGATCATATGTAAACTTGGGTGTGTTTGTTTTAGGCTGTCCTTGGATCAATCGTGCTGGTAAACCTGAAGGGCATGTTCAAGCAGTTCTCTGACATTGTTACACTGTGGCGAAGCAGCAAGATTGATCTCGTAAGTAGATAAACTCTGTCTTTTTGTTTCCTCTACCTTTTTACACTAAAAAATAAGTTTTATCATGTTTTATCCTCCAGGCGGTGTGGTTGGTCGCTTGGATGTCAACACTTCTTCTAAATCTGGATTTAGGTCTGGCAGCATCACTCACCTTCGCCATGCTCACTGTTATCTTCAGGACCCAGCTGTAAGGCTAATCCTTAACGCAGCTTAAAATATTACTCACTTTAGTATCTAAATTTAGTGTCTATGAACCGACATTAGAACTGATATTACGAGGTGTGCAAGATTTGTATACTGACAAAATATTGTACACAAACATAATGCTCATGTTATTTGATTTTGTATTCTTCAGACCAAAATATTCTGTTCTGGGAAACATTCCAGGTACAGAACTGTACATGGATCTAGAGACACACGGAGAGGTAAAGCATAAAGATAGAAACACACAAATGAAAGTGTTTCAACACTGACTACAAATAAGCTAAGAATCTCCCTCTCTTTGGCAGGCAAGAGAGATTCCAGGTGTTACTATTTTCCGCTCCTCTTCTACAGTATATTTTGCTAATGCTGAGCTCTACCTGGAGGCCCTGAAAGATAAGGTTTGTTCTCCTTTATTAATAATGTCTATGCAAGTGCTGCAGCTAATTATCATTTTGATAGCTGAGTGATCTAATGATTTCTTGATTAATAAATTAATACTGTGTCTGTAATAAATATGTGACATAAAACAGCAAATTCAAAATTGAGAAACTCAGACCAGAATGGTTACAGATGAATTTCTTGTCAGCTGACTGATCATTTCAGTTGTAATTCCGAGTTTAAATAACATATACCAAAGCAAAGTTATTGTTTTATTCTGTTTCTTGAGTCTTTTCACAAGCTGCACATGTTCTGTTTTTCCTCATTATCTGTTTTCAGAGTGGGCTCGACATCAGTAAAATGATTCTCTACAAGAGGAGGCAGGAGGCCAAACAGAAACGTAGAGAAAGGAGGGCTGAGCGACGGGCAAAGAGGCAAGCCAAGAGAGAGGTAACATAAAGTAAATGTGGAGCATAACTGCAGTAACATAGATTTCAAATTTTCTACAGTGGCTTTTTAGGCAGTTTGGCCTAGTGCACACTTTTCTCAACTGTGATCCACAAATTAGTATAAAAATGTTTCTGTCAATCATGTATACACAGGTGATGACTGGCCAAACTCCTAAAAAGTTGACAATGGACTTTTCAGTAAATGCCATTATTTCTTTTGCCAAATACTCCTCAGAGAGAATCACAGGTAACAGCTAAAGAGCTGTCTGAGTTGCCTGTGTTCACTGTGGAAGAAGAAGCTAACGACTGGAGGGACACATGCATTGATGGGAATGCAACAAACAAGAAAGATCAGTGCTGGGCCGAGAGGGAGAACGGCACAGTATTTGTCATGCCTACCACTCCCCAAACACCAGATGGACACTGCAGATGGGAGTACTTGAAAGGAGGTCCTGACTGCTCTAGCTTAGGGTGGATGTCTGAACTGCAAGATGGAGACACCACCACTCTGGGCTCCAGCAGTGAGGAAACACTGAGTCATGATGTGGAGCGGGTCTCTCTAGGGTCTCTAGGCAAGTGGACCTGGGACATCCACTCCATCATTCTTGACCTCTCCACAGCTAACTTCATTGACACAGTGGCCATCAAGACTATGAAAAATGTAAGCACTAAAGACACCAGTGTCTTTAAAACAGAGGCAAGATTGAAAATGTCTTTATTATCCATACTTTTACCCTTGGTGAAATGGAATAGTAAAGGACTAATTTGATTACCTTTTCAAACTGTAAAGTTTAATATATAAATGTGTAGCTGAAATGTATGCAGCTTGAGCTTCACATACAAAATAAAGCTAAAGCTTTTTTGTATTGTGAGCCTTGTTAGTTAAGGGTCACGTGACAAGGTCAAATAAACACATGCTAAACACCACAAACATAAACTTATAATAAGCACTGATTTTAATTTCAGTTTTGACATGACTAAGTCATTCACAGTGAGATGGAAAAAACAGTTTTTTTCAATGACAAAAAATATTCATTATATCTTACATTGTCAGATTTGCCAGGACTTCAGTGAGATTGATGTGGATATCTACATGACTGGCTGTCAGGGTAAGTGAATACCTCTTCACGCCTTTAACATTGTACCTTAGGTTTCATAATATTTGTAATGTCTCCATATGTTTCCACTCCAGTCTCTGTGGTGGAGCAGTTAGAGCTTGGTGACTTTTTTTCTGAGTCACTAACAAAGAGACAACTCTTTGCCTCAGTTCATGATGCTGTGCTCTACTGTCTGGACCACCGTGGAGGAACATCATTCCCCAGATATGATCCAGCAGTGGTGTGTATTATGTTCTGTTGAAACTTATTCTATATTTATCCAATAATGATAATTATCAGGTAACTGAAGGACAAACAAATGCCTGTACATATACCTTTGTGACACATAACATTAGTTAACGTTTGATCAGCATGTAATTATCCAAATGAAATGTCCCCAGTACACTTATTGAAAGATCGAAAAAATCATATTGATTTAAATAAATGGTCTGATTTCAGGATAGGAACAACAGTACAAAACTTTAGGGTCTTCAGCCAAACAGGACAGCAAAGAGGAAGGGGAAGCAATCATCTCAACATCTATCGACGAGAATGTCACAAGCTGAGAACTTTTATTCTTAAATTAGCAGTTAAAATTTTGTATGAACTGTGCATCATGTGACTCAAGTATGTCTTATTTATGGCCTAATTTATTAATTAAATATTTTGTCTTTAAGTTATTAATTAATTCTGACAGTATGTGTGAGCGAGTATACTGTAACTTTCAATGTGGAAGGGTTTATTTTTAAAGAAAAATAATTACTACAATGAGACATTCAAGCAATTTGGCATTTTAATCTAGAAGGATCTGGCAGAAAAGAATAATAAGTATAATCAGGTCAAAGACAGAGCAACATGCGTAACATCATAGTGTGCAAGCTGTTTTGGTACAGTAAATAACAACAACAATGTAGTACATTAAAATTTTTAAAGCTTTCTTTTCACATTTTGAGTGCAATTTTCGCTCATAGCAACAGTAAAACTTGTGCTAAAGCATGCAAATTGTTTTCTTCTTTACTGAGTATCTAGTGCAACATTCCTAAAATGGGAAAATATGGTACATTCAAAATAACAGGGTAACAATATCTCAGCAGTATTTAACAAAAGAATCTGTCTTTACAGTTGCATAAACCCACTGTGACCTCGTTCCCTGAATAAATCGTGTCTCTGGTCACAGATTATGGTACCAAAGTCATTGTGCACAGGTCTGAGGAAGGCTAGGTAGATTTTTTTAACATTTGGTTTATGAGCTACAAGTCCTGATGGATGTCGGTACTCTGTATGTCAGGGTTCAGAGTTAGACCCTCGTCATCCTCATCTTCTGGCTGCTGTGACACCAGCTGCTGGTAACGAGCCTGCCGCTGGTAATCCGGATCAATGTTGATCCATTTATTGGCGATCCACTTGGTGCCCTGGGTGACCACACAGCCTCCATGCAGAGCATATTCATCCTGCTCCCCAACCCAACCTATTGAAAAAATTCCTTTAATATCTGTTCATGAAGGGCTCCCTGATGAGTTGGTTATGACATGTATTCAACTGATCAAGACTGACCACAGTTTTGAGTAGTTTTGTTTTCCCAGGTAACATTACACTTGATTTTATTTTAAAATTTGTTTTTACTCAGTTCAAATAGCATCAACATGCGCTTGAATCATAACTTCTGGCAGCATTTTATATTGTTTTTCCAGGCTCTGTGTCTAAATTCTACCACTAAAATATAAACTGTAATAAGCTGAAATAATATGAGCTGAAATAAAATAAAACAATAAACTCTTCTTTCAATTATTATTTTGTTCAATTATCTTTATTCAGTAACATTATCGTAGATTTACATTTTGGATACTGAGAAAAATTATGTCAAATTAGAAATTGCTGCATTTGTAAAGGAGATACGTTTAATCTTTTATCTTGTATTGCTGAACTAAATATAAAGGATGTGTTACCTTTGGTCACATTCAGGCTAGCTGTTATGTCTGTTTACTCTCATTAATGCTAAGCTAAGCTAACCAGCTGCTAGCTATATATTCATGCCTAATATTAATCTTCTCAGTCAAAACTTCTCAGCAAAAACACAAGTGTGTTCCCAAAATGTTAAATACTGGATGTGCCATACTATGTTTAAAATTTTAATTGACTTATAGAACAAATTTTGGTTTTATTTTTTTATGCAGTATTGCAATTATAACGTGTGCTGTAAAATTCATGGAAATTGTACCTCTTCCATCAGACAGGTAGTTGTACCAGAAAACAGCCGTTCCTTTGGTAGGAGTCACTCGCAGATTACTCTTGTCGCAATTCCTTCTTGTGTCCAAAAGATCCACGTCATTCTGTATGAGAGACTAAAATACACAAACTCAATAACACCAATTGTTTAATGTCAGGCCCAATCACGCTATGCCAAACAAGTGAGTTACCACAGATGTGAAAGACATGCACAGCATGTACACAACACTTTAGCAGGGCTTTACAAGCATATTTCTAGGCCCACACACAATTACGCACCACTTCATCATAGGTCCTGTTGTCTGCCACAGGAAATGCGGTCTCCCCGCCCCCCTCAACAGAGTTCAGGTAGAATAGAACTGTGATGTACCTAAGTGTGCAATACAGATTTCAAATGACACACACGTGTATGGTGCAGACAACCCCTATGCAAACACACACATATACTTTACAAACCATGTTAAGTGGACTTTGTTGGAAATGTTTTGCTTCTTCAGTCTGAGGGAAATTTGGCTAAGGGATCCAGTAATATCCCCCAGAGTAGGCCTTGTTTCTCACCCGGCCTGAATAGGCTTGTTAGGTGCATAATATTTTCCAGGGGATGGATGAAAGGGCAGCATGGAAAATGGGAGACAGATTGTTCCTGAGGCCCCCTCGTCTGTTGAGAAAATGATTTCCACTTGAATATATATGGCTTTATGTACTCCTCTTTCATACCATTTGTCTTCTCAGTACAAAATGTGTACAGGTGTAGGTACACTGCTGATTCTGATCCTCAGGTGTTGCTTTTCCTGTCCTTGGACATTCTGTTGCATAGAGGCTGTTTAGTTCACCTAATGTAGAGCTCTGGACATTCTTCACTACACTTGACTACAAATACTATGTTGACCTTGTGTTTAGATGTTCAATCTTTTGGGTGGATATGGCTTTTTCTCAGTGTGTCAGTGGGTTTGAAGTGAAGTCATTTTTTTTTTGGCTTCCTTGGAGGTGATGATCTTTTCTGCCCTGTAGTGCAGGGTCCAGATCACTCTTAGTTTGTGTTGCAATGAGTTGTGGAAGCCAAACCTCAGGTTCTGGTCAGTGTGAGAGTAAGTTTCTTGTAGATTTTTATGTCTAGGTTGCCACAAGTCCCAACACTAACTGCACAGTCCAGGAAGGTCTATTGTCACTGGTGTCCACCCTGGTGAACCTGATGTGAATGTCCACTGCATTTATGTGGTCTGTTAAAACCTAGGTGTAATGTACATGTCTGAACCAGTGGGTTGGTGCTGTTCCCAGCAGGGAGTTGAGTGTTTTCTTCTCCACTTCCTACATGTATAAGTTGGCAACAATACGTGACACTGGGGAAACCATGGCACAGCAGTGTTTCTGGCTGTAGAAGTGTGCAGTATTCAAACAACATGTCCAGGAGAGCACAGATCTGATCTGGGTTGAGGGTTTACCAGCATCTCCACCATTGATGCACTGACAGTTGTTAGGAGAAGATTAGAAGAGGACAACACCCTGCACACCAGAAGCCCGGATCAACCCGGATCAGATCTGTGCCTTCCTTTCTGAATACCACATGCTCCTTCCCTATATTCCACCTAACATATTCAGTCCAGGTGAGAAACAAGGCGTACTCTGGAGGACATAAGTGGGTCCCAATTTCCCTTCAGACTAAAGACGCTGCTTGAATGAGAAATCAAAACATTTCCAACAAACAAGAAAGAAGTCCAGTCAAAATGACTCAACCTTCAGATAACCAAACCTGAATGACCTTCACAGATATACTTTGCAAACAGATGTCAAGCGCACTGTTGTTTATCATGAAAAGTCCCACAACATGCTATCTGTCACAATGGCATGGCGATGCACACAGTTTAGTAATCACACTAGACACACAGATGAATTTACAACTGAAGATTCAAAGACTTCAATCATTTGCCTTAATCATTTAAGTAAACACTTTGCATTTCAGTGATCTTACCTGCAAGATGTCTCAAAAGGAGTGGAGGTGTTAGCTGCGAGACGTGTGTGTGTGCAGGCGGTTTCAGGATATACAGGGCCGCTGTCATGATGGGCATGGTAATGTCCTCCTTCCTCATACCGAACCACTTGGAGCGGCTCACTGAGGTCTACTAATGTGGGAGGAAGGCGGGTGAGGCGAATCACCCTTTGTTAGAACAAAGCAGTGGAAAAGGTCAAAAAGACTGGAGAGTTTGGGACAAACTTTTTAACATGATCTTCATTTGTCATACTGCTAGTTTCATTTGTGAGGAGTAAATCAGCTCATATATCTTACAGTTATCATTTTTGGGCAAAAGAAGGTAAAACAACAGCAACAAAAGAACACAGCGAATGCTTGGTATTTGTGTGTCTTACTAACCTGGCTTTGATGTCTTGGAGGACCTGATGTGCTCCTTTTCCCTGGTAAAGCCACGTGTGTCTGCTGTTCCTCACCAGCTGACTCCTTTTCACCCCTCGCTGCAGCAGGAAGCGCTGGAATGCATCGCTGCTCAGAAGTCTGAATTCTTCCAGACTAAGCAAACCTGTCCAAATATTAGAATTATGCAAAGACATTCTAGAGCCTTGGTTTGATTATTCATTATTACCTAAATTGATGGTTCAGTTAAGAGTACTAAATAAGTAGATTTCTTACCATTACCATCCTTGTCAGCTTTGAGCCCAGCATAGATTTCTCGAAGATTCTCTGGTGTGAGCCAGATGCCGTCCCTCACTCGGGAATGGGTCAGTATCTGTTGAAGGTGTGATAGTAAAGAGAGGATGACTAATTTATCTCTGACCCAGGAAACTACTTCATGTCACACCTCAGTATTTCCTCACAGTACAAAAATTGACAATACACCTCATGAAGTTGCAACTGTCCATCCTGGTTGATATCAAGAAGGTTAAAGATCTCCTCTGAGCTCAGGTTGAGCTCCTTGGTCAGTTCTTCATGACCGTCTTGCACCATTAGCTGACTTTCCATTAGACCCTTGAGCTGTGCCAGTTGCATCACAACACGGCACTCATCCTCTGACAGAAACCCAGGGATCTCTGCAGAAATGAACAGGTGAACTGAGGTAAGGACACAGAGCAAAAGCATGGGACAGAGGAACTGCAACAATTTTCATGTCACATACCGTCATTTATCGTACCAATTTTACATTTTAGAAGTGAATGTATTTAAAAGCTGGTATGATTGGTCAGCTTTTCATATTCAAATATCGGTTTAAGTAATTTTTTTAGGTAAAATTAAAAACAGCCTTTGAAGCACAGTGGGTGTACATTACTGATAAATGCAGCTTTATTTTGTCTATCAAAAAAAAATTTTACAAAGTATGGATCATTGCTGTGGGCTTTGGGAAATTATGAACACTTTATATAATTAATGATAGTGTGTTGATGTATTAGTAGTTGTGATCTTTGGGTACAGATGTACGGCTCTTGAGCCATTCTGGTATAAATCTGCCTCAGGACTACTTCACATAGCCTTGACTGATCTTTGGATTCTAGTCTGTTTACGGGGTATGATATGATAAAGATATGCTGTGCGTGGTGAATGTAGGGACGTTTTCTTTCACCAGACGAAACCACTTTGGCCACAAGAGGCTCGTGTTAGTGTGCTGGAAATGTGTTTGGTCACAGGGATGTTTTGGCTCTTACCAAACAGAAGAGGTTTCATACTCAAAGTCCGCATTTCATGCACTCTGCCTGGCACCAGTGACACCCTCTGCACATGTCCCACCTAAAGGAAAATCGGACAGCTGATTGAGTTGTACGCAGAGCATGTGTGAGAAAAAAGGCCGGAGGTAGTGAATGGAAGGTGAGGATGATGAATCATCATGTTACTCACTCTTATTCCCTCGACTCTTGTGAGGGAAACATCACGCAGAAACTCAGGTTTGGATGGCGGACGACGCGACTCGGGGCGCTGGTGGTTACTGTCGGGAGCATCACGACTTCGAGTCGCATCTTCCTGCCCGCTGCTGTAGTGTACGTAAAACAGCAATGCGATGACGTTAATTATGTATACGTGAAAAAACACCATTACTACCACAAAGTAGGAGCGGGAACACACGCTGCTCTTGTGGCAAGAGAGGCGCTCGGACGGCGGTCGCAGCGGCAAGGTCGCGCTCCCGGACTGAGTGGCGTCTTCAGCATCGGAGGTTTCCTGGTTGTCAGTCATTTTCCTGAGAGACGGATGACAGAGTTGATACTTCACTGGCTTCAAAGCCCATGTGCTGCAGCAAACGATAAGACTGCTGACTGCTCAGAAGTGTTGTAGTTGGCGAATAACTGCAGTTGAATTCAAATCCTTGAAGAGCGCTCAGGCCGAGTTGTCCTCTGTGGAAATCAAAATGAAGTCGTTGCGTTGCGAGAAAAACAATGGGCTCGTTAAAGCAGAGAAGCAAGCTACCGTGGAAAATGTAATCTGCCTTCAGCCGCAGATAGAAGCGTTGCAGCCTCAGTTTTGTTTACACTGCAGCAGTCTCAGTCAGCCACAGCAGGAAAGCGCAATGCGCATCCGGAATCTCGGAGGAACTTATCTCAGTCAGAGCCTGGCCCATGACCCAGCATCCATTGAATACAGTAGCCATTCTTTAAAAATAAGCCACACATTTGTGAACGTAACAAAACACCGCTATTCCTTGTTGTAGTCGTACAATTGCACGTCATTGCCCGAGCTTCCCCGACAACAGCAACAGTCTGCCTGCCGTGAGATGCTGACCTCTGCTGACCTAAACCAGCAACACATTTATAGTGGGAGTTTCTCTCTCTTCCCCTCTCTTCCCCTCTCTCCATCTCTTTCATCTCCCCACCTGTTGCAAAGTAAAATAACTATATCACTACATCACAATATGAGTTTTTTTAAGGTTTATTTGAGGGTGATTATATCCAAATTTGGTGAAACAGAAAAGCAGTATAGAAGAAGATACCAAGCCCTTGCTGTCAGCTGGGGTCTGCTGGCTTTGTTTCGTAACTTCTGGAAATGTAATCTATTATTTGCATGTTGCATGAATGCTTACATTAAATTTTAATTAAACACTTTTATAGGTTTAGCCATAGACAGATGGACAGATAGATAGATAGATCACTTTTATTTAGATTTAAAACAATAATAACAAGACAGTCTCGGTTGACATCTTAGTTTGGCAGAAAGAGTCGCAAACTGGCCCTTACAATGAAACTGCTAATTCTACATGTTAAGTAATATTGTTTTTCCAGGTAAAGACAAGTGTGTGAACCATCTCAAATTGTCTTTGAAACAGTAGTAAGTGTAATGTTAAATCTTTCATTTTGGAACTCATCATTTTAGCGCTACCTGCAAGTTTAGCTCGAACATTTCAGAAGAGTCAGCGCTAACAGGGTTATCTGTAAAAACAACAGCTATCAGAGACAGAGAGAAATACAAAAATACGGAGCTACAGTGGGATTTAAAACAATGTTTCTTATGGAAAACCTTTTGTTTCAGTTTCAGTTACACCTGATGTGACCAATGCTCTACCACTGAGCCACCAAGTCCCCCAACCCTTACTTAGCATTAGCTGAGCTTATAACATTTGCCTGCCTACGTGAAAATAAAACGTCTAAGCACTCATATCCATAAACCAAAAAGTGACCTTATATGTCAGTTTGTCAAACAAGCATCCTGTTATGATGTTTCCAGGATTTAGATATTTACATATTTATATCGACATAGGTAAATTAAATTGTCTCTGCCTTTAGAATCAATGTTTAATTACAGAATTACCTTTACAACTTGCGTTGCAAAGATTTTTCGTATATTAAAATTTTCCAATGGAAAATAAATCAATCATAAAGTGTGAAGCCTGCAAGTGTTCAGTCTGTATATTAGTCTTTATAATATATGAAGAGACAAACACAAGGATGATGCAACAAACTATTTATTGACTTAGAGTGTCATAGCATGCTTAACATGATATAACAACATACACAAGTAATAAGATTATCATATTATATGACTTATTGTTTACTGCATAACCTTGGTTTCTTCCTCATTCCTCAGTGTCCTTGGTCTGAAATGATAGATCAATCACATATAAAAAATCTGGCCAAAATTGTTTGAAGTTTATGAACATTTTCTGTAAACTTGTTTCATGTGAAATTTTTTACCTTGACAATTTCACGACTCCTTGCCCTCAGCTTATTGACCTGAGACTCAGCAATGTCAGCTCGCTCTTGAGCCTCTTCCATCTCATGCTGCACCCTCCTGTACCTGGACAGGTGAGAGTTGGCCTGCTCCTCCTGTAGAAAATCCACCATGATATCAAAACATATAGACTGACTGACATTTCCGTAATTTGTGTATTCTGAAAATCATGTGTACTCACAGCGTCCTCAGACTGTCGTTTGTAGGATTTCACTTTGAGCTGGAGCTTGTCCACCAGATCCTGTAGTCTGGCAATATTCTTCTTGTCCTCCTCAGCCTTTTGTGAATCAGAAATAATATAACATTAAAATACGAATTCAAGCATATTGTTTTTATTGCTTCCTATTATTGTGATAATATAATGGGATAATATTTGAAATAGTTTAAGTATTAGTATTTACCTGATAGGTGAACTCCTTTACTCTTCTCTCATATTTTCGCACTCCTTTTATAGCATCAGCGCCTCGCCTCTGTTCGGCATCAACTTCAGCCTCTAATTCGCGAACCTTGAATGAAGAAAAATGCAGTAATTTTAAAACAGGAAATTTTGTCTGGCATTGAAGTAAACACGAAAAGTTTGGTTCTTGTGAAACTTACCCTAGCCTCTAGTTTCGCAAGCTGCTTCTTGCCACCCTTCATCGCGAGATTCTCTGCCTCGTCCAGACGATGCTGCAGGTCCTTGACTGTCAACTCCAGGTTTTTCTTCATCCGCTCCAAATGAGAACTGGTATCCTGCTCCTTCTTCAGCTCTTCTGCCATCATGGCAGCCTGATATTTTAAAGAATATGTATCGTTGCAGTTATTAGAAAATTGTATTTGTTATAGAATAGAAAAACATCAGAGTTACGCACATCAGTGATGGCCTTCTTGGCCTTTTCTTCAGCATTTCTTGCTTCCTGAACAGCATCTTCTACTTCACCTTGGATCTGGATAAAGTCAGCTTCTAGCTTCTTCTTGGTGTTGATGAGGCTGGTATTCTAAACAAAATAGTTTGAATTATTTTATTAATTTTCAGTCACCACAGGAGTTTCACATTGTTTGGATCTATTTTACCTGAGAGTGCAGCAGTCCCACACGCTCACTGACATCGACCAGCTCCTGTTCAGCTATTTTGCGGCTTCTGTCTGTTTGTTCAAGTGCAGCTCTCAGCTCTTCGATCTCAGCCAGCATCAGGCTGTTCCTGCGCTCCACCATGGCAACCTGCTCCCTCATGTCTTCCTGACTTCTAATAGCTTCATCAAGGTGCAGTTGTGCATCCTAAACAAATAATAAATTAACTTTTGTGAGACTGTCTAAAAAAGTGAAACTGTAAGTAAATGTTATTTATGTATAATGCCACTATACCTTAAGCTGTCCCTGCACATTCCTCAGTTGCTTCTGGGCTTCAGCTGCCTGGCGATTGGCATGGCCCAGCTGAATCTCCATCTCATTGAGATCTCCCTCCATCTTCTTCTTGATTCTCAGGGCGTCATTCCTGCTCCTGACCTCAGCATCCAAAGTCGTCTGCATGGATTCGATCACTCGCTGGCTGTTCCTCTTGATCTGCTCAATTTCTTCATCCTTCTCTGCAAGTTTTCTGTCAATTTCACTCTTGACTTGGGTGAGTTCAAGCTGAACACGGAGAATCTTGGATTCCTCATGCTCCAGGGTAGCCTTCACAACAAAAAAACATTTTTGTAGCTCAAGCAGAATTAAATTGTGTGTGACTGTGTGTAATACTACATATTTTGTCAGAAGGTACCTCTGCCTCTTCAAGTGAAGTCTGGATTTCAGACTTTTCTGTCTCTATGGCCTTTTTAGCTTTCTCCAATTCATGAATGGTTTTTCCACTTTCACCAATTTGCTCGGTTAGATCGGAGATCTCCTCTATAAGAAACATTGTTTGTTGATATTGCATTAAAAACTAGTTCTCTGTGTTATAATTTATGATATTTATGATATTTATACTCTATGCATCTTCCACTCCAAAAAGTTGTAACATCTGTTACCTATCTAAAAATTATCTTTTATAAAACCTGTGCGTACGTTGTAGATTTTTGTTCTCCCTCTTCAATGTCTCCAGTTGGTCCAGAGTTTCTTCATATGAATTTTTCAGCTTGAACATCTCAGTGCTGAGGGAACGAGATTCTTTTAGAGCTCCCTCCAGCTCTGCCTGGGTTTCTTCATACTTTTGCTTCCACTCTGCAAGAACCTGCAAACAGTGATTTTAGACATTTGTACTTCTGATTTAATTTAAATGTGAAGACAGAAATAAAAATGTAACCTTGTCAAAGTTCCTTTGCTTCTTGTCGAGGTTAGCAGCCAGAGAATTAGCTCTCTCCACATCAATCATCAGGTCCTCCACTTCACCCAGTAGTCTCTGCTTTGTCTTTTCCAGAGAGGCACATTTTGCATTCACAGCCTCAATGGATTCCTCTGCATCCTGAAGACGCTGGGCAAGCTTTTTTCTGTCAGAACAAACAATAAAGTTTTTATTTTTTATAATTGTTTACAAAAACAATTCACTGTGCAAACTGTGTGATTTCAGGACTGTTCATTACTTAGCCTCCTCCAGCTCCTCAGTGCGCTGAATGGCATCAGTCTCATATTTGGTTCTCCACTGAGCCACCTCACTGTTGGCCTTGGACATTGAACGCTGCAGCTCAGCCTTGGCCTCCTGCTCCTCCTCATACTGCTCTCTGAGCAGGTCACAATCATGACGAGCTGACTGAACAGCATGTGCCAGGGCATTCTTGGCCTTACAGACAAATAGTGAACATGGTTAACAAAAATGTTTCCAATCTCAAGATTTTAACTGTTTAACAATAAAGACTTCAGTGCTGCCATAGTGGTAAATGTTTTTAATGTACACATACTTTAACTTCCTCTTCAATATGTCTTTTAAACTCTTCAATCTGCTGAGTATAAGCCTGTTTGCTCCTAGTCAACTGAGAGATCAGAGCTTCTTTCTCCTCTAGCTGGCGACTCATTTCACCTGTAGTGACAAAATAATCCAAATGCAAAATCTATACTATATTGTAAATTGATATGATTAGAATCCATAAAAATGCATAAAATACATGTTTCTCACCATTTTCTGTTTGGAGTCTTGCCTTTTGTGCTCCAACATCATTTAGTTGTCGCACATGTTCTTCATTTTTTGTCTTCATTTCACTTAATTGATCCTCAAGAGTACGACACAATTTCTCGAAATTGGCCTTAAATGAGAATAAGTTATGTGTATATAAGGTTATGCAGTGTAGTGTAATACAGTAAAAGCTGAATACAGCGAGAGTTATTGCAGAGTATTTTCTTTTTTTTCATACACATGAAATGTTTTTATTTTACTTTTGATTTGGCAATAGATTCCATGTTGCTTGAGAGGTCATCAATCTCCATCTTGTATTCACTTTTCTCTTTCTCCAGTTTCTGTTTGATTCTCTGGAGATTATCAATCTGTTCTCCCAGCTCGGCCACGCTGTCAGCCTGCTTCTTACGGAGGGCTGCAGCAGTGGCTTCATGCTGAAGGGTGGACTCTTCAAGATCACGACGCAGCTTCTGAAACTCAGCTTCACGCTTTTTGTTCATCTCAATCTGAACAGAAGTTGCTCCACCAGCTTCTTCAAGCCTCTCACTAATCTCTTCAAGTTCCCTGGAAAGATCAGACCTCTGTTTCTCCACCTTGGCACGAGCAGCACGTTCAGCTTCAATCTCCTCCTCCAGCTCCTCAATACGAGCCTAGTTTCAAAAGTTCGTAAACAACAGATAGATAACATGACACTTTCTCATGTAAAGGTGCTCTGCTTATAAGCACAATACTAGGGTTCGTTCAAGCCAATAACTGAACCAACCTGATTTTCCTTGATTTTCTTCTGAAGTTGAGCACAGAGTGATTGCTCATCTTCAATCTTGCTAAGAAGCTGGCTTATTTCAAAGTCTTTCCTGCGCAGAGAAAAAGTTAATTAAAAAAAAAACAGAAAGCATTTCTTTTTGTCTTGAAATAAGATAAACACTAAGTCTAGATTTTATTTATAAAAATCCTAATTGCTTGACAGACTTAAAATTGTTCATAGACACAATTTTACCATATTGGACAATACAATTAGATCCCTTATGAATTCATCTTTAAACTGATTAATTGAATTTGACTCACTTCTTTATTTTTTCTTCAGACTGCTGCTTGTCGTTCTCCAGATCCATAATTGTTTCATGGGCCAATTTAAGATCCCCTTCAAGCTTTCTTTTAGCTCGCTCAAGGTCCATACGAAGTTTCTTTTCTTGCTCCAAAGACCCTTCAAGCTGTTTTAACGAATAAAAGGAATTATTTTTTGTTTTTAATTTTCAGTGGGACTGAAATCACAGTTTATTTCAGTCACTCACATCGTCAACTTGCTGTTCCAGCTTGGTCTTGGCTTTCGTTAGAGTGTTGACTTTGTCTTCCTCTGCCTGCAGATCATCAAGGGTCTGCTGATGGGCCTCTTGCAGGGCTTTCTTCTCCTTAGTCAACTTGACAATGGCCTCATCTTGAGAAGTCATTTCCTCAACCAGGTTTTTAACCTGTATTTGCAGTGTAGTGAAATCATTTTCAGGTTTTTCAGTACTTAGAAGATTTTAAGACCTTCCAAAAATATACCAACCTTGTTTTCAGTGGCATGTTTCTCCTTTTCCACTTTGGCCAGTGTGAGCTCCAAATCATCAATATCTTTTTTTAACTCAGAACACTCATCCTCTAACTTCCTCTTCTTTGCTGTCAGCTCAGCATTGATTTCCTCCTCATCCTCCAGCCTCTCAGATGTCTCTTTGAGTTTGGCTTCAAGCTGGATTTTTGCTTTGATGAGCCCCTCACACCTTTCTTCTGCATCAGCTAGGTTTTCACCTTCCTAGATTCATGTTGACATAAGTTAAAATAATATTTAACCAGTTTGAAAAGCTCAGCATTTCCGAAATAGCTGAAATTTGCTCTTTTTGTTTAACATACAGACTGAATTTGCAGCTGCAGGTCATTCTTCTCCTGCAACAGTGAAACCATCTTCTCCTCGAGGTCCTTCTTCTTAGCCAGTGCCTTTGCTAGCTCCACTTTGGTCTTTTCAAAGTCCTCTTTCATTTGGGCCATCTCTTTCTCAGTCTCTGCGCTCTTCAGGAGAGGCTTAATCTTGAAGTACAGCTTCATCCATGGCCATGTTTTGACATTCATGAATGAGCGGATATTGTATTGGATGGAGTAAATTGCCTCCCTGGGGTAAAGAGGCATCAACAGTAAAAAAAAATCTAATACATTTACATTTTAAAAGCTGGATTGATTAGAAATTAATTGGGTTTTCCAAAATATGTGGTTTGAAAATTACAGTAACATTGTTATCTTAAGGGTAAGAGTCTATATCACCTCCTTTCCATCATCTTGACAAACTCTCTCCTCATAAGGAAACCTCTGCAGCGAGCCTGAGTCATTGTGACCAGAATAGCAAGCTTGTTATCTCTCATCTCCTCCAGGAGGCCCAACAAACCAGCTTTGAAAAACACCTGAAAGAAAGTGTTACTTTACATTATTTATGTTTACGTGCATCATCAGTGTAAGAAGGTTAAGTAAATGTGTTTAACAGAAAAACAAGTAACCTTTGTGTGTCCAAATTTGTACTGGGTATGGTCAAGATCAATAGAGCCCAAGAGTTTCTCTGAGGCCTTCTTGTTGTCAATAAATTGTCCTTCTGGGATGACACTGGCATTCAGTACTTTGTATCTGAGTAGGGAAAAATGTATACTATTAAACCACCAATTAGTGTCGATGTTGTAATCTGAAAGAGATCAGTGTTGCAGTCACTGATCAGTGTTGCAGTATTGGTAGGGCAGAGTGTAGCCAGACAACAGGATGGTGGTGTGTAAAATGACTTTCGTGGTGGAAAGAGGACTAAGGCAGCGCAGAGGACGAAGAATAGAAAAAGGAAGAATGTTGTGTAGTTTCCAGGGAGGAGCTGAGACAGGCTCTGGGTGGTCAGGAGGTGTTTCCTGATGACTGGACCACTACAGCTAATGTGATCAGGGAGACATGTAGGAAGGTACGCTGTTTGTTATCGGGAACAAGGAAAGTGGACAAGGAGACATGGTGATGGAACGAGAAAGTTCAGGAGTGTATACAGAGAAATAGGGTTAGCTAGTGGGACACTGAGAGAACTGAAGAGAGTAGACACGAGTACAGGGAGATGCAGCGTAAGGTGAAGGTAGAGGTGGCAAAAGCCAAACAAAGAGCACATGAGGACCTATGTTATGTTGGACACTAAGGAGGGAGACGTGGATTTATACAGGTTGGCCAGACAGAGAGATAGAGATGGAAAGGATGTGCGGCAGGTTACTGTGATTAATGATAAGGATGGAAATGTATTGACAGGTGCCGGGTGTGTGATGGGAAGATGGAAGGAGAACTTTGAAGAGTTGATCAATGAGGAAAATAAAACAGAACGAAGAGTAGAAGAGGTGACTGGTGTGGAGCAGGAAGTAGCAATGGTTAGTAAAAGTGAAGTGAGGAGGGTGTTGAAGAGGATGAAGAGTGCAAAGGCAGAGCAGAGGTGAAGAAGGTGCAGGACTTTAAGTACTTAGGGTCAGTGGTTCAGAGCAATGGAGAGTGTTGAAAGACCTGAAGAGTCGAGTGCAAGCAGGTTGGAACGGGTGGAGAAAAGTGTCAGGTGTGTTGTGTGATAAAAGAGTATCAGCAAGAATGAAAGGAAAGGTGTTCAAGAAGGTGGTGAGACCAACGATGTTGTTTGGTTTAGAGACAGTCGCACTGAAGAAAAGACAGAGCTGGAGGTAGCAGAGCTTAAGATGTTGAGGTTTTCTTTGGGAGTGACGAGGATGGACAGGATCAGGAATGAGGACATCAGAGGGACAGCTCATGTTAGATGAGATAAAGTCAGAGAGACCAGACTGAGGTGGTTTGGACATGTTCAGAGGAGACACTGTGAATATATTGGTAGAAAGAGTCTGAGGTTGGAGCTGCCAGACAGGAGGTCTAGAAGAAAACCAAAGAGTTGATTTATGGATGTAGTGAGAGGACATGAAATTAGTTGGTGTGAGAGAAGAGGATGCAGAGGACAGGGTTAGATGGAGACACATGAGTTGCTGTGGCGACCCCTGAAAGGGAACAGCCAAAAGGAAAAGATGAAGACCGATTAATCATCAGTGATTATGATATTGTTGTCAGTAACATGGTTCTACTTCATAAGTACCTCTGTTTAAAATCACCATAGAGGATTCTGCTGGGGAAACCTTTTCTGCAAATCCTGATACCTTCCAGCACACCATTACACCTCAGCTGATGGATGACTAGGTGGTTTTCCATAAGACCTTAAAGACATGCTAAATTCAGTTTTGTTTTGTTTTTTGCATTATAATATTGGCCTTTAATTGATTATTTAACAATTATACTAGCATTACCTGGAGTCTTGGATTCATTTGGAATTAAACATCTCACAAAATGAGGATGGGTGCTCCTCAAGTTGGTCATCAGCTTTCCAAGATTCTCCTAAAATAGTAAAAAAAAAACTTTCTGTAACAATAAAATATATAACAAAAAAATGACAAAACCCAATTTCCTGGGTGATGCCATTTAGTAACATGTGCAGTGATGTGCCTACTCTAGTTATGTAAACTGGCAGTTATTTGTGACGCTTACCCTGAAGACACAAGATACTGTCTGAAAAGATCCCCCCTTTTTCTTGGCACCTTTTTTTGAACTGCTCTCAGCTGTAACATAAAGATTAAATTTGAGTCATTGAAGAATTTTTATTTCAGCTGACTATTGTTAGTCAAGTTAAATACCAATTAACTGGTAAACTGTGAAATATTATTAGATTAACTATAACTTCATCTGTTATGACACATTTTTTACAACTGTGTTTTACCATATTGTCAGCCAGTAGCTGTATTTACACCAGCCTCTAGGCATGTTATCCACATAAGAAGTTATAGTCGTTTTACAGAATATGATCACTTGCAACCATTTTATACAACTATCTTACAGTGAGTTCTAAACCTTTTATTACATCTTCATATACTGCTTATAAATGCTAAATATGGAGACTTAAATTGTTGTCAATACATTCACATTATTTCTTCAAAATATGATCCTTACCTTCTGTCGAAGGATGTGTTGCATAGAGGTGAGCTAACAGTTTGACTGAGGACTTCTGGTAGAGCTGAACAACTGAGTCGTTCAGAGGGTCTTTGTTCTTGTCCAGCCAGCCATTGACATTGTAATCAACAGTACCAGCATAGTGCACCAGAGAGAAATGGGCCTCAGCTTTGCCTTTAGCTGGCTTTGGCTTCTGGAAGGGGGCACTTTTACCAATATGCTGATCATATAGTTTGTTCTTGAAGGTCATGTCTGTTGCCTTAGGGAACATGCACTCCTCTTCAAGGATGGAAAAGATGCCCATTGGCTGTGGTGATTAAATAATAGTGTAAAATAAAAGTTTTCCAAGTCATCAGACAGTTTGTGAATATGCAGCATGTGGCTCACCTTCTCAATAAGCTCAATGCAGGCAGCCAGGTCCATACCAAAGTCAATGAACTCCCATTCAATTCCCTCTTTCTTGTATTCTTCTTGTTCCAGGACAAACATGTGGTGGTTGAAAAACTGTTGCAATTTTTCATTGGTGAAGTTGATGCAAAGCTGCTCCAAGCTGTTAAACTAAATGACAATTTCCAAAATTATTAAGCAGCTTAAGTAATATTAACAAAAAATGTGAATCATTTTATTGAAGCTGTTGAATATGTATTAAGAATATTATATATTACATATATTATTAAGATGATTTTGTATAATTCAGAAATACTTACATCAAAAATCTCAAACCCAGCAATATCCAGGACACCGATGAAAAAGCTTCTAGCCTGTCTGGTATCCAGCATCTCATTGATTCTGACAACCATCCACAAGAACATTTTCTCATAGACAGACTTGGCGAGAGCCATAACAGAGTTGTTGACCTGATGTTACAAAGAGCACAACAGTAACAAGAATGTGGACAAACTCAACAAAAAATTCTAAATCTGGGAGGTGAAACATAGATTGAGAGTCACTGTGAGTCCAAAGTTAGAAAAAACTGTGTGTTTGCATTCTGGTCTTTACCTGAGGGACAGTTTGACCTTTGGTCACATATTCATTTCCAACCTTCACTCTGGGGAAGCAAAGTGCTTTCAGCAAATCAGCAGAGTTCAGACCCATGAGGTAGCCGATTTTATCTGCCACTAAAAAAAAAACACACAAATATTCATCTTTAAAACCTATAATACCAGGATAAAGTCACAACTGCACTTCTAAGCTCAAGATCAAGAAGTTCAAGTTTCATACCCTCAGTGCCATCAGGCTCAGCCTGCTCTTCACGCTGCTTCTGCTTGAACTTCATGTTCCCATGATGGATCACAGCTCCAGTCAGCTTGTAAATGCTTGCCTTTTCTTCTAAAGTGAAGCCTAGGATGTCAATGGCAGTCTGTGTCATACGGTAAAGAGAAGGGTTAAAGCTTGGTTAGCTTTATATGTTTGCTATGAAAAGAGTAACCATATGTCTGAATTGTTATTGTAGTAAATGCAGTAATGAAAGTAAAGTGGTTCCTACATCAGTAGCGAGGAATTCTTCAACGTCGTCGATACTCTTGACGGTGATTTCACCATGACTTACCATAGAAAAGTCATATGGATTTGTGGTGATCAGCAGAGCCTCTGCACAAACAGGTAACAAAATATATATGTATAATATGTCATGTGATAAACAATAGATTTTTAGAATATTTATATTATTCACTAATCTCACACCTATCAGCTCAGGTTTGTGGCCTGTCATTAGCTGATAGAAGATGTGATAGCTCCTCTCAGCAGAGAGCTGGAACGTCACTCGAGACTTCTCCAGCAGATCTTTACAAAAATTAAATGAAGATTCATTATGAAGAAAAAGTTCTTTGGAAGCACAACTGAACAAGTTGATAGTAATAAACAATATAAACTTACATGTTTCAATATCAGCTGAAGCCAGCTTCCCCGTTGACCCAAAGTGGATTCTAATAAATTTCCCCTGCACAGGAACAGATTAACATTTATATCCAACTCTGTTATTGTGAAAGATTATTATCACAAAATAGCTAATGATTTAAATGACAGATAAATCCCCAAAACACTTACAAAACGTGAGGAGTTGTCATTTCTCACAGTCTTGGCATTACCATAAGCTTCTAACAGTGGATTTGCTGCAATGATTTGATCTTCCAGTGACCCCTAAAGATTACATTCATTTTGTCATTCAGTAGCCAGCCTCTCTTAATATTACATTTTATATTACTAATCTTTAACTTTTCTTACCTTCATCTTTCCAGCAACCTGCTCAGATTTCTTGCCTGAAGTTGCCGCAATTGTCGCAAAGTACTGGATGACACGTTTGGTGTTCACAGTCTTTCCTGCACCGGATTCTCCGCTGGTTTTAGAGGTGTGTTCATAAGTAATAAATCAAATTACCGTGTTTCCCAATGTATAACAATTGTGTAAAGATTTTGGCACTTACGTAATCAGGATTGACTGGTTTTCTCTCTCTGCAAAGTATCAGAAAATACTGCATTACATTTAGAAATTTTCTTTCAAAGTTTACAGTAACTGCTTATAGTAGCTTACAAAATAATTGATACCTTGGAGCATGGATTGATAGGCGTTATCAGAGATGGAGAAGATGTGGGGCGGAGCTTCAATCCTCTTTTTGCCTCTGTATCCAGCTACAACCACTTCATCATACACAGGGAGCCATTTGTAGGGGTTCACAGTAACACAGAACAACCCTGAGTAGGTCTGTGGAAGCAAACAGGATCTTTAATGACAAATGATGCAGTTTAAATTTGCTTATGTGTCGAGTGTTAATACTCACGTAAATCATCCATGCTGCATAGCGCTCTTTGAGGTTGTACAGCACAGAAGGCTCACTGAGGTGGGTCATCATGGCCATGTCCTCAATCTTGTCGTACTTTGGAGGGTTCATTGGGAAGATTTCATCTTCTTTCACAGTGAGAGTCTGTGACACAGGCACAGGACATCAGTCGTAATATCACAATTCACGGTATACTGCTCTCCACCAGTTACTGGAAATCTTACAAAAAGTTCACTGAGAGAATGTCAAAAGAGACATGAGGTAAAATAATATAATTAGCTAACATTCTATAATGATGTGTTGTCTCCAAAGTTATATTAACAGTAAAACAAATGTTTTATTTTTTCCTGCATGTTTAATTTCAACTACTTTTTTAGTAATCACAATACCAAAATTGACAAATAACAGTTGAGCAGATCCCATATCAAAAATGGAAAACCCTGTGAAAATGTAAAAGAAAAAAATGCTTTATATCTTACTTTTCCACTCAGAGTCTCCACAGTGGCTTTGCCACCCTCTCTCTTGACAAGTTTCCCCTTGAGATACATCTCATTGGCCTCAGTCACAAAGTAAGCCGTTTTAGCATCAAAGGGAGTGGTTTGAGCTTCAATTCTCTCTCTTTCTGGCTTTCGGAGGTAAATGGCCGCCGGGCCAAAACACTCCATTTCTGTGTCTCCACTCATGGTGACCCTTTACTGAAAATAAGAAAATAACACTATCATTTGTTTTAATTCCCAGCAATGTAGACAAATTGTCTTCAAATAAAATAAATATTTTACAATATTTTTTATTTCTCTTAAATACAGGTACAGTAGCTACTGGCATTAGATAATTATCTGAGAAGTTGTGATATTCATAGGAGATGATGTAACATGTATATATATATATATATATATATATATATATATATATATATATATATGCAATATGCACTCTTTTTAAAACCATTTCTCATACATTGATTGTCCAAGACAAATACAAAGCCTACTTTACCTTGGAACACCTCACGTGAGCAGGGTTTTTCTGGTAGACCTCGGTGCAAATGTCTATAAAAGGAGCAAAGATGTTAGGTTCACAAAGGCTTTTGAGATTTTAGAGAATAAAGAAAACAAAACTGCATTGATAGACTTTGAATTTCTTTGTATTCGAATAGATGCATCTGTTTTATATTTTAATATTATATTGATGTAATGATGCCTGATAGTAAAGCTTTCATAAAAATATTTGAATGACTCTAAACTCTAAACACTTTTGATCCACCAAGAAACTTACCTTTTGCTGGCTGCCTCTTGGTGGTGGTTTGCTGAGCCGTTTTTATAGAGTGATGGGAGCCTATCACACGTGTCTTGCTGTGTTTGGTCATGTTGCCTGGCATTATGCTTGTGCAGTAGGTCTCACCTCCAACTTTCACATGACACAGTTTCAAGAGGCATTTTGATGCCAGATCACTGACAAGCTAAGACTCTGTCACATCTTCTATCATGAAATTTTTATTTATATTATTGTGATTATATTACAAACAACAAGGCTGTTTTGCTGCCTTAAGCACTGACTTTATTAATTATTGTTGTCAGAAAACATTTTGAAATCTATGCAGTTTTCCTAATATATGCTAATGTAGTATACAGATGTGAATTTGGTTCTGTGTTTGGATACTACTGTGTAGGCAAATAAGGAACAGATGTGTAGTTCAGTTATTGATCAAGGTTAAGTCAGTAGTTACAGAGAGTCCAAAGGTGTGACTAACACATCTTTTTAATGCTCTCTGGCACAACAGAGCTCATTGCTATGCTTATGAGAAGCTTTAAAAAGTCACTGATATACTGTTTCAGAGTCCTTACAAGTCAGGAATTATTTAAAAAATGAAATGAGTGCCAAAGAGCTTTAAAGAAAAGGAAGGAGGGCCAAGGGATTATTTATCACAACAGTGCCAACAGCTGTTCTTATTCTTGCTCTTAAGGGACACACAAGGGAGACTGAGACAATCCCTAAAAGTAGAGCAATTGAGTGATGGATTCAAGCTCCATTTCCTTTATGTTTCACAGAACGGTTTTGTTAATTTTAAAATTCACCACATTTCACTCCACATTTAGAGTATTAAAATGTTTTTAAATGTCTACAGTAAATGATGAGATAGATGTTCCGATATTTGACAAGTGTACTTGCGTACCAGGACTTAAGGATGTAGCATACAGCCAGCACAATTTGCAAGTATGAGAAGACAGCCATTGGGCACTGTACCCATTGGAAAGCGGATCTTACAGCAGCGGAAAAAAAGGAAGAAATTCTAAAGTGGTTGCCTCCAGGATATAATGAGCATCTGTCTTCAGTGAATGTGTGTGTCATGTGTGTGTCTAAAATCTTCTGTCTTATTAGGGCAAAATTCAAATATAGCACAAGCCTTGTGTTGTTGCTCAAGCCAAATACCACATGCTCCAAAGTCATATTGTGTTTTTATGGCCTTTGATCTTTGCCAGTCACTTGATTCGTAAGGCAGCAACAACTGGGCTCAGGATAACAAACCAAGGTGAGTGTTGAGTAACATTCCAGTCTGCCGTCTAGCCACAAAGAGCATGGATATACATTTACTCTAACAGTAGCATCCATGTTTAAGAGTGTAAGTACATATATCTTTAGTATATTCCTGATATTTTTAAAGTATTTCAAGTGTAATTATGATTTTGTGGTTTTATTTTAGCATTTGTAAAGGCTAATTTCTGCAGAATGGTTTGGTGTAACTGTGTAACCTTTGACTATAATGATATGCATTCATTACCTATGGACTGATTCTTAAGTCCCTATTATAGTTTCCCTATATGTTGTATATTCCATGCTGTGTTTACATACAACATGGAATGGTGTATGTAAAATGTAAAATCTTTTTCAACCACTATGTTCTTTATTAAAAATAAAAATGACCATTGGTGCCAAGCTCATTAACTCTGAAGCCTGGGCCTCAAAGACTTCAACAATGTCAAAAATGTGTGAATAAAACATATGTGTGTGTTTTAGGAACTTCTGTATTAAAACTGCTCATCATTCATATTTCAGGACTTGCAGTACAGGATGTACTTATATCTTTCAGTCTATGTTTATAATACACTGTGCCTAAATGCTGCTCCACAACGTAATCATTGTAATAACCGTCATTTTAAGAAAATGTTAATACCTTTTGTTTTTGACAAACCTTAGGGGTTTATTTCCTTAAATTTGTTTTTTGGATTTGATTTTGACCCGGGCTGGTTGTCCATCTAGCAGTTAAGCTCCTGGGATTATGGTGTGAGAAGGTTAGACGTCTAGAAGTGTCCCCAGCAGTCTATTAGTCAACCATGATATTTTAGAAACTTTTCTCATATAGAAAACATTTGGCATTATCATGCCACTTAGTTAATAAAGTACATCAAACCTATTGCAATAAACTGTGTTTGTCTTTTTTGTGACATTTCTATGCTGAATAATAATAGCTAGTGGTAAATTTGGGTGGCTGTCAGGTCATGGTGGTGCTAATGATTGTCACAAGGATGTGCATGTCTAAAAGTTGCTGGGTAGGTCACTGACATCTTATGAACACCAGAGGGAGCCTCAAGTTGCAAAGCTGCAAACTTGTTGCTTATGTGACCAGCCCCTTGTAACATAGTACAATGTCAACAACTTACACTGCAGGCATTTATATTGTATTATTTATAATATGAATACAACATTATGTTATATTCAAAAATGTCTGTATATTGATACAAAAATTTAAATATCAGTTTATACATTTAATATTTTTTATGTTTATATTTTTCGTCTTTTTTATGCATGGTCAGAGAAGCAGATATAGGTCCACTGTGCATTGAATAGAAAGCTGGGACACATCCTGGACAATCCATCAGAATGCTCTTAAAACAGGGTATGATCATTTAAACATAGGATAAGTTCCGTAAGAATTATATTAATGTTTACAAGTTATAAACATTCAGTATGTGTCAGCACTTCACCGCATGTTACTGCAGGTTTGTGAAAATGATTTGTTTTAATTTAATGAGAATTCTGATCTCATTAGTATTGCTTACATGTTCAAAAAAATTTATTTGCTTTCCTCTATAAACCCTCTCTGGTCACTGGATATTGATTTAATAATTATTTCACCAGTATGCACAGGTCAAAAGAGTTTTTTTCTTTTACAGCATTGTCAACATGACACACAAGTCAGTGTCTTTATGACATTGCCATCTCTTGACTGCACAAATGCTATTTACTAAACTGATTCTAATTTCTATGACATACCTCGATATATAATTAATCACATTGATTTCTTATAGTTCACAATTAAGTGAAATGTAAACTGGTTTAAATAAATATTGGGCCACTTTACATGTACTGTATGTCGTCTTTTGAACATATACTTCAAAATGTACAACTAAAATGAAACTAGTGTAGTCAGTCACAGAGATCAGTTACAAGATGATTACCTGTAACCTACTGTATGGAGTGAATGTAATGCAATCCCTATAGATGCCTTGTAACTCAATTCACTTACAGTTGCTATCTTTCCCAAGAGACCAGTTGGAAGTGTGATGGTAATATGCTAATATACCCCTTTCCTTTTCCTCTTTCCTCCCATCTTCTATCCTCCTTTCCCTTGTTAGCCATTTTGTTCTGTCCTTCATCCTTCTTTTTCACCTCCTTTCCTTCCTTTCTTCCTGTCTCTTCTTTCCCTTTCATTCCTTCTACCTCGTGTTTTTACTTCTTTTCCTTACTTTACTCTTCCCTTCTTTCTATCACAAATAAAACCAGCCAGTGTTTTGTTGTTTTACTTGGCTACTTGACCCAGCATTTTCTTTCCCCTCTGATTCTATTGTATTGGCTGAAAGCTTGAAACTTGCACACACACACCTACTGACATGACCCCACCTTGTGAGTTCCCTTTGACAATTAGGGTCTTTTTAAATCCTTACGGTATGCCAAAACTTCATATTAGCTATTGCTATTTAGCAACAGGATGTTACCACAATGTGTTTAAACATGCCAGATGTTCAGATGTTAAAAGCAACATTAAAACAAAAATTCATTTTAAATGTTCCTTTCTTTGTTTTGCTTTGTTTCTGCTTTCTTCTGTGTCAACTTTTAAGTCTTCTTTCTCCTGTAATGCCCATGTCTTTTAATTGTCTTCTTTATGTTCAACTTCTTTTTAACTCTTTTTGTTTCAATTCTACTACCTTTGAACCATTTTCTGGTTATTCTTCTCTCATTCTCCCCACTGTAATTTTTTTTACTGTACAAACTTCTGAGCATTCAGAAAATGCACTGTAAATGCTTCAGCGCTGGAAAAGATTTTACAAGCAAAGCTGAAAAAAGTAGAATCGTCTGTTGAAATGTTTTATTTTCCTGAAAGCTGAACAGGTTAAAAAAAGCTGAAAGTTTTGCTTTTGCTGAAATAGCTGAAAATTTTATTATAAAAATTTGAAAAAGCTGCAAATAATTCTGTAAAAATGTAAGAGCTTAAAGTTTAAGTCAAACACCTGAAGAATAGGAGAATTTATAAAAAACTAATAAATTAAAAACAATAATGTTCTAGTTGAAATCTCAATTGGTCAACGTATGTAGAACTAGTTACATCTGATTCTAACAATTCACAATTCACACAAACTAATTTTACCATTTAAATGGTAAAAAATAAAAAAGTATCAATATAGGCTTTCATTTTGAACATGTGTTTCCTCTGTGTGTGTGTGTTTGTGTGTGTGTCCACTTTAGGTAAATGGTCTGCATATGGTCTTATATAGTGCTTTTTAACCTATTTGCACTATAAGCACTTTACGCTTCTTATTCACCCATTTGCACTCACCATCACACTCACACTCACCGGGAACAACTAAGTTTAGATTCAGTGTCTTGCACAAAAACACTTTGATATGTGATCAGAGGAGCAGAGGACTGAACCAACAACTGTGGGATTGGTGGACTTTACCTCCTGCACCACAGTCGCTACCGAATTCGCCACAAACTCATTTTACCATTACCATTACCATTTTAAATGCTAATTTAAAAAAAGTATCAAAAGTCTTTTCTTTTGAAAATGTGTTTCCTGTGTGTTTGTGTGTGCGTGTGTCCACTGTAGTTAGACTTCACCACAAACTAATTTTAGAATTTATATGCTGATAATATGAAAAAGTATCAGAGAAGGCTTTTATTTTAAAAGTGTATTTCCTGTGTATGTGTAAACTAATATAGCACTTTTCAACCTATTGGCACTCAAAGCACTTTACACTGCTTCTTATTCACCCATTCACACTCCCAATCGTGTACCGATGGGGGAGCTGCTATGCAGCTGGCCAACACTCACCAGGAACAACTAAGTTGGGGTTCAGTGTCTTGCTCAAGGACACTTCGACATGTGACAGTCGCCACTGTGTGTATGTTCACTGTAGGTAGACTTCACCACAAACTCTTTTTACCATTTAAATGCTAATAATTTGAAAACATAGACTTTTACTTTGCCTGTGTGTGTGAGTGTCTCTCTCTCTCTGTGTTTTTGTGTGTGTGTGGGTGTGTGTCTCCTTGTGTATCATGTGGGAGAAAAACTTGTGAAAAGGTATTAGACCTAATAACAAAATACAAACACTGTGAGTGGCAGAAGGCTTCACCGAACACAGTGATATACTTTATTTGAAGATACTCAATAAAATGAAGGCAGGGCGGCGATTTTAAAACAGATTTCTGGACCTCTGTTATTTTGGGCTCCTTTTGGAGTTTCAGACGAACTCTCTCCACTTCTAAGAACTGTAAGTCCTGTCACTATGAAAGTTACATTTACTAAAAGAAGACAAAAATACCTATGTTTTAATGTATAATTTGTTAATAAAAGATGAAAGTTGACTGAAGAAAAGACGAAAAAAGCTGAGAAGTTAACGTGCGTGAGATGTCACCCACTCTAGCTGCACCAAAACTCTGCAATACACATTAATGGAGAAGTTGAAAAATCACCAAAAAGTACCTCAAACTAAAACTGCCATCATTCAAAGTATAAGAGATACAAAGAAGTTGATCAACAGACAAAAAGCTGAAAGTGTCTAGACTGTCTTGTTGAAGGTTTAAACAAAGTCAAAGTGTGACGATATGGGAAGCTGATCAAAAGAAGCAAGTTGAAGGGAAGTTTCAAGTGTCTGAAATACGTGGGCGAAAGAAAATAGATAAAAAGTTAAATAAAGTAAAGCTGCGAAGGAGATACCGACCGAAAACGTAGGGTGGAATTAAAATAAAGAGCGAGGATAACATAAGTGTGAGAGCTGTGTTGGACACCTTTCCCACCAATAATAAATTTTAGAATAACTAAAACCAAGTAACAGATATGTTATTCCTCATCTACACAAGAAGTGGAAGAAAAAGAATGGAGCAAAGCTGGAAAACTGGAAATTTATGCTACCAATTCTCAAAAAAGACGACCTTTATTTACATTGGTGTGGACGACTGACAGAAGGAGTAATTTTTCTCTCTTGGGTTCCAACAATGACATCTTAAATTAAAACTGCAAATTAGTCTTGACTCTGCAATAAAGTACAGTAATGCAGGAAGAATCCTTCAGATATTGGCAACTTGCATAAGACCTGGATATTTGTGTATTGGTATAGAGATCCACTTGTCTGTAGGAGACAAAAATGAACAATTAATGTATTAATATTTCATATTGGAAATCTGCAAAATACATAAAAAATCCTCTGCTGCTGTTCAAACCTAAAACATACAACTACAAATAAAGAATAAGCAAAATACATACCCATAGTCATACTGTTTTAGATGAACAAAAAATTATAATAATTCAGAATGCTCCAAAATATACTAACCAAGTAGAGATAATTGATTGGTTAGAGGGATGAGCCTTGCTGCTGCCAGTGTTGCTCAGAAATTCTGGGTCAGAGGAGGCCTTGACTGCACAAAGAGAATAAAATACAGTTGCAAGAAAAAGTAATGGCCCTGTTTGCATTTCACTTGTTTTCTGAATGAAATTGGTCATGAAATGTCAGCTGATCTTCACTAAAGTGACAAATATCAAAAACACAATATTTATAAATTAATATAAAACAGCCATGATCATTTTAAGCATTCATTGATCACACATATTAAACATACAAAGTGACAGTGGAAAATTAACAACAAATTTCAATCAACTGAATCAACGTGGAAATCTGGAGTCCAGTTAATGAAACGAGAATGGAGGTGAGGTTCAGAACTACCTGGACTTATAAAGCCCCCTGATAAAGTTGAGTTGTTGATTTGTATGCAGCTAAAAAAAAAATAAAAAAATCACAATTTGTGCAGAAAACCAGAAAATTGCAAAACACTGCCAATTGTTTTTCTTTTGTCTGGATTATGAAAACTTACTGTAAAAAAAAACTTAGCGATTATAAAATCATACTGTATCTTAATTAGAAAATACCACAATAGGTTTGAGAAGTGTAGTCAAAACCATTATAACTTTTACGCTATACAGAAAAATTGATAGATCTAAGCAGCAGTACTAACTACCTTAACTTAGCATTTCATTCAACTGACTTAAATATGTTTGGATATTTGGAGTTTTGTTAAAACTTCCACTTCCAAATCCATGATTCATTTAGTATACTTAAAGAAATAAGTGCAAGTCAGACACTGATGTCCTGTTGCAGCTTTGTTCAGGGAGTTTTAAAACAAGCTATAAATGACTGTTTATTGCTGAAATGAAAACACAGATTCTAATGTGATGAAATATCAAGACACCCTTCTTTTAACTCCAATTTATCTCCACACCAATCTGAGTGTACCCTCATTAAAAAGTCATTAAATGTACAAATAGAAACAGAAATGTAATGTAATGTACTGTGCATATTTGCATAATCCATCAATAACAACATATCCGTTATTAGAGTTTATACAGTAATATGTTATTAGGTAAGAACCTTTTAAATATATATGTATGTCAGAAAAATAAACATAAACATAGTGCCCTGCTAATTACAGTACAAATTACAAGTGTGACATGTAAAGCTGGACTTATTGTGTATGTATGTGAGTGTATGTATTTTTCAGTTAAGTTACCTGAACTTGCTGCTTTCAGAGTTATCATTGTAATTTTAATCCTTTTAGGGTCAACTCAAACATTAGCAAAAAAGAATAACTCTCCCTCTTCTTTCCTTGCTTTCTTTCTGCACTTACTAATTTGAATTTCTTTGGAACACAGGAGTTATTGGTCACCCTCATACACACATACTCATGTGCACAAACACAATGACTGTGTGCTATCACACCAAGATGTCTTTTTTATCCCACTCTGTTCACGGCTTTGGAATTCACAAATGTCTTTGCCACCCTAATGAACTGATGTTATTTATATATAAGCAGATGGTTTATTATGTTACTATATTCCTTTAGAAAAAATTGCAGTTAAAATGAATTGTTAGATTGGAGAGTTATGTAAACTAAGTTTTTATTACTATTATTCTTTCAAATATTGTATTTTAGTGTTGAAAATGTACAAAGAAGAAAACCTAACTCTAGTTTAGAACAATAAATTTGCACTGTATATTTTCTGTTTTTCAAGCTATAATGCACATAAGTACATTTTTCCACACAGGTACACATACTACATTTGGATGTCACATTTATCCATATGTTTACAGTATAGCATAAAAATTTGTAATATCCAAGATCCTTCCTTAGAAACCAAACAATACGTAGCGCTAACATCATGCACCCATCAAATTTGAGAAACTATAAGGAACCAAAAAAAACAAAAACAATGTACTTTATAGAATTCTACTTACCAGAATACAGAACTTAAGTAAATTGAACTTGATGAGTTTGTGCCCTAGTCACAAAACAGATGAACCATAAATAAGGAGCTTGGCGGCCTGGACAGTTTTCAGAGGTGCTTAGTAACACGATGCTGAAACAAATCTCACATGTAATTAACAGAAGCGTTCGATGCATTTGTCAACAATTGCGATACTAAGAGCATGGACGTTTGTGAGCTGCAGGCTATATTTGCTTTAAGTCCTAATAAGACTGCAGAATAAGTGCAGACATATTGAATATCCCCTCTTATTGCAACAGAATCAGACCACAAGAAAATACTTTCTTAGCACCTTAGGTGACATCTTTCTTTAGAGAGAAAAACACAACTTAATACTTTATGGAATCCTAAACTAACTTCAGTTAAACACTTAGGCCTTAGCTCAAGAAGTGTTTGAATGAATGCCAGTGGTTTGTTTGCTATTCCCTGTTCAAATCAACAGTAATACTGTGAAAATACTTTGTGGCCTACAGGCATTTCGAGAAATTGTCTAAATACTAATATTTATTTATACAAAAAAGCCATTTAGAATCTCAATAGTACAACCTAGTGTATCAAATATCTTATTAGTTAAACCACTGTGCACACAGTTTTAGGATTTGAAAATGCATACATTAGATTTTGAAAATAATTCTTCAATTTCAATCTGGGGTTTCAGTTAATGTTTATTTTTGTATTATACAGCATAGGGTGATACCAGTTGTGATCATGAGGTTGGCATCTGATACCATTTTTGACCTAAACAGGAGGACTGCTCCTGTGAGGTGGTCCAGAGTTTCAGTATAAAATGAGCTCCCTCACGATCCATACAAGTTTTGAACTTCGTTGCCAGGAAGGTGAGTCTATTTTGCCAGCTTGCAAAAAGTTGCAAATTTATAATTTATGGCTTGTATGTTTCTAATTTCTAATTTGAACTTAATTCTCTTTTTAGCATCCACACAGCCACTGCATCATAAAAAAGGTAAAAGGCAACTTTTGACTTGACTAAAAAAGTGTGATAATTAAATTAAAGATGTAATAATAATAATAAGGCATGTTTTTCTGATTGAATATATATATATTATATTCAATCAGAAATATATATTTTATTTTTTTTTAATCTTTTGTAATTATCGGTTTTTGCAGATTTGCCATGAGTGGGGACCCAGACATGGAGTGTTTTGGCCCAGCGGCCATATACCTCCGAAAACCTGAAAGGGAGAGATTAGAGGCTCAGAACACTCCCTTTGATGCCAAAACAGCTTACTTTGTGACTGATCCCACTGAGATGTATCTGAAGGGGAAGCTAGTGAAGAAGGAGGGTGGTAAAGCCACAGTAGAAGTTCAGGGTGGGAAGGTATCTGGATGTCTATAAAAATACAATATAATAGACATACGTTTTGTAATGGTACTGCACACTGTTGTTAACAATCTCACACTGTGTTGGTGCAGACTCTCACTGTGAAAGAAGATGATATCTTCCCCATGAACCCTCCAAAGTTTGACAAGATTGAGGACATGGCCATGATGACTCAACTCAGTGAGCCTTCAGTGCTGTATAACCTCAAAGAGCGCTATGCAGCATGGATGATCTATGTGAGTATGGTTAAGGGAAGAGATACCTTTAATAACATTATATATAACTGTGACAAAATTAATAATTCTCTGATATTTCACACTGTTTTAGACCTACTCAGGGTTGTTTTGTGTCACTGTGAACCCCTACAAGTGGCTGCCAGTGTATGACGCAGTAGTTGTAGCCGGATACAGAGGCAAAAAAAGAATTGAAGCTCCACCTCACATCTTCTCCATCTCTGATAATGCCTATCAGTTCATGCTCCAAGGTATCAGTCAATTTGTACGCTGAATTGCTATGCTTGAAGATAGGCCAGTCCTTTACAATTATACATGTGTTAATATTTTCTAAAATTTGACGTCACTTGGAAACCTGCAATTATGGAGATACACTGACAATATTAGTATAAAAACACATTGCAGTTCCTAAAGCTACAGTAGGTAAATTTAATCAATTGAATTATATAAAATGATATAATGGCTTTCTCTCAACAGATCGTGAGAATCAGTCAATTCTTATTACGTAAGTCAGTGCTAGAGTGCTCATCTGGATTGGTATAATTTAGACCATTTTTTTTTACACCGTCACGTATGTCATATAATTTTCTGTGTTGTAGCGGAGAATCTGGTGCAGGAAAGACTGTCAACACCAAGCGTGTCATCCAGTATTTTGCAACAATTGCAGTTTCTGGAGGCAAGAAAACTGAAACGGTTCCTGGTAAAATGCAGGTAAATAATGTAATATGCTATACTGTACTATACTGAAAAAATAAATGCGAAACTACCATGCCATATTGTCACTTTAAGGGCTCACTGGAAGATCAAATTATTGCAGCCAATCCACTGCTAGAGGCTTATGGTAATGCCAAGACTGTGAGGAATGACAACTCATCCCGCTTTGTAAGTTTTACTTCTTAAAACCTTAAGGGTTTAAATTAGTGCATTTTTTATTGGTCTGCTAGTCCTCTACCCTACCCTATAGCTTGCTAGGACTCAAACACTGTGTTTACCAAGTGTAAGATATGTGCACCAACAGAGTGAGTCACTATACCATGCTCACATTAATGACTGTGTTCTTATGTAGGGCAAATTCATCAGAATCCATTTTGGATCAACTGGAAAGTTGGCTTCAGCTGATATTGAAACATGTAAGCTTGTAGCAGGTCATTGTCAAGAAGACATGATGAAAGGACAAACTGTAAACCCGTCTTTTGGCTTTGTTTTGTAGATTTACTGGAGAAATCTCGAGTGACATTCCAGCTGTCTGCTGAGAGAAGTTACCACATCTTCTATCAACTCACCACAGGCCACAAACCTGAGTTAATAGGTGAAGAATTTAGCCAGATATATTACTGTACTGTATATACATGGCTTCTCCTGGGTTTGTATGACAAAATGTAATAAATATTTTTCAGAGGCTTTACTCATCAGCACCAACCCTTATGACTACCCCATGATTAGTCAGGGGGAAATCACTGTCAAGAGTATCAATGATGTTGAAGAATTTATTGCTACTGATGTGAGTAAGCACAATGCATAATTTAAAATATTGAAAGGTATGATGTAACTTTTATATATTGCTGTACTGTAGGACTCCTCAGATAACAGTACAATGTCTCCAAACAAGTTAATCTTTGTTTTCCTTGTTGTTTTGGGAAGATTATTGAAACATTTTACAATAAATCTTTGTTTATAACGAATTTTCCTTCAGACTGCCATTGACATTCTTGGATTCAGTGGAGAAGAGAAAATTGGCATTTACAAGCTAACTGGAGCTGTGATGCATCATGGGAACATGAAGTTCAAGCAGAAGCAGCGTGAAGAGCAGGCTGAGCCTGATGGCAATGAGGGTAATTGCTAGATTAAAATTTCTTTATGTCAAAACTAGACAACAAGTATATTATTGCTACTATATTCCTTTTGTCACTGCATCCAGTTTGACATTGTAAAGGTTACAGTAGTATTTTAGGATTTCAGGCCACTCTAGAAGGCCAGGGAAAATCATCCAGGACAGATACCTGGATGATTAAAGCATAGTTGCTGGCCTTAGGTATAACTGCTATCTAATACATTACATTTAATTTTGACATTTAGTCATTAAGCAGATGCTTTTATGCCCTGCCCTGGGTTACTCCGCATATCCTGCTTTCATTATAACCTTTAATTAAATAATCAGTAATGAAAAGATTTTTAAAAATTGTGTAGTTGCTAAAGTTTGTTAGCATTTTTTTGTAACATGGGTGATATTTTTATCTGTTTCTTTTTTTTATTAGAGGCTGATAAAATTGCCAACCTCATGGGCCTAAACTCATCTGATATGCTCAAGGCTTTGTGTTACCCAAGAGTGAAATGGTGGTTAAGGGTCAAACTGTGCCACAGGTAGTTTACATCAAAATATTAGTTTATGAACATAAACTTACTAAATGAATGAATAAAAGAACCACTTATGTAGAATGAGAACTCTTCTCTTTAACTCTTTAGGTTCATAATGCAGTAATGGCTCTTTCCAAGGCTGTGTATGAGAAAATGTTCTTGTGGATGGTGGTCAGAATTAATGAGATGCTGGACACCAAACAGCCCAGAAACTTTTTCATCGGTGTGTTAGACATTGCTGGATTTGAAATCTTTGACGTAAGTAATCTACACATTGATGTTTTCACAGTTTGTGGACAAGCACAATAAAACGTTTTGTTTTTTTTTCTAAAGTATAACAGCTTGGAGCAGCTTTGCATCAACTTCACCAATGAAAAATTGCAACAGTTTTTCAACCACCACATGTTTGTCCTGGAACAAGAAGAATACAAGAAAGAGGGAATTGAATGGGAGTTCATTGACTTTGGTATGGACCTGGCTGCCTGCATTGAGCTTATTGAGAAGGTGAGCCACATGCTGCATATTCACAAACTGTCTGATGACTTGGAAAACTTTTATTTTACACTATTATTTCATCACTACAGCCAATGGGCATCTTCTCCATCCTTGAAGAGGAGTGCATGTTCCCCAAGGCAACAGACATGACCTTCAAGAACAAACTATATGATCAGCATATTGGTAAAAGTGCCCCCTTCCAGAAGCCAAAGCCAGCTAAAGGCAAAGCTGAGGCCCATTTCTCTCTGGTGCACTATGCTGGTACTGTTGATTACAATGTCAATGGCTGGCTGGACAAGAACAAAGACCCTCTGAACGACTCAGTTGTTCAGCTCTACCAGAAGTCCTCAGTCAAACTTTTAGCCTTGTTGTTTGCAGCTCATGCCTCAGGAGAAGGTAGTGTATTTTTTTGTATTTAAGTAAATTAGAAAAGATGAAAGATGGAAAAAAATTGTATCATGTTATTTTAGCCAGACATCACTGGTAAATGTTATAGTTTTTTATAGGGCTGGAATAAAGAAAGCTGAGATCATTTATACAAAGTTGTCCCCAAACAAAAAATACAATTATAAAAAGTAAAATAAACCACTTGAAGACAATCAGTCACCACACCTGAATGTACAGGTTTTAAAATGAGGATGTAAAATAATACTAAAATAAATGTTTCTCACAGATGCGAAAGGTGGAAAGAAAGGTGGCAAGAAAAAGGGTGGTTCCTTCCAGACAGTGTCAGCTCTCTTCAGGGTAATTTTGATTTTAAGTTTTATTTTATTTTAAATTTAACATGCATAATGTGACCTAATACTATTTATTCTTTGGCTAACAAAATTTGTTAACTGATTACACATGGTGATTACACAGAGTGAAGTAGTGTATTGATTAGGGAGACCTCAACATGGGTTGTCTGGGTTCAATCTCCTGATACATTAATCTATGGGAAGAGCCAAAAAAAATTCTGATATCTTTTCGTCTGTAAAACATCTAAGAATAAAAAAGACACATTTTGGAAATAAAAACAAAACCTCAAATTTAGGCTGATTTATTCCTATCCACTTTTGTTTTTATGCTGTGGGAGCGATGGTGTTCAAAAGTTACGACATTACAACAGTTTACCCACTTTTATTTTAGCTGTGTATCAGTTTCAACATTTTGGAATCAATTTGAAGTACTTTGTCTATTAACAGGAAAACTTGGGCAAGTTGATGACCAACTTAAGGAGCACTCATCCACACTTTGTCCGATGTCTTATTCCTAACGAATCCAAAACACCAGGTACATCCTTTAAAAGTCATGAAGATTAGTGTACATCCAAGACTTAAAGGTGTTTTTTTTTATAGTTTTGCTTTGGATATCACAACAAGAATATACAAATCACTCAATTACGTTTTAATATATTAATCTACTGTGTGAATAGAATTGGCTAACAAAACTGAACTAACATCATGTGCACATGATCTTAACAGTACCACTGTCTTTGTTACTGTTTAAGGTCTTATGGAGAACCAGCTGGTCATCCATCAGCTGACGTGTAATGGTGTGCTGGAAGGTATCAGAATCTGCAGGAAAGGTTTCCCCAGCAGAATCCTCTATGGCGACTTCAAGCAGAGGTAGAGTAGCGATTTCAGTGCATTATTCCTTTGTTTTATAATAATCAAATTCAAGCATATCCTTTCAGATACAAAGTGTTGAATACCAGTGTCATCCCTGAGGGACAGTTTATTGACAACAAGAAGGCGTCAGAGAAACTAATGGAATCTATAAATGTCGACAAATCACAGTATAAATTTGGCCACACAAAGGTAAATAAACCAACATAACTTGAATCATAAGAAAATAGTGAAATCACTATATAGCTTGAAACAGGAAAAGGTTGGTGGAGTCAATGTTACTATCTTTACAGGTGTTCTTTAAAGCTGGACTTCTGGGTACACTGGAGGAGATGAGAGATGAGAAACTGTTTGAGTTGGTCACAATGACTCAGGCTCTCTGCAGAGGTTATTTGATGAGACGAGAATTTGTAAAGATGATGGAGAGAAGGTATGTCTTATATATATATATTATTTTAACTATTAATATGTATTTTAAGTTAAAAAAAAGCAATTGAATTGATTTTTGTTTTAAGTGTGGAATGATAGATAACATTGAGTGTAACTAGAATTACCCAAATAAATTTAGATTGCAGAAAAAATATATCTGAGACAATGGCACTCATAACACTGTTTGTATGCACAATGAACAAAATACATATTGCATTATTAAGGACAGCTTCACATTAAATGAAACAATAGATTTAAAAATTTTGATAATGTATAAAAGTACTGAGAAGTGAACGCTGCAAACTGGGGGACTCTCTTCTTTATCAAGATACTGTATAATGTCATAACGTATACAATGCAGAATATGTCAGTTGTTTGAGCAATGTCAGTTGTCTGACATCCTTAAGATCCAGGGAGAAACACAAGTCTGTTCGCAAAAGCCATAATATTTATAGTTTTATCAGTTGGAGTTGTCTTTGGAAGGTTTTATATCTCATGCACAATAGTTCTCCCCCAAACCAAGGAGAGATCAGACCACTTGGAGGCCAAGGATTTTTATTATCTTGGAGACAGAGGAAGCCGTGTTTCTAGTTGCTCGATTGTTTCCTTTTTCGATCACCTTGTTTAAGCTCTTTGGGAGAAAAAAAATGGGAGTTGGCCTTTGGTGACTGGATCACAAAACACTTAGATCTGTAACTGGTCTGGAGCTCTAAAAGTTTGCCACCAAAATCTATATAACAGTAATATTTTTTCACAATGCTGGGTTGTTAAGCTCCTAAAGTTTTACTTAAAAATTAATATACTGTAAGGGTTAATATTCCAGCAGTAAGAAAATGTTATCTAACTGTCCTTTTGTGTTCATAAATGTGTGTATTCTGTATAACTGAACAAGTGTCTTGTATTATCAGGGAGTCTATTTACTCCATCCAGTATAACATTCTCTCATTTATGAATGTCAAAACCTGGCCATGGATGAAGCTGTACTTCAGAATAAAGCCACTGTTGAAGAGCGCAGAGACTGAGAAAGAGATGGCCCAAATGAAAGAGGACTTTGAAAAGACTAAAGAGGAGCTAGCAAAGGCTCTGGCTAAGAAGAAGGAACTGGAGGAGAAGATGGTTTCTCTGTTGCAGGAGAAGAATGACCTGCAGCTGCAAATTCAGTCTGTATGTTAAACAAAAAGAGAGACATTTTCAGCAATTGAAATACAAAATGTATGCTAAATAAAAAGAGAGGATTTTTAATTTTGTGATTACTATTTTTTATAAAATGATTGAATACAATTAGCCCCGTTATTTTCGTTGTATTAAATTAGGAAGGTGAAAACATTACTGATGCAGAGGAAAGTTGTGAGGGGCTCATCAAAGCAAAAATCCAGCTTGAGGCTAAACTCAAAGAGACATCTGAGAGGCTGGAGGATGAGGAGGAAATCAATGGTGAGCTGACATCAAAGAAGAGGAAGCTGGAGGACGAGTGCTCTGAGTTGAAGAAAGACATCGATGACTTGGAGCTCACCCTGGCCAAAGTGGAGAAGGACTAACATGCCACTGAAAACAAGGTTTGTACATGTTAGTCTAATTAAGATTTCTGCTCTTTGCAGAGGGCTAAAAGCATTGAAAATTATTTTCACAACATTGGAAATGCAGGTTAAAAACCTGGTTGAGGAAATGACTTCTCAAGATGAGACCATTGCCAAGTTGACTAAAGAGAAGAAAGCCCTCCAAGAGGCCCATCAGCAGACCCTGGATGATCTGCAGGCAGAGGAAGACAAAGTCAACACTCTGATGAAAGCCAAGACCAAGCTGGAACAGCAAGTCGATGATGTGAGTTTTTGTTGAAATAAACTGTAATAAAAGCTACTATATTAAATCCCAATCGTATAGACATATAGATATTTATAGATATATAGATATCTATAGGTTTTTGAATGCTGCAACTTGTTGCTTTTATTGATACCCATTACACTACTGTCAATGTATATGCTTAGCTTGAAGGTTCTTTGGAGCAAGAGAGGAAACTTCGTATGGACCTTGAGCGAGCTAAGAGAAAGCTTGAAGGTGATCTGAAATTGGCCCATGAAATTATCATGGATCTGGAGAATGAGAAACAGCAGTCTGAAGAGAAAACAAAGAGGTATGTATGGATAGAAACCTAATTTATCGCCTCACCATTCCCAAAACGACTCTGTAAATTTAACATTTTTATTATTTCTTGCTTATAAACGAGGGACTTTGAGACTAGTCAGCTTCTTAGCAAGATAGAAGATGAACAAACACTTGGTGTTCAGCTTCATAAGAAAATCAAGGAACTTCAGGTAATAGTGATGACCTGTTTTTTGAATGTTAGTGATGCCTCAATCAAAGACTTATACTGTATTTACATTTTTCAATCAAAATTTAAACTGTATATTTATGCTTAAGTCATTAATAAAGCTTAAATATACTAGAGAAGACTAGTGTGACATGTTTACATTTTGATGGTTTTGTCTTTTGACCCACAGTAGTGTGCACCGTGTTGTATGTGTTCTTAAAATAATATTGTTTCTTACTATAAGAAAATGGAATTGGGGGATAGGATCCTGGTGCAGTTATTTTACACTAGCATTACACATTTTTGAGTTTACTTAGATTTCAAATATTGTACCAAAATTTTACTTATTATTGATTAGAAGAAAGAAAGGTGATGTCTTCCTTTAAATGTAATGATTCAATTCATACACGTTTCTGTGAAGGAGGAGGTAAGGTGGCTTTGAAGACTTTGGGAATAGTCAAAATAAATTTCTGTACATTATTGTAATTTATTTGCTTTTGTAATATATTTTGCTAAAGATGATGTAGCCTTTGATATTATACAGCTTTATACTCAGCATACAATCTGTTTTTATATTGGCTTGTCCTTTTTCTTTTGCATCATAGGCTCGTATTGAGGAGCTGGAGGAGGAGATTGAAGCTGAACGTGCTGCTCGTGCCAAGGTGGAGAAACAGAGGTCTGATCTCTCCAGGGAACTTGAAGAGATTAGTGAGAGGCTTGAAGAAGCTGGTGGAGCAACTTCTGCTCAGATTGAAATGAAAAAAAAGCGCGAGGCTGAGTTTCACAAGCTGCGTCAGGATCTGGAAGAGTCCACCCTGCAGCATGAAGCCACTGCTGCAGCCCTCCGTAAGAAGCAGGCTGACAGTGTGGCTGAGCTGCGAGAACAGATTGATAATCTCCAGAGAGTCAAACAGAAACTGGAGAAAGAGAAAAGCGAATACAAGATGGAGATTGATGACCTCTCAAGCAACATGGAGTCTATTGCCAAATCAAAAGTAAAACTTTACAATTGAGTCTTTTCTTTGAAAAAAAATATTCAAATTCCAGTTTTATTATCTACAGTTTGACATAAAGTTTGACTGCAGTGAAATTCACTTAAAATTGTGGGGATTTGTGTCTGTAGGGAAACCTGGAAAAAATGTGCCGTTCCCTTGAAGATCAGCTTAGTGAACTAAAGACCAAGAATGAAGAGCATGTGCATCAGTTAAATGAAATGAATGCTCAAAGATCAAGGCTGATGGCTGAAAATGGTAAGTCTTACACAAAAAACCCCAGAATCTACTCCTTAAGATGTTAAAGAAATAATTTCTCTTTATTCGAATCAGGTGAATTTGGTCGTCTGTTGGAGGAAAAGGAGTCTCTTGTTTCACAGCTTACAAGGGGAAAACAGGCTTACATTCATCAGACTGAGGAGCTCAAAAGGCACCTTGAGGAAGAAGTCAAGGTACTACACTAAATTATTGTTAAATATACAATAGCAACAAAAGTCTGAAGGTATTTCTCAATAGAATGTGTGAAATGTCTGTCATTGGAATCGATTTGTCATTATTAGGCCAAGAATGCCCTGGCTCACGCTGTTCAGTCAGCTCGTCATGACTGTGACCTGCTCAGAGAGCAGTATGAGGAGGAGCAGGAGGTCAAGGCTGAGCTGCAGCGTTCAATGTCCAAGGCCAACAGTGAGGTGGCTCAGTGGAGAACCAAATATGAGACTGATGCCATTCAGCGCACTGAGGAGCTGGAGGAGGCTAAGTAATGAACAGTCCTGAAATCACACAGTTTGCACAGTGAATTGTTTTTGTAAACAATTATAGAAAATAAAAACTTTATTGTTTGTTCTGACAGAAAAAAACTTGCCCAGCGTCTTCAGGATGCAGAGGAATCCATTGAGGCTGTGAATGCAAAATGTGCCTCCCTGGAAAAGACAAAACAGAGACTACACGGTGAAGTGGAGGACCTGATGATTGATGTGGAGAGAGCTAATGCTCTGGCTGCTAACCTCGACAAGAAGCAAAGGAACTTTGACAAGGTTAAATCATTTGTAGCTCATCTGTAGTTGCTACTGCCTAAAACGGGGTGACAGAACAAGACTAATGGGTTTCTTCTGTGTTCAGGTTCTTGCAGAGTGGAAGCAGAAGTATGACGGGAGCCAGGTAGAGCTAGAGGGAGCTCTCAAGGAGGCTCGGTTTTTAAGTACTGAAATTTTCAAGCTGAAAAATTCATATGAAGAAACACTGGACCAACTGCAGACACTAAAGAGGGAGAACGAGAACCTGCAACGTAGGAAAACAAATCTTGGATAACAGATCCTATGTGGGATTGTTAGCATTTTTTATATTCAAACAAAAACGTATAACAAATAAATTATTTTGGGCTTCAATAGCATGCCTGATCTGACAATGAGAGTTAATTAATTAGTAACAGTTCATATCACAGTATATCATATTGCAGTTTCTTTTCCACAGAGGAAATCACTGATTTGACTGAACATATTGGGGAATCGGGAAAAACAATTCATGAACTGGAAAAGGGGAAAAAGACAGTAGAGAATGAGAAAGCAGAAATTCAAACTGCCCTAGAGGAGGCAGAGGTATTTCAAATGACATATTTACAAATAAAAATATAGACAACTAACTAGGAAACAAAAAAATAAATTATGATCAAAATATGAAACCAAAATGTGGGAAATCGTTCTCCTTACATTTCATTTTGTAGGCCACTTTGGAGCATGAAGAATCTAAGATTCTTCATTCATCTCAGTCCAGCTGGAACTCACCCAAGTGAAAAATGAAATTGACAGGAAACTTGCAGAGAAGGATGAGGAGATAGAACAGATCAAGAGGAACAGCCAGAGAGTGATCGAGACAATGCAGATGACTTTAGATGCTGAGGTCAGGAGCAGGAATGATGCGCTGAGAATCAAGAAGAAGATGGAGGGAGATCTCAATGAAATGGAGATTCAGCTGAGCCATGCCAACCGCCAGGCAGCTGAAGCCCGGAAGCAACTGAGGAATGTGCAGGGACAGCTTAAGGTTGCATAAACACATGCTTGCATGCACACACGCACACACATGGCTACATGAATCAAACATACAAAACTGATGAAGTGTCTTCAATTCAGGATGCCCAGGTTCATCTTGATGACGCCATTAGAAGTCAGGAAGACATGAAGGAGCAGGTTGCCATGGTAGAGCGCAGAAACAATCTGATGCTGGCTGAGATTGAGGAGCTGAGAGCTGCACTGGAGCAGACAGAGAGAGGCCGCAAAATAGCTGGGACTGCTGCACTCCCAGGTACTATGGCTGTGCAGTTAAAATATAGAATACATTTATGCATATAAAGAAATATTAAAACCTGTCCATTTGTTATTTCCTTTTAGAACACAAATCTTAATAACACCAAAAGAAAGCTGGAAGCTGACTATGTCCAAGTCCAAGGTGAAATAGAAGATGCTGCTCAGGAAGCAAGAAACGCAGAAGAAAAGGCCGAGAAGGCCATCACTGACGTGAGTACAGTTGTGATATTTAATCATGCAGTTACTGCTTAATTCCAAACCCAACTTCATTTAAGTACAGGTGTAGGTACTGAAGATGTTTTTAACTTTTTTATAAGCCTATTTACTGTATAAACTGACCACCCTTTTTTGTTCATTTACTTGTCCTTTTTAGCATTAGAAGTTAAAAACTTTTATCATTCTTCTCATCTGTCATTTTACAATAACTCCATGTGTAGGCTGCCATGATGGCAGAAGAGCTGAAGAAGGAGCAGGACACTAGTGCTCATCAGGAGAGGATGAAGAAGAACCTGGAAGTGACGGTAAAGGACCTGCAGCACCGTCTGGATGATGCTGAGAGTCTGGCCATGAAGGGTGGCAAGAAGCAGCTCCAGAAACTCGAAGCTAGAGTAAGATTACTGCAGCATGTAAAAACTATTTGTTTTAGTGTCAACCCTCACATAGTATGTCCCACAATCTCATTAGATTTTCATTACGTGACTGACTTGTTTGGATTGCTGTTTACAAGGTCCGTGAGCTGGAGTCTGACGTTGAGTCTGAGCAGAAACGTGGAGCTGAAGCTGTGAAAGGCGTCCGTAAATATGAACGTAGAGTGAAGGAGTTGACTTACCAGGTACAGAGATACAGCTCATAAATTAGATTTGTACATGTGGAGATTTCATCAAACAGTGAAGCATCTTCTTATTATCATATCATTTATCTAAAGCAGTTTTATAACCTGTGCTTCAGAAAACCAACTGAATGTAAATTGTCTTTTAAACCTCTAGGGGGCATAAAACGCCATCATAAGTCTGAAACTCTATCAGTGCTTAACATACAGATGTGATATAAAGTGGACCACAGCTAAGATAAACACTGTAGTCCTATGAATAGTTATGGGCTTAGCTTACCATGCATATGTGACATTTTTAAAGATGATAAGTAGATTTTCACTTTAAAAAACTTTAAAAAGGAGAATCTCTTGAATCTACACTCACAGACTGAAGATGACAATGTTTGTGCAACACTCAAAGATTCACTCAAGACCTTCTGCTGCTGCTAAAAGTGTAAGTATGCTAAAATCGCTGCTGTTAATTTGTATCTTCAGTAAGTTAAGCCTTTGTGGTTGTCCTTGCTCTTGTCAGTATGTCTAAAAGGGCTTCTTCGTGAAAGATATACAAATGTTTTGCATGCTCTCAAGTTGTGTTAAGGACATTCATAAATCAAGAAGAAGAGACAGTCTGAGGAGGCTGTGAGTGTGGCTTGATCCATGCAACACAAATACGCATTACACCCCTAAAACTTTTACATCAAGTGTACAGCACTATAGCATGATGCAACATTGTTCAGATGACTATCATCTCATACAACTAATAAGATGGATCAAAACATTACTTCTTCAAATTGTTCTTTTAAGGAGGAGCAGGCCAACACTCACCTGTCCAGATACAGGAAGGTGCAGCATGAGTTAGAGGAGGCTCAGGAGAGAGCTGATATTTCTGAGTCTCAGGTCAACAAGCTGAGAGCCAAGAGCCGTGAAATTGTCAGGGTAGGTAGCCTTAACTCTATCAGTAATTATAATATTTACTCAGAAAATGTGATTATGTTGAGAGAATGTTCCAGAATATCTGTATCTACTAATCTCTCTCTCTCTCTGTGTGTCATTTATTTAAAGGGAAAGGAGCCTGGAGAATAAACATCAGTCTAGAGAAGAAACAACACAAACGATCATGCAATATGATATTTTTGTCTGGTGTCTGTATTTGTCTGATCTAATATGTAACACGAAATAAACTTGCAAGCAATGAAAAATGTTTTCTTTTCTTTTTAGGACTGAAAATATGAATAACTAAACATTACTGTACAGTTTAATTGTAGCTGGGGGCTACAGGGGGCTTTGTATGTAGGGAGCATGATGATATTAGTAATATTAATAATCATATTCTGGAGTTTATAGATCAGCTTGAAAATTATATTCTGGAGTTTATTTTAATAGTGCTGCTTAACAGAGGCATCCATAACGCAAAAAAGGCCCTATTGGCCCTAACAGAACCAAGTGGAACTCTACAACTATGAAGATTCATAATTACCATGCAGACTTTAAATACAGCACTAAGCTCTAACAGGATGAGTGTAGAGACAAGCCCTTGATCTGAAGCTAGGAGACCATAGGTGACTGCCACTACTGCTGCTTTTATACTACGATGTATTCCAAACCCTGACTGAAAATCTATAAACAACGTATTCATGCACAGGTGCTCATAAAGTATTTTGCAACTGATTTTTCAAGAATATTAGAAATGAACGGGAAAATATATATTGGTCTGTAATTGGCTAAACAGTGGGAGTTTGATTACAGCAACCTGGAATTAAACCTTGTAAGCCTGTGGTACATAGCCTGTTAATAGAGATAGATGCATCAAATCTAATATGAACATGTAAATGTTACATAGCTCTTTTATCCAAAGCACTTTGCAATGTTGATGTTCATTCAACAGTTCACACAAACACTCACACACTGATAGCAGTGGCGGCCTGACCCATCAATAATCAACTTGGGGTTCAAGTGTCTTGCCCAAGGATACTTCGACACATGACGATGACGCCTTTACCAACTTTACTACAGCCTGTCTATTTAGGAAAAAGCTTTTTTGAGCAGTCTAACTGAGATAGGGTCTAAATATCCATAACACTTTATGCAAGTAACGTTATCAAAGCCATGTGAAACTGCTTCGCAAACCTATGAATTGATATTTAACATGCACTACAGCGTCTAGATTAAAGTCCTTTTCAGTTTCAAATTTGATGTTTATCAAATTAGCATGAAAAACTGATTGTAGATACATTTTATGTGTGAGCTAGACACTCCTCTGGGTTACAATAACTGCAAATCTTTGCCTTGTGGTGATAATGTTACTGCGAGTCAAGTGACCTCACAGTTTTTTTTACGTGCTTCAAAGCATATGTTGCACCATGTCAAGTTACTGTACTGTGATGAAAATAGATCCTTTACACAGCACACAAGCTCAACCTTTAGCATTAGCAGTGATGCATCAGCTGAGGCAACGCTATTTTGAAGGGACATCCCTATTACAAATGCAGAATTTATCTTTAACTGAATAACTGATGATATTGCCTGATGCTTTATCAGCAAATTGACTTAATAATTGTAATTAAAATAATTGTACTTGTGAGCATCACAAACAAACCCATACGCAGGAAGCACGAAGTAATATTCTAGCCACTGTAATCATTTTAAAGAAAATATTTCTAATGATATTACAAATTATAAACCAGCAATATTATTTGGCTGGCACAGAGGTTTTCCAAATGTGTACAGTTTGCTGCTTTAAAAATCCAAAGTCCAACAACTACTTACAGTTTCATTTAACAACTTAATAACTTTGACATGATTAATTGATATGATTTGCATGTTGTATTTCTATATAAATGTATATTTTGATAAACATTTAATTCAAGACCTAAAACTAGTTGGGTAACCCTAAATGTGTTTGGCTGTCTTAATACTTATTAATTAGCACCATCAGATGCTGCTGCAGTAAGATTATGTCAGAGTCCAGGTACACAGTTGAATGAAATAAATGTAAAAACAATGGCGCCAAGTCCACACAAGCATCAGTCAAATTTATTATTATTTATTATTATATATTATATTTTATCTGTTAGTGGATGTTAAAGATGCAACAGTGTCATATTGTCAAAGAGGACACTAAGACCCCCTAAGGAAGTGCTTGTTTTATATCAAAGGTTGTTCCACAATGAGACTTGAGACAGTGACAAATGGCTGAGCTCTGAGAACATTGCTGAGGAGACAGCTATATTTGTATTTCTTCCAAATAAGTACACCCAGGAGCCTAAGAGATCAAGTATCACATTTTTATTGAATATATAGTCCTATGTTGTAGGGTGTGAAGTCCTCAGTATTTACTCCTAATGACCTCTCCCCATCTTTTCCAGTTCAGTGTCATCTTTCAACAAGGAAAGAATGCAAACTACTACACATCATATAACATGATCCCCTTCTTGCAGCATATGGGGAACAAACACTTGACTTAAGGGAAGGTCAAGCTGCCGGCCTGGCCTTGTCTTCAGTTCATCTGTCAGGACACACACTACAACAAGGCCATTTAAAGATTTGCTTTAAAAATACATCCGCACCCCTGAGACAACACTAGTGCCTGTCTTGAAAAACCTGGAGACACAAATCTAATCACCTGTTCCCAGCATGTTCCACATGTGACAATGGAGCTGTAAACCACAGTTTGTGTTTGCTGTCCCACTGACAAACCCTTTATGAAGCAAAATGTTTAGGTCATGAGAAATACTACAATACCTGGTATAATAGAGTCAAAACCATAAAACAGGTGACTTTTCAACCTAATCATAAAGCTGTCTATGTCATTAAACCTCTGGCTTTTAGTGGATCCTGAGCAGGTCAGTGCTTGAACTGCCCTGCTCACTAAATATGATATCAGAAAAGCAGAGATGGACTCTCATACACTGGAATATATTAGGAGTCAAAGTGATTAAAAAGCAATCATGAATATATGGATACATGGAAATGTGCAATAGGAAGAATAAAGTAAGTTAGGATAAAGTGAAGGTGTTAGTTGGACCAGTCAGTCGGTGTAAGTCCCAAAGTGTCGGAAAAAATCCAGGGTCCATAATAAAAACATAAAAAGGTCAACAGAGGTGACTGAAACTGAAGAATAAATAAATGTTTTCCATCATTGTGTGCACCACTAGAACACCAATATGGTTGTTTTATCATTTAGTTCCATTATTTTAGACTTGTCTGCAGTAACTCAATGACGGTCAAATCGGTGTTGATTGTTTATCACAATTAGTGGACAATGGAAGGCACAGAAAGCTCTGTGAAGATTTTAGTTTAAGGGTAACATCAGCATGCAAAAATGCTCATAATGCTAAAGTAGCATCTTACTACAGTGTATTCACGACACAAAGTACCACTGAGGCTAAACACCATTAGTTTTCACGTATTTAGTCATAAACTAAAGCACTGGGAAATCTGACCTCAAGATGGCACTAGATGAAATGTTGATGGATTATTAAAATGACTCTCCACTTTCTACAAGTATTCATAACAATCTACTAATTGTTAAGACATTTCCCTTAAAACCACAATAAGACTAGCTATAAAGGATCACCAGATTGATTAAGAGTCTTCAAAGCTGTAGTAGGGCATGACATTACAGTAACTTTATTGCATACCAGCAACTGTCGCTAGTTGTTTGTTTTTTAAAGCTAATAAGCATTTTTACTGGGCGCAATTTTGTTATCAAATCATTATAGATATTACAGATTGCACTATACAGATATTGCTCATGAAAGTCACATAGACTCAAACAATGGTCCCAACATCAATCACTGGGTAAAGTTTGAATGAATTATATAGAAATCAAGCAGTTTCACTTATTCTCTCTGTGATGCAGCTCACTTCTGAACAGGTACTGCTGCTAAAGGGAGGTGCCCAATTTAGCGTGGAATTTTCTCAGTTATTAGGTTATGTGACAATTCAGGCTTAATAGTTAGCGTACTGTAACATACAGACAGCTGTTGTTTTCGTTTATTCATTGGCCTTACCGATTGTCAACAACACATAAACACATACGTTTATGGTTGTTTTATAGGTAAAGTGACTTTTATTGGCTTTTTACTTGTCACGTTTACATTGTGTATAACGTTACACTAAGAAACAGATATTGTCAACCTGAGTGTCTCACCTCAGCTGGGCTCTGTCTCGTCTCCTCACCCTGACAGCTGCAGGCCCGCTGTGTTTTTACAGGAGCTGCCCTGCCCTGGGAAATAGCAGAAACACCACAAGTGTAAACTCTCAATCCCTATAACAGAACCTCCACAAAAGAGATCCTGCATTAAGGACGTGGTTAATGGGAGTGACTGTGTTACACAACACTGCTGAAAACACCCGTATTTGATGGTTAGGGAGGGGAGGTTCTACTGAAAAAAATACATTAAATAACTATAGCCAGTTTTTCTGTAGTATGTTGTGTAATTGGTTTGATTATTCAGTATTAGTACATTGGTCCAAACCAGACCTGTAAGTTATAATGTCCTTAGAAACACATCCAGATTTTTTATTGGCTTAATTTTCATGATATCAGATTTCAGAGGCTGTTCCTAGAAAGTTGAAGCTCTTTGACCTGGAATAGACACAGTCAAATGAGCCACTTAGGATGGACCTGTCTGTCTGTCATCAGTATTAGCTCTAGGATTATCACACCTTTGTAAACCACACAGAAAGAACATCTAAAACTGTAGTTCACTAAACATTTAAAACTCTGAAAAAGTGCACTTGTGAGCTTTTTTAATCAGAAATTGTAAAACCAAACCTCAGACTGTGCAAGAGCTCTGTCAGCAAGGTATTACTGGAAACATGATACTGTTTCTCCTCCAGACATGGCAACATTTAACTTTAATATAGTACTCAATTACAAGGCCATTAATGATTCTAAAGTTGGTTACTGTCTAGTTAAATTTTACAGTTTTTCTTTATTATTGTGTTGTATCATATTCCATCAAACATGTTACCAGATCTGCTTTTATCACATAATCCAAATCAAAAGGTAAAGTGCAGGCTCGCTACACATGTAGTTCAAGTTTATTTTCAAAGTACACTTTCATACAAAGTAAGTTGCATCTTTACAACAAAATGGAACAGAATAGAATGGAATAGAAAAGAAAATAATGGAATATAAGAAAAGACAAATGAACCTAACAAAAGCAGAAAGACAAACCAATTTACTAAGCAGGAACAAACAGTTGACTTTCTGAATTGTAACATAGAAAAAAAATGGGATGACTACATTCTGCTCTTTTGCATAGCATATGCAGGCAATTATGGCTGTGGACCCCAAATTATTTTATAATAAATTGCAAGGTTTTTGTGGGATGCCTATATTATTTTAATTCACTTTTAAACAAATCAAAATGATACTGTAATTAATGCATTTGCTCTGTTCCTACATAAAAATGATTTACAGTAACATATAGTAAACAGAAAAAATGTCAAAAAGGTGATTATATTTTGCATATTATGTTTTATGACAATAACAGACAATAATAAACATTGTCACACTTTACATTGAGCTTTCCTATTCAGCATTTACAAGCAGTATAAACATTTTTTACACACACTACAATGTAGTTGTTAGCAGATATTGTATCATGACATTTTTACATGTTTTACAATATGTATATTATTTGCAAGAAATGTAAGGTCTCCATTATAATTATATTGTATATAAATACAACTATGTTTATTTTATTATCATTTATATATACACCTCAGCCCACATAAGATGTAAGCATAACATGTTGATAACAAATACAATACTAATACAGCTAATTATGTTCATAAGTTACAACATACACTTTATATTTTTTTATCACATATGAGTGCAAAATAGGAATTGCTGAGCTGTTGCTAATTATCAAAGACATATTATGACTTTCCCTTACTGAATGTCATTCCTTTTATTGCATTGTCAGTGATATTATGACATTTAGAATTTAATCACATTAACTCAAACACAGGCTCCAAGATTTCCATCCTTGGCTGCTATAATGAGATAATTTGACACTCTGGTGACGATTAATATCATTCTAAGTGTTGCAGTGACCCTTTCAAAGGGTGTTTTGCTGGCATAAACTGTGCAGGCAGAATTTTACTGCAGTTATATTTGGAAAATACAAACATTGTATATATATAGTATAAATACTGAAATTTTGTGATGTTTTATTTGTAGCATGTACAGAAGCTTCAGTAAAGAGTGGTTACACTATTGTATTCAGAATTTAAAATAAATACCACCACCACTTGTCTGAGGGGTTATTTTACACAGGATGCACGATGTCATATTTTACCGGAAACTTAATTATCTCCTGTAAGACAAGTGCTATGTATTGTTCTACTTCCAATTGTCTTTCCTGCCTTCAAAACAAATCTAATTAAATGTGCGATTTCACAAAGGCAGACCTCAGCTTGTATTTCTGCTATCACGAGGGATTTTCATTTTCACAGGTTCTTAGATTAGCAACTGTTAGGCTCAATTCTGCCTCTTTGTCAAAGGAAAGGCTTGCAAGGCTTCTGCAACAGAATACCAGTGACATATGAGAGCTTCTCCACAGCTAAAGCCAGATCCTCGGCAGTGCCAAGGTGCATTAAGGAGATTAACATAAAGACCAAAGCAATGTCTGAACTTGAGTAACTGATACTCCTGCCGAAACAATGTTTACACAAAATTAAGAAATCCTGCATTGTTAGTGTCTTGATCTATTTATAAGCTTTTATATTCTGCTTCAGTATAACAGCCTTTATTGTGTGGTGCCACCACTCTCCTGGTAAAACAGTTTACAATTAAAAAAGTGTTGTAGGTGCCTTCTCTCCATACACTGCAGTCTTTTAGGGCAATGTAGTTTATATTCAAAATAAATTGAAGTGAACAATGTCTTAATAAATTCTGGGTGGAGGCATTACATCACTTTGTTATTGTATGTTTTAGCTTATAAAGCTAGACTAAAAGTGAACTTTTCCCATTTATAAGCAACAAATAATCATATTAAGTTATATATTCAAATAACACTGAGTAATATTTGCAAATGCTTGTCATTGTCTAAATGTTTTATTATAAAATCGACAAGAGGTGAATTTTTGATAAACTGCTCATGTTGAATAGTGAAAAAACAGAGATGACAGAGATCAGATCAAAAATACTCAAGCAAAGCAATGCAGTGCAAAACTACATGACCAAATAAAGCAGGTCATTATAGCTAAATGTGTGCCTCGATCTCTCTATATAAGAAGAAGGGCTGGACACTCCCAAGGACTGACAGGCGACCACACAAGGTAAGTGAGTCTTTTATTAGCAGGAGGAAAGCCAGCAGCTTAATGAACAATGCAGGGCATGACCACTTATTGCCAGATACCCCAAAGTGAATACAGATCAGCTCTGTGTTTATGCCAGAACTTCAATGTACAGTAAGGTTTTTTATAAAATGCTTTAATTACAGTTACAAATTTGAACTATTTGCTTGTTTCTTCAGAACCCTCATCAGGCCATCATCATCTAATCTTCTGGGAGGAGGGAAGAAGGTAATTAATTCATTTATTATTTATTTATTTTATTGTGTCATTGTTTTTTGCTTTTAGAACTATTATAATACATATATTAATATGTATTATAATTAACAAATTAATTTACAGTTAATTAATGTGCATCTCGCTCCATTAATGACATGCGCATCTTCCAGTAAGCAAAGAACAGTTTTCTGTTCATGAACAGAAAACTTGGTTTGCATTATAATTACAGAGTTATTACAGTGACAGATACTTTAGGATTTTGTAGTACATATAAGAAGTATTGGCATCAACAAAGATGAGAAAGTTAATTATACAAGGAGTAAATTTAGCTCTTTTGCATGAAAAATACATGAATAAATATATGTTCTTTTCTAGTGTACTTTATTGAATAACATACGTAACATAAAAAGTGTGTGTTCATCTTCAATAGTAAGGCACCATCACAAGTGCAGACAGAAAGCACTGGCTGACTGATGTCTTGTTGGTCTTTATTTTCAGTAAAGGGTCACCATGAGTGGAGACGCAGAAATGGAGTGTTTTGGCCCAGCGGCCATTTACCTCCGAAAGCCAGAAAGAGAGAGAATTGAAGCTCAAAACACTCCCTTTGATGCTAAAACTGCTTACTTTGTGACTGAGGCCAGTGAGATGTACCTTAAGGGGAAACTTATCAAGAGAGAGGGTGGCAAAGCCACTGTGGAGACTCTGAGTGGAAAGGTGAGAACGTTGTGCTAATTGTTTTTTAAACATCTGCTGACTTAATATCTAGTTCACAGCTGCTGTAGAAACATTTCATTAGAGAATCTGTACTGATCCTGATGTGGTTTCCTCAAATGTTGTAGGAATGTGTGGCCATCTGTGTGGCCAAGAGTTGCTTTTGTTATGAAAACTTAGGAGCATAATTGAGGTTTACAAAGGGAAAACACAAATTTGGGATAACAGAGAAAATCTCAGTTTGTCCACTGTTAAAACTGATGTCCGGTTCCTGTGTCAAAGACTCTCACTGTGAAAGAAGATGAAATCTTCCCAATGAACCCTCCAAAGTTCGACAAGATTGAGGACATGGCCATGATGACCCACCTCAGTGAGCCTTCTGTGCTGTATAACCTCAAAGAGCGCTATGCAGCATGGATGATTTACGTGAGTAATAAAACTCGACACATGAGCAAATTTAAACTGAAACATTTGTCAGTAATGATCCTCTTCGCTTCCACAGACCTACTCAGGGTTGTTCTGTGTCACTGTGAACCCCTACAAGTGGCTCCCAGTGTATGATGCAGTGGTTGTTGGAGGATACAGAGGCAAAAAGAGGATTGAAGCTCCGCCCCACATCTTCTCCATCTCTGATAACGCCTATCAATTCATGCTCCAAGGTATCAATTATTTTGTAAGCTACTATAAGCAGTTACTGTAAACTTTGAAAGAAAACTCCTAAATGTAATGCAGTATTTTCTGATATTTTGCAGACAGAGAAAACCAGTCAGTCCTGATTACGTAAGTGCCAAAATCTTTATATTATTGTTAGGTATTGGAAAAAACAGTAATTTGATTTATTATTTATGAACACACCTCTAAAACCAGAGGAGAATCCGGTGCAGGAAAGACTGTGAACACCAAACGTGTCATCCAGTACTTTGCGACAATCGCAGCAGCTTCAAGCAAGAAATCTGAGCCAGTTCCTGGAAAAATGCAGGTAAGAAAAGTTAAAGATTAGTAATATAAAATGTAATATTAAGAGAAGCTGGCTACTGAATGACAAAATGAATGTAATCTTTAGGGGTCACTGGAAGATCAAATCATTGCAGCAAATCCACTGTTAGAAGCTTATGGTAATGCCAAGACTGTGAGAAATGACAACTCCTCACGTTTTGTAAGTGTTTTGGGGATTTATCTGTCATTTAAATCATTAGCTATTTTGTGATAATAATCTTTCACAATAACAGAGTTGGATATAAATGTTAATCTGTTCCTATGTAGGGGAAATTTATTAGAATCCACTTTGGGTCAACGGGGAAGCTGGCTTCAGCTGATATTGAAACATGTAAGTTTATATTGTTTATTACTATCAACTTGTTCAGTTGTGCTTCCAAAGAACTTTTTCTTCACAATGAATCTTCATTTAATTTTTGTAAAGATCTGCTGGAGAAGTCTCGAGTGACGTTCCAGCTCTCTGCTGAGAGGAGCTATCACATCTTCTATCAGCTAATGACAGGCCACAAACCTGAGCTGATAGGTGTGAGATTAGTGAATAATATAAATATTCTAAAAATCTATTGTTTATCACACGACATATTATACATATATATGTTGTTTTACTTGTTTGTGCAGAGGCTCTGCTGATCACCACAAATCCATATGACTTTTCTATGATAAGTCAAGGTGAAATCACTGTCAAGAGTATCAACGACGTTGAAGAATTCCTCGCTACTGATGTAGGAACCACTTTACTTTCATTACTGCATTTACTACAATAACAAATCAGACATATGGTTACTCTTTTCATAACAAACATATAAAGCTAACCAAGCTTTAACCCTTCTCTTTACCGCATGACACAGACTGCCATTGACATCCTAGGCTTCACATTAGACGAAAAGGCAGGCATTTACAAGCTGACTGGAGCTGTGATGCATCATGGGAACATGAAGTTCAAGCAGAAGCAGCGTGAAGAGCAGGCTGAGCCTGATGGCACTGAGGGTATGAAACTTGAACTTCTTGATCTTGAGCTTAGAGGTGCAGTTGTGACTTCATCCTATTATAGGTTTTAGAGATGAAAATTTGTGTTCTTTTTTTAGTGGCAGATAAAATCGCCTACCTCATGGGTCTAAACTCTGCTGATTTGCTGAAAGCACTTTGCTACCCCAGAGTGAAGGTTGGGAATGAATATGTGACCAAAGGTCAAACTGTCCCTCAGGTAAAGACCAGAATGCAAACACACAGTTTTTTCTAACTTTGGACTCACAGTGACTCTCAATCTATGTTTCACCTCCCAGATTTAGATTTTTTTGTTGAGTTTATCCACATTCTTGTTACTGTTGTGCTATTTGTAACATCAGGTCAACAACGCTGTGATGGCTCTCTGCAAGTCTGTCTATGAGAAAATGTTCTTGTGGATGGTTGTCAGAATCAATGAGATGCTGGATACCAAACAACCTAGAAGCTTTTTCATCGGTGTCCTGGATATTGCTGGGTTTGAGATTTTTGATGTAAGTATTTCTGAATTATACAACATCATCTTAATATTATATATGATATATAATATTCTTAATACATATTCAACAGCTTCAATAAAAATATTTAAACACATTTTTGTTATATTACTTAAGCTGCTAATGACCTTTGAAATTGTCATTTAGTTTAACAGCTTGGAGCAGCTTTGCATCAACTTCACCAATGAAAAATTGCAACAGTTTTTCAACCACCACATGTTTGTCCTGGAACAAGAAGAATACAAGAAAGAGGGAATTGAATGGGAGTTCATTGACTTTGGTATGGACCTGGCTGCTTGCATTGAGCTTATTGAGAAGGTGAGCCACATGCTGCATATTCACAAACTGTCTGATGACTTGGAAAACTTTTATTTTATACTATTATTTCATCACCACAGCCAATGGGCATCTTCTCCATCCTTGAAGAGGAGTGCATGTTCCCTAAGGCAACAGACATGACCTTCAAGAACAAACTATATGATCAGCATATTGGTAAAAGTGCCCCCTTCCAGAAGCCAAAGCCAGCTAAAGGCAAAGCTGAGGCCCATTTCTCTCTGGTGCACTATGCTGGTACTGTTGATTACAACATCTTTGGCTGGTTGGACAAGAACAAAGACCCTCTGAATGACTCTGTGGTTCAGCTCTACCAGAAGTCCTCAGTCAAATTGTTGGCCTTCTTGTATGCATCCCATGCCGGAGCAGAAGGTACATGCTGTTATCCATCTTTAATTTTTGAATAATTAAATCGGAAAACTCACCTATGTTGAACTGAAAGATTTCAATGAAATTCTCACTGACAGCTGAGGGTGGTGGTGGCAAGAAAGGTGGCAAGAAGAAGGGTGGCTCCTTCCAGACTGTGTCTGCTTTGTTCAGGGTACAATGTGATTTTTATTTTTACTTCATTGAATTTACATCTACTCACTAAGTGCTTTTTGCCAATGTTAAATTCTTTTAATTCTTTAGGAGAATTTAGGAAAGCTGATGACCAATTTGAGGAGCACCCATCCTCATTTTGTTCGCTGCTTGATTCCCAATGAATCGAAGACACCAGGTAAAAACACATCTTGAACTGTACAACGTACTCTTATCTACTGTTAATTACTGTTATCCTTGACAGTGTATCACTGTTTTGTTACATATTATTTTCTTTAACATTATACCATAGGTCTTATGGAGAACCACCTGGTCATCCATCAGCTGAGGTGTAATGGTGTGCTGGAAGGTATCAGGATCTGCAGGAAAGGTTTCCCCAGCAGAATCCTCTATGGTGACTTCAAGCAAAGGTAAAAATAAACAAATAAATCAATCAAGTAAAAAAGTGCTCTCCATCTAAATAAATTCTCTACTTCTAGATACAAAGTATTGAATGCCAGTGTCATCCCAGAGGGTCAGTTTATTGACAACAAGAAGGCCTCAGAGAAACTACTGGGATCCATCAATGTGGACCACTCTCAATATAAGTTTGGCCACACCAAGGTAGAATAAAATTTTTAGTGAAAAATCTGCTTTAGGCCAGGTATACAATTAATTATATTTAATAATAAAAAGTATTGGCTCGTAGGTGTTCTTCAAAGCTGGTTTGCTGGGTACACTTGAGGAGATGAGAGATGAGAAACTAGCTGAGCTGGTCACAATGACTCAGGCTCTCTGCAGAGGTTTCCTAATGAGGACAGAGTTTGTCAAGATGATGGAAAGGAGGTGATGTGTCTGTCTCTTAGCCATGTATAATTTTCTAAAACTGTTTATTAAAAGCCTAAACTTTATCGATACCATAAACAGAATCTAACCTTTTTATGTTTTATTTGTTTAGAGATGCAATTTTCTCCATCCAGTACAACATTCGCTCTTTCATGAATGTCAAAACATGGCCATGGATGAAGCTGTACTTCAAGATTAAGCCTCTCCTGAAGAGTGCAGAGACTGAGAAAGAGATGGCCCAAATGAAAGAGGACTTTGAAAAGACCAAAGAAGATCTAACAAAGGCTCTGGCTAAGAAGAAGGAACTGGAGGAGAAGATGGTTTCTCTGTTGCAGGAGAAGAATGACCTTTTGTTGCAAGTGCAGTCTGTAAGTTTGACATCACGTGAATTTTTACAAAATATCTTGCATCAAATTTGCATGTTGATTAGAAGAATTTTCTTTCCTTGAATTTTAGGAAGGTGAAAACCTTGCTGATGCAGAGGAAAGGTGTGAGGGGCTCATTAAAGCAAAAATCCAGCTTGAGGCCAAACTTAAAGAGACATCTGAGAGGCTGGAGGATGAGGAGGAAATGAATGCTGAGCTGACAGCAAAGAAGAGGAAGCTGGAGGACGAGTGCTCTGAGTTGAAAAAAGACATCGATGACTTGGAGCTCACCCTGGCCAAAGTGGAGAAGGAGAAACATGCCACTGAAAACAAGGTTTGTACGTGTTTTAGTAAATAAGATTTCTGCTCTTTTTAGAGTATTAAAAGCATTGAAAAATATTTTCACAACATTGCAAACGCAGGTTAAAAACCTGGTTGAGGAAATGACTTCTCAAGATGAGACCATTGCCAAGTTGACTAAAGAAAAGAAAGCCCTGCAAGAGGCCCATCAGCAGACCCTAGATGATCTGCAGGCAGAGGAAGACAAAGTCAACACTCTGACTAAAGCCAAGACCAAGCTGGAACAGCAAGTCGACGATGTATGTAACCCACTTATGAAAGCATATGTTAAATATACCAATCTATCTCTTTAACTTTATATAACTTTTTTACTTGATAGCTTGAAGGCTCCCTGGAACAAGAAAAAAAGCTTCGTATGGACCTTGAGCGAGCTAAGAGAAAGCTTGAAGGGGATCTGAAACTGGCTCAGGAATCTATCATGGATCTGGAGAATGACAAGCAGCAGTCTGAAGAAAAAATAAAGAAGTAAGAATAAGATTTTTTTTCTTTCTTCTAACAGTAAAGATCCTATAGGAGGTTCTGCTTTCCCACAATACAACAATTACTTTCCTTCCCTCCAGAAAGGACTTTGAGATAAGCCAGTTCCTGAGTAGGATAGAGGATGAACAGTCTCTTGGAATCCAGCTACAGAAAAAGATAAAGGAACTTCAGGTATAATTTAAACAAGTGTCGGTCAAAAGCTGGAAAACATTAAAATATCTTCACGTGTTTGACTTAAACCGTATTTCTTAAAGGCTCGTATTGAGGAGCTGGAGGAGGAGATTGAAGCTGAACGTGCTGCTCGGGCCAAGGTGGAGAAACAGAGGTCTGATCTCTCCAGGGAACTTGAAGAGATTAGTGAGAGGCTTGAAGAAGCTGGTGGAGCAACTTCTGCTCAGATTGAAATGAACAAAAAGCGAGAGGCTGAATTTCAGAAGCTGCGTCGTGATCTTGAAGAGTCCACCCTGCACCATGAGGCTACTGCTGCAGCCCTCCGCAAGAAGCAGGCTGACAGTGTGGCTGAGCTGGGAGAACAGATTGATAATCTCCAGAGAGTCAAGCAGAAACTGGAGAAAGAAAAAAGCGAATACAAGATGGAGATTGATGACCTCTCAAGCAACATGGAGTCTATTGCCAAATCAAAGGTGATACTACTTTTCATACAGGAACCAAAAATATTACCAAAAATATTGCAAATGACTACAACGTGTTTATTTTATGTTTTTTTTTTACTAGGCAAACCTTGAGAAGCTGTGCAGGACATTAGAAGATCAATTGAGTGAGCTCAAATCCAAGAATGATGAGAATGTTCGTCAGCTAAATGATCTGAGTGCACAGAAAGCAAGGCTTCAAACTGAAAATGGTATGAATTACTTTCCTCTGGAAAAAACATGTCTCCTGAAATCCATGTGCCAGATCAGCTTCACAATATTTGACCACTCAAATATTCTCGTGGCACTTCCAAAAAATTACATATGATCCAAACTTAAATTATTTTTTGATTTATTTCTACCAGTTAAAAAAGTCACTTGTACATGTAGATACGGTGTTACTACCAGCCTTAATCTTAATATCTAAGTTTCAATGTTTCGTTTGCCTATGCAGACATCAGCACAAGACAAGCTGTCCCTGAAAAAGATACCTTTATTAAATAATGTGGACCCATGTGTATATAATATTGCTTTGCATTTCTTTGGTATCCTTTTATGATATTCATTAGAGTTTATTAATATCTTTAATTAGGTGAAATTTCACGTCAGCTGGAGGAGAAAGAAGCTCTTGTTTCTCAGCTCACAAGAGGCAAACAGGCTTACACTCAGCAGATTGAGGAGCTGAAGAGACACATAGAGGAGGAAGTTAAGGTAATAGCCAAGCAAGATGAAGGAAAAGGCCACCAGACACTTGGAATCAAATATTAAATAAGTTCTTATTTGATTTATAGGCCAAGAATGCCCTGGCTCATGCTGTTCAGTCAGCTCGTCATGACTGTGACCTGCTCAGAGAGCAGTATGAGGAGGAGCAGGAAGCCAAGGCTGAGCTGCAGCGTTCAATGTCCAAGGCCAACAGTGAGGTGGCTCAGTGGAGAACCAAATATGAGACTGATGCCATTCAGCGCACTGAGGAGCTGGAGGAGGCTAAGTAATGAATAGTCCTGAAATCACATAGTTTGCAGAGTGAATTGTTTGTGTAAACAATTATAAAAATCCCCTTTATTGTTTGTTCTGACAGAAAAAAACTTGCCCAGCGTCTTCAGGATGCAGAGGAATCCATTGAGGCTGTGAATGCAAAATGTGCCTCCCTGGAAAAGACAAAACAGAGACTACAGGGTGAAGTGGAGGACCTGATGATTGATGTGGAGAGAGCTAATGCTCTGGCTGCTAACCTTGACAAGAAGCAAAGGAACTTTGACAAGGTTAAATCATTTGTAGCTCATCTGTAGTTGCTACTGCCTAAAACGAGGGGACAGAACAAGACTAATGGGTTTCTTCTGTGTTCAGGTTCTTGCAGAGTGGAAGCAGAAGTATGAGGAGAGCCAGGCAGAGCTAGAGGGAGCTCTCAAGGAGGCTCGGTCTTTAAGTACTGAAATTTTCAAGCTGAAAAATTCATATGAAGAAACATTGGACCAACTGGAGACACTAAAGAGGGAGAACAAGAACCTGCAACGTAGGACAATTAATTTTGTTTTTTTAACCTAAAAATTAATTTAATTTATCTGGTGTCTCTGGTAATAAATGTTCCATACATTGCTTCTTATGCTAAATTTTCTTTTTAAATATACTCCTGCAGAGGAGATATCAGACCTGAGCGAACAGCTTGGTGAAACTGGTAAGACAATTCATGAGCTTGAGAAGGGTAAGAAGACAGTGGAATGTGAGAAGTCAGAGATTCAGACTGCTCTGGAAGAGGCAGAGGTACAACTGACTCATCATATCAATCATTATATAAGACAGATACAGTAACAGTAGAACTACCCTGACCTAAACAGCCATTGTACAAAGGGAGGACATGTATAGATAATGTTGATAAATGTCAAACACTTGTTTCTAGGCTACACTGGAGCATGAGGAATCCAAGATTCTCCGTGTTCAGCTTGAACTCACCCAAGTCAAGAGTGAAATTGACAGAAAACTTGCAGAGAAGGATGAAGAGATTGAGCAGATCAAGAGGAACAGCCAGCGAGTGATCGAATCCATGCAGACGACTTTGGATGCTGAGGTCAGGAGCAGGAATGACGCCCTGAGAATCAAGAAGAAGATGGAGGGAGATCTCAATGAGATGGAGATTCAGCTGAGCCATGCCAACCGCCAGGCAGCTGAAGCCCAGAAGCAGCTGAGGAATGTGCAGGGACAGCTTAAGGTATCTACACTGAAGACTTTGCGGCAAAGCATCTTACTTCTTAAACTTATCTCGGTCTTTTTGCTTACAAAAATATGAATGTTTTGAAATTCAGGATGCCCAGCTTCATCTTGATGAAGCCATTAGAAGTCAGGAAGACATGAAGGAGCAGGTTGCCATGGTAGAGCGCAGAAACAATCTGATGCTTGCTGAGATTGAGGAGCTGAGAGCTGCACTGGAGCAGACAGAGAGAGGCCGCAAAATAGCTGAACAGGAGCTGGTTGATGCCAGCGAGCGGGTGGGACTGCTGCACTCCCAGGTACTCTCAAAGGCTTATTTTCAAGAATTTAGACATTGCTCCTGTAAAGTTCAACATATTAAAATTCAGGGTTGTTTCTTATATAATAGAATACCAGCCTTATCAACACCAAGAAAAAGCTGGAAGCTGACCTTGTTCAAGTACAAGGTGAAATAGATGATGCTGTCCAGGAAGCAAGAAATGCCGAAGAAAAGGCCAAGAAGGCCATCACTGATGTAGGTCCAAATAATTTTGAAATTGTTTATAATCATTTTAGTGCTTTAGCAGTTCGTGTTGTCATGGTATTTGTGTTGTAGGCTGCCATGATGGCAGAAGAGCTGAAGAAGGAGCAGGACACCAGTGCTCATTTGGAGCGGATGAAGAAGAACCTGGAGGTGACAGTTAAGGACCTGCAGCACCGTCTGGATGAGGCAGAGAATCTGGCAATGAAAGGCGGAAAGAAGCAGCTTCAGAAACTAGAGGCTAGGGTAAAGATCAGTTTCTTGCCAATTAAATCTTTTACTTTACATTTTTTTTAGTTTTAAGTATTACACTTTTTATCTTTTAGGTGCGTGAACTTGAGTCTGAAGTAGAAGCTGAGCAGAGACGAGGAGCAGAGGCTGTCAAAGGTGTTCGTAAATATGAGAGGAGAGTAAAGGAGCTTACCTATCAGGTATTTCTTTAAGTTTTCAAAAATATTTATTTTAGAAAGGTGCATATAAACAATAAATATTGATTAATTCATGTTACCTCAGACTGAGGAGGACAAGAAGAACATCAGCAGACTTCAGGATCTGGTGGACAAGCTGCAGCTGAAAGTGAAATCCTACAAGAGACAGTCTGAGGAGGCTGTGAGTGAAAAACTTGTACACAGTATATTTAGACCTAAGAGTAAAAATACATAGAATTACAGTCCTCTGTTATATCTGTAAAATGTTTAAACATTGTAGAAATTTTACCAGAATTAGTAAATCTCTGTCTCTTCAGTCTTCTTGGTTGTTGACTTCAGTGTTGAATGTTGTCACAGGAGGAGCAGGCCAACACTCACCTGTCCAAGTACAGGAAAGTGCAACATGAGTTGGAGGAGGCTCAGGAGCGAGCTGATATTGCTGAGTCTCAGGTCAATAAGCTAAGAGCAAGGAGTCGTGAAATTGGAAAAGTAAGTAACATGGAAAACTCAATCAACAAGATTTTTATATAAAATAAAAGTGATTTTTAATGGCACAATTGAAAACTACAAAACATGGCATTAAACAATAATTTCTCATCAATTCTGCAGAGTCTGTCTTTGGAAAAATCTCATACATTATCTTTTGTCTTCTGTCCATTTCAGGGAAAGGAGGCTGAAGAATAAGCTGCAACCTCAAGAGACACAAATGGGAAATCATAAAATATGATTTTTCATTTAACTGCTCTCACTAAAGATTGTATGTCTGCCTTCAATAAATGTATGTTTCCAGAGAACTGCCTCGAAGCATTTCTTTGCACAACAAAAGCAAAGGGCATAGCCAGTGGGGCTAAAGAAGTAAAACATTATAATTTCATTTGATGATGATGAAAATTGCGTACAGCTGGTTGCCCTAGCTTAGGTTAGCTTAGTTTATTAACCAGGAAACAGGAAACTACTGCCTTTGAACTACAACCCCAATTTAAAAAACCTGGGAAGATGTGTAAAACAGCTGCCATCAAATTTAAAATTATTTAATATATTTTGCTGGACAAGAACAAGGGAAAAAATCACATCAGACATCATCAATAAAGATATTAGCTTGGCCTTCAATAATTATTTTTAAACTTGTATAAGGGATTCAATGGGCAGATAATTTAATTAAAAGAGAAGTGAAAGTTATTGCTAAAACAAACAATAACCAAAATAAATAAATATAGTGAATTCTCTTTTCCTTTCCTTTGCTAATCTGCTTTAACAACTTGTGGCTGAATACGTTTCCCTCTAGAATCACATCAGAAAATGTGGAAAGAAACTAAACACCTTTACTCAAGTGCTGTACTGAGGTACAGATTTAAAATGAGTGAATATTTTCCATGAATTATTAAAATGTCTCAGTTTCAACATCTGATATGTTGTTTATGTTCAATTGTGAATAAAATATGCGTTGATGAGATTTTTAAATCATTGCATTCAATTTATATTTATGTTTTATACATCTTCCCAACTTTTTGGGGTTCGTGGTTGTAAAAGATATAAAATTCTGTAAGGCTCACCAATTATCACGTTTATTTCATTACAAATGTGAAATGAAGAACTATGCCAGACTATCTTAGCTCTGCTCATTAACAACCTGAATTAATTGCTTGGAGGTTACTAGGCAACACACTGAAAACAGCATGTAGCTGTTTGTCTTTAAATCAAAATTATTCCACTCATTGCAAAAAAACTTGAATACGCATGCTCAATATCTGTCACATACTTGCATACACATCTCCTGCGCAGGTCTACCTGTAATAAAGTGCTCAACCTATACAGAAATGAAAAGTCAACACATACTGTTTAACAACTTCATCATTGGTACCATACTGTGAAATAATTTCCTAAGACATTTATCATTTAAACAGTATTGTGACGCGGCAAGTGGTAGTACAGATACGTATAGAAATATATTTTGCTTGTTGCATCAATGCTCTTCCTGACAGCAAAGAAAAAATAAAAATACATACATTTGGAGTCATATGGAGAAAAGCAACCTTTTAGTACCATGTGTTTCCTTTCTAGGGAGCCATTTCCTTATTGTGATAGCTGGACTCTCCCACGGTCTAATTTTAGTGCACCTATTTCTTCCATGTTTGTCAGACCATGAGTCAGATGCTAGTATGATATTGTTAGATGATGCTCCGAATTGGTCATAGCAGTTGTCTACCTAGTTTTTATTCCTTACAGGCAATAGTATCAACAAACACAAGAGAGGTTACAATGTGCTCAACCCTTTCCTTATTATTAAACATGTACATATACAAAGGCACATAAACATCTGCTGCCTGGCAGAACCTCACCAGAAAAGCCAGTATGCACACATAAAGGTTTGTATTTCTGTTCTTGTTAGGACTTTTAGTGACCTAACATTAACCCTTAGTGACCCAAGGCCTAATCTAAACCTAATGCTTACCCTAAAAACAAGGTTTAATCCTTCAACTGTTAACTATTCTGCTGAAGTAGTTATTAAAAGAAAGGTACACGACTGATAAAACTTAATAAAAATAATACATCAGACATTAGATAAAGGCTTTCAAAAGTAATTAAAAGGAAACACATGTAAAAAAACACATGTAGTTATAACTGCATAAGATTTATAAATTGTAATTTATAGAAAGTTTACCCAAAGCGACCTTATTGTGCAGCATCAATCCTTATCTCTCCTGAAAGCTTCATCTCTTCACTGACTCTTGCATTGTGAGAAATGAGCCTTGGAGCTCTGCTGGTTATACCTTACATGGTGGATTAAAATAATTATAAGAATTAAACTGCTTTGCCAAACACTGATGGTGTGATATCATGGCTAAATCAGACAATGCATTTATCCCTAAGCCACATAACGAGGCACGATGCCTGCTGGATAGAAAGTAGGCTATCGCTTATCCGAACAAAGCTATTCAGAGCAGTTGGCCTGCAAGGACTGTTGATTTATTGAATCAGTGGAAGTAAAGAGTGACATATCATCTTTCTTCTGAAGACCCCAGCCCACTATTTGATGTACTGACTAATAGTGAGTGCAAATGCAGATAATGAGTCTGTTTGACACTTAGATTTATTTCTGGTTGCCACCAGGTTACCCAATACATGTTTTATTTGTTGACAGCTGACAATGGGCAGCCTCTTCACTATACTGAAGGAAGAAAGCAGACAGGTGTTTTACTTTGGTTCAGTTTACTAGGTTGAAAATCTGCAGTCGAACATGCTGTACTGTAAATGACTTCCTGAGAATCGGATCTTTGCTTAAAGCACTGAGAGAAACCTGAGGAAAAACAGAAGCTTTTGTTAGTTACAGTATGTCATAGAGGCCACTATTTTTATGGGACAAATAAGGGAAAATAAGACATCAGCTTGGCCTTCAATAATTATTTTTAAACTTCTATAAGAGATTTAATGGGCAGATAATTTAATTAAAAGAGAAGTGAAAGTTATTGGTAAAACAGACAATAACCAAAATAAATAAATATGGTGAATTATCTTTTCCTTTCCTTTGCTAATTTGCTTTAACAACTTTTGGCTAAATACTTTTCCCTCTAGAATCATATCAGAAAATGTGGAAAGAAAATAAATCCATTTACTCAAGTGTTGTACTGAGGTACAGATTTAAGAAATGTGGTTTATTTGAGTATTTTACATTTTGTGCAGTAAAGTTAAGAGGGAAATTTTACCCTTTTTACTCAACTCCACACATTTATTTGTCACCTTTGGTTATACATATCCCTAATGTACAATACAGACAAAAGGAAGAACAAGAATTTGTCTTCTAGAATTTATACATGAATTAAACTTAACAAGACCTGAAAATTTTAAATGTCTTCTGGACTAGACTTGTTTATTCATTTAATTAACAACATCAAATTTAGGTGTTTAAAATATTTAGTTTGATCAGTAAGTCAGATGTCCACAGAAATCAGTTCCTTATTTTGTACTTTTGTATTTACAGTGGATTTTAGAGCGTTTACTTAGAACTTGAAGCTGAGAAATAAATCTGAAGTGGAGATTTACTTGTAGTCGAGCATTTTTGTCGGGCGACTGTGGTGCAGGAAGGTAGAGCGTTTGTCCAACAATCTTACAGTTGTTGGTTCAATCTCCACCTCCTCCAGTCACATGTCAAAGTGTCATTGAGCAAGACACTGAACCCCAACTTAGTTGCTCCTGGTGAGTGCTGGCCAGCTGCATAGCAGCTCCCCCATCAGTGTGTGATTGTGAGTGTGAATGGGTGAATAAGAAACAGTGTAAAGTGCTTTGAGTACTAATAGGTAGAAAAGTGCTATATAAGTGCAGACCATTTAGTACATACGCTTTTAATTGAGTATAAAGGTTTTGGACCTATATTATGCCTATTATGCCTGTTTTGAAACTTACAGTAATGAGTAACTTGTGCTTGTTAACTTTTTCTATTACATACTGTATTCTCTCTAGTTTTCCCTAATTTGGATTTAAATCTTTCTCTGTGTTGCATGTTTTTTTCAATAAATCAAAATAAGTGTACGAAATTGTCTCGAAGACCCTTGTAATGTTATGATGGCGTGAGCATGAGTGATATCAGTGATATCATCCGTCCATGTCTTTTAAGTTGTCGACATATTTGGTCTATAATATAACAGATCGGAGAACAATTGCAATTCAGAGCTGAAGTGAAAAATATCAATAGCATTTAATCACCAAAGATATAAACATTTAAATTTCCATTTTGTAATGTGACTGACAAAATGTTTACAAATTTAACCTTCATCCTTTGCTGACTACATCACATTGTCTGTACAAAAATGAGGTGGCGTAGGAGACTGGCACAAAGGAAACTGTCCCAAGTAAATGGCAACGTCAGCAAAACAAAAAGCAAAGATACAGCAGAAAACAATATTATCTTTAGATATTCACTAAGCAAAAGGGCATAAACATACAGTAAATATATATATTTGTCTGTTTTGCACATTTTCTTGTAAAATGCTTATTGTGCCCACACAAGCTTCAAACCAATTCAGTTTCTTTCTGTTCAATAGAAATATAATTCACAATACCGAAATAAATCAACAAATGATAACAATAATAAAAAAAAAATCAAATAAAGAATAACTTAATCTATCTGACAAACAAAGATCATTATAAAGGGGACTTTCCAACATATGCCACTGACTTATGTCTTGTCACAGCCTTTAAATTCATGAATCATTATTGATGTGTTTGTGTAACTTCACTAAATTTTTCCAAAAGAAAGGGCAAAAGTTGGATTAGGCAGCAAATTGCAAGGAACTCAAAACGTCTCTGTGCTTCTTCTTGCTGCAAAAGACCAAAGTTGCAAACACTGACAGCATTTGTGAGCCTCACTGAAGTCGAACAGCAAACAGCTCAGAGGCCCTCCAGACTCAAATCCCCAGACTGATCCACAGAGGGCGCCCTCACTTCTCCCCACAGTGCTGGAGAGCTGGCCGTGGACAGGAATGTAAATTATTCATCAGACTATGTACACAAATCTGCAAATTGATTAAAATATCATGCAAATAATTATTGTTAATTTAAAACAAAACTACAACACTGACCCCAACAGTAGTAATATATTGTAGAATATAAAGTCTTCCACAAAATGTCTTTCCGTCAATGTACAACAATGTTGCTTGAATAATACAGTGTGACCTAAAGTAAATACTGCAGGTCTCAGAGTAGAAGCTTCTTTAAGTTGAGTGTTATTCTGCAAGCTGTGTTTTAGCTGAGGTCTCCAAACAGTGTTGAGCTTTAATCTGTTTTCCAGGTCCCCGCCATGCTCGGGTACAGCAGAGATGCACAATAGTAGATATACTTTACATAAACATTCACTCAATTCAGTCAGTCCAAATGGAAAAGTATGTGTCATACAGGCTTCAAATATAGAATATAAGGTGTGCAGATGCGACCAAGTAGAAATCTATGAAAATGGATAGTGTCTGTGCTTTGCTTCAAGGATGAACCACAGTGTAGAGAGAAACGACACGTAGCAGAAGGGCAGCAGTTTTTTTCTCAATGCTCTGACAGACATCTGTCCATGAGAAGGCAGAATGGGAGGCCAGCTGCTCGACACATTTGTGCTGTGCTCTTTTACAGCTGTGCTGTTCTCCTTAATAAAGGTTTCTTAAGTTCATAGTGAGCAACTTTCCATATTCCCTGACCAAGAAGTCCATTTTAGAGCTGAGCCTCTGGAACTCTTAAAATTCACGTGTCCTTTACATGGCCTGCAGGGTGACCATCCACAAATCCAAATACTCCTGCCAATCAAAAACGAGTGCAACAAGGCACTGCAGGGTGGAACACCAGGCAGATGGAGAAAAACAGTATTTACATTTACAAATATTCTGTCAAAAAAAAACTTATTCCAAAAATATTCCCCGTTAACTCTGTAACAAGCTCAGATTGTGACACAAAAAGACATCAGGGGCTGATAAATCACTGTGAGAAAATGTTTCCTGGATTTTATCATGCACAACTCGTCATGAATGAAACATTAGTGAGATTTGGTTACTGCACACCCTGCTCACATAACATGCAACATTTTTGTCTGTATGCTGTATAACTAAAGAACCTTATACATAAAATATATGTAGCAGCTGAAAAGATTTTTTTTAGTCAAGTCAAAATTTAAATTCAAAATTAAATGTACAATACAATTCTGTGTGCAAAACCAAAATAATTATACTGAAATTATAACATGTTGTATATATGTGCTTTAGGGTAAGTAGTAACCCTGTCACACATTCTGTACATCTATCCAATCCAACAAAACAAAAGTAGTTTTAACAAAGTAATCATCCCCTTAAGAATAACTGCTACATCTTTCTTAATGTTGAACAAACTCATTTCACATATTTGTCATGGTCATGATGAGGTACGCATAATAAAATCCAAATATTCTGGCACAGTGAATCATCACTTTCAGTGAGGACATCAAGGGACTCTCAGTTATGGTCAAAAAGCATCATACATCAATAACATAATGACAACACCAAAAGCTGTTCAGAAGCTACATTCCCCATACAGAAGCATACATAAGTGCATAAATTCAGGTTTGACTAACAGTGGCAATGCAGGAAACAAAAAAGAAAGAAAGCTCTTCCAATCAATTAATTAAGGAATGTAAAACATTTAAAAACATGTCAGCCACATATTTTATGCTATAAAACTCCATAAATAACACTGCGTGTAATTTCTTCATTTGATAAGAAATCAAAAAATAATCCTTGAAAGAGGTTTTAATTAAATTAGCATTATTGCACCAAACACTGCTGTGTTACATGCTTCTAAATGATCCAGTTATTTGAAGATGATCTACTACTTTCCAAAATCAGTTAATGTTTGATGATTAAAGTCTTTTGTTGTTTGATTTTACAACAACTTTTTACTAGACTGGAAGCACCTAAAGCTCACACCATGTATCTGTGGAAGCATTTAAATAAACTTGCCTGACATACAATCCTCATATCACAATGAAACTACATCAATGTTTTATTACTGAAACATGTTATGAAAAGTCACAAAACCATTTCACATGTGCTGTTTTATATGACTGAGAAAATAATTCAGCAATGTGGCTGGAGAACAATAAAAAAACAACAACTAAGAAAATCCGGTTGGGTTTAAAGATTTAAGACATTTGTGAGATGGCAGCAAAAAATTATTTAGAGTTGGATTTAAGAACTCTGAAGTGAATGTGAAGGTCCGGCCCAGATCTACTGACATGTAAAAAAGCTGCAAAAACTGCAGCAGCTCCATTATGTGCAAAGACAATCAGCAGGACTGTTCATGCAAAAGAAAGGAGGCGCAACAAATTCACTGTAAGTCATCAAACTCAAAAGTTGCCACAAACAGCATCAGAGCAAGTTACAGGTGGAATTCTGACCTATAAAGCTAAACCAGTAGCAGATAATATTTATTGTCTCTTTTTCATGTTCATGCTCAACATTTGTAGCAGATGTGTAAACACTGGATAGCTTTACCCAGTCACTGTAGTGAAACTGTAAATCCATATTAACAACTGATGGGAGTCTCCTCTAATAAGGTGTCACACCCACACAAATGCTGCTAAACCTACAGCTGAGAACTCATAAAAATGTACATATCCTTAGAGCTGTTCAGCAAGGTGTAACAATGTGAGGATGAAAGATCTAAGTACTTTTCAAGTTACTGTATTACTCGGCTGTGGGTGTTTTTAGAACATTTAACCATCGTAATCAGACCTGAATGTGTGACTGACATCTGTTCAGCCAGCTGGTTATTTGTTGGTCTGTATAAAGTACATTTCAGCTGCCTGGTGATTGTTAACATTACCGAGCCCATGGGGAAAAATCTCAAACATGCCTTTCTTAGTTTATTGGGTAGCATGCAGACTCAGCACACTGTCTTCCTAGTTTTTGCACTCAAGCCCAGAAACACTAAAAATGCACAAGCAATAAGGCAAAAGCACTAAAAAACTGATCCAGGTATTTATTTCCAAGCACAATGTTGTTTTGATCTGTAGTTCAGTAGTATAATTCAGTAGATCCGAGCCTAAACCGGAAGAGATGAAAGATGTTTGAGAGATGAGTGTTTGCACATGTCAGAGATGGAAGAGAGGCAGAATAAGTTGAATAAAGAGAAGGACTTCTATGGAGGACTGCAGAAAATGGCCCCTTCCACACTCTGATGTGTTTTCCTGCAATGAGATTTAACAATTAATAATTTTTTTTCTAGATTATATGGTACTGTAGATCAGGTATACATTAAGAAAATTCTTGTGCTTGTGCTTCAGCATATCTGACATTTTTACCTCAGAAAATATTTTTTAAAGGGTATAAATTATAATTCACATCTCAAAGAATTCAGGATTCGTTTTAATGTTGCTTGGTAGATCTTGCTTTGGTTAAATAGTTTTGGGGTATGTGAGTTAGTCTCAAATTTTATATACTGTACCTGAGCTATGACGGTTTCCACCTTAAAAAAATTTATTTTTTCTCTTTTTTTTTTTACAACCTTAAATTATGGTTGATTCGATTTGCCTTTCTTAACATTGATCAACAGTGAAAAAAATCCATTGAGAAGCAGAAGCCAGAAGATGTATACAAGAAAAGTCACTAAATATCTCCTATAGTTATATGAGTAGTAGCAGTAGTTAAATCCATCTTTAGGAAATAGAGGGAACGTACAGTCGAGCAGGCTGTGACTGTGCAAGGAGACTCGTGAGTGAGGCCACCAAGACACCTCTGACTCATGTGAGGAAGTGAAGGCTGAGAGGGAAGATACTGGACATAGGCAGCATGTTGCAGCACCTATGCCAGTTAAAGCTTTATAGAAAATTGGCAAAGAGAAAAAAAAGCTCTTATTAAATCTGAGCTTTCGTTTGTCAGAAGGCCTGTGGGAGACTCGGAAGTCACCTGGAAGAAGTTTCTGAAGTCTGATGAGACCAACATTGAGTTTGTAGCCATCAGACTAGATACTGAGTTTGGTGCAATAAAAAAATTAAATAAATAAAACACTGCACATAAACACAAACACACCATCCCCTCTGTAAAGCATGGTGGCAGCAGCTTCATTATATGCGTGAGGCTCTTAAAGATTTATGTAGCAAAATATATGAACCAAATCCCAGAGAAAAACTCTTGTTTTCCACCAAAACAATAACCTCCATGCAAACAGCCTAGCTAAGCTACAGGCTACACACAAATCGTTCAAAACAGCAACATTAGTAATCTGGAGTCGCAGAGACCAGACCTCAATCCACTTCAATAAGAACTTGAAAAGAGCTGTTCACACACACACAATCACCTTGCAATTAAACAGAGTTTGAGCAGTAATGGAAAGAAGAATTAGTAAAAGTTGTAGTGTCCAGATGTTCAAAGCTGATTGAACTCCACACAGCATCAATGTTGCAGTTACTCCCAAAGGTACAACTACTAAATATTGACATGGGGGAGGTGAATACTTAAGTAATTAAAAATAAAATATAAAATATTTGTACTTCACTCTGACTGTAAAGATCTTTTTCCACTTTGTCATGAAAAAGTATTTGATAATGACAATAATAATAATTAATAATAATAATAATAATAGTTATAACAATTCATCATGCTTTAATGCAGTAAAAAATAAAAAGGGAATACTATTGAGAGACATTGTAACCATTAACTTAGTGTGGCTGTATTTTAATTATTAAATAGTGCATGTTAACTGTGACTTGCATAACATTAAATGTAGCTTATACATAAATTTAGATTCAGTGAAAGAAGTAAGGTAAGTGTTGAGTATATACTTGTTGAGTTAACTACTGTTTGCTTAGCTACTACAGTAGCTACCAACCAATGCAGACAGAGTTTGTGTTTAAAACTACTATTTGTGCTACAATAATTTCTTTGAAAAAGATTACTTAGGTCAACCAAAGATGTTAAAAATGTCCCATTGTATGCTCAAAGACAAACGCAAAAACTCATGTCTCATACTTAAAGTATACTGTGTTTTACTTACTAAGGCACTGTAGTCAAAGCAGGAAGTAGGGCCTCTACGATATCGTGCATTGCTTAGCACTTCACATGGATTCTCCTCCTGAACTGCTTTTAGTTAAGGAAGGTACTGTAACAGCAAACTTCAGCTGCCACACTTGGATGACCTTTCACATTCAGCACAGATAATAGCAGTGCAGTATATGTGAGCACAGAAGGATACACTCTGTCCTGACCTGGGTCAATTTCTCTATCTCACAGGAGCTGCAGGGCAGAGTCTCAGCAACAACAAAAAGCAGGTTGGTGTATTCTATCCGCTTTGCATGGAACAGTCTGTAAGAGACAGCAGTGAATATTTAGCCATCTGCATATGTACAGTACAGTCAGCGAACACAAAGGTGAGACATTGTGCTGACGCTCCAGAAAACCCACCGTGAGCAGTTTCCACAGTCCTGCAACACATTGTATGAGTTGGTGGTGTTTGTAAAGTAGAACTGGCTTTGGATGGTCACGCAGCTGCTTTCCTTTGTATCCAAACCTTCAACAAGGACATCATCTAAAACAAAAACACACATTCAAATTCAGTGTTTTATGTCTTTTATTTTTTGAGGTTATTTGGTTTTGATTGGTTGGTTTTCATTTTCACACATACAAAGGATGTCTGATAGATGCAAGAACATCTTCTAAACACTTTTTGTGTTACATTCAAATTCAGCATTTTGAGGCCAAAATGCCACCAAGCTGCTGATCAAAGTAAATATAAAGATGAAACAGTTCATGCAGACATTTTCACACACACAGACTATATTGATGCATAAATACACCTTGAAAGAGCCAGCTGTTATAGGCCAGTCCATACAGTAGCTGTTGGATCACAGACCTGAAAAAGTGGTCACATTTCACCTTGTTAAATAATAAAGTGCCCTCTGGAAACAGCAATAAATAACAGTAAATACATGTCACAGCTGAAAATAGTGGAGCATCGAGGGACAGCTGCCAAGCATGGTTTCATGTGCAGATGTCTTAATCCCATTAAGGCTGTTTTAAAGGGCAACTCAAATGTTGATGGTGTCATTTATAGTAAACAAAGTCTCACCATGCCACTGAGGAGGTCCACCAGGCCAAGCTGAGGATATCAGCAATGGACGGCTGAGGAAAGCAGTGTAGATAGAGATAAGACAAAGTTAAAAAAATTTCCCAGAATCTAAAATTTGCAGGGTTGATGGTATCTCTTACCACAGAGATGCCTCTCGTTGCTGCACCAGTGTGGCTGCTGCTGACCGGTTCACATGCAGACTGGTAGTAAAAAGACTGACGCCGTGTGAATATAGAGTTGTTGAACAATGCGTGCATCAGGTAAGGGTCCACGTCCCCAAAGAAAAGGCCAATCTTTTCCAAAATCAAAGAAAAGTGCATCGAGGAAACATGGGCCACACAGCATTTGAATCTAAACCTACCTAAAGGGTTTATTTGTCTCCTTCTCCATTCATGCCCACTCATGCCTGTTGTAATCTTTAGGCAACAGCTTTACATTTATCAAACTTAGAACCTACTGTATAGTGACTGAGTGTAACATCTGCTTGCAAACTTGAAATAGGAGTTTTTATTAGAGCAAAACTACTGTACTAAAAGGCATTCAGATCATGACAACATTTAGGATCCTTTTATTCCTTTAGTTTTATATCTCTTTTAAAACTACAAAACGTGAAGTTTATTCTACAACTTGTAAATAGGTGATATGTTAAGAGTAAGCCAATTTACTGCACTACATACCTTTTTCCAGTGATCTCTCTGATTAGACATGACCAGGAACCCACCGTCATCAATGAGATAGCATAGGAGGTCCTAAAACAGTATGTCACATTTAGTTTTCTGTTTTGTTGTCTTTTTAAAGGACATGTGGTTTTAGAGCTAAAACTCTGATTAAAGGGCTAAGTGAGCCAGAAACATCCTCAGTGTCTGCTTTATCTGTGATTCTGATAAATGAAAGATAAATTTAAGAAGTTAGATGGCTACAGTGTCGGATCTGCTACAATCTAGTGGTTGTGTTGATAAAGGACTAAATTAAAGGAAGGTCCTTACATCTGTGTTCATATCACAATCCATCTCACAACTTCTGGATGGTCCACACTGTTTAACAAAATGAGGAATGAGACGATAGTTTATGTTTGTATGTCTGTTAAATTCAGTTATATTTGGGTGACTGATGGTTTCCAGTGTTATCATGCCATACTTTGTGTGAGCCCTGTCGACTGTCTGAGACGTTGCTGGCCAAGATTTTAAACTTGTCGACCCACGCTTCCAAGTCCAGTTTCACTCCGACCACTGAGTGATGAGAAACACACGAGCCAACCAAAAACAAGCAACAAGAAGCAGCATTTTAATAAGAAGATGACAAAACAGAGGTAGCTTAAATATAATTCTAGGAATCCCATATCACATAATACATGATATCAAGCTGCAACTTTCCAAATAAAAGTATTTTTCTCACCTGCAGGTTTGAGCAGTTTGCCTCCTAAATTCACTTCCACAGCTGAACTAACCAGAATTCCAACTGTGCCATTTTCCGCACCAACAGGGTCGTCCGGAGCTGCTTACAAACGTAATGTGCAATTAAAATGTCATGTAAGTGAAATAAACTAGTCAGCGTACTTTGTGTGGCAAATGAATTATGTCCCTTGAGATAAGTATATGGAATAAAATAATCTCAACTCAAGGCCCACACACACAGAACATTAATAATAATATTTCAATAAGGGATTCAGAAAACAACACAAAGAGAGAGCAAATACAATCAGTCTAATACAGTATAATAAAGTGCATGTGCTCAGCTACTCACAGGATCTCAGCGGAGCTCTGAATAAGTAACCTCTATTGTCAAGGCTCCGTCTGTAGTAGTTTGAGTTAAAAGGTTCAGGATCTTCCTCCCATAACTCAGCAGCTCTGTAAAAATAGCACTCATTGTTAAAAGTGCTATCATATTTTCCTTTTTTACCTTTCTCATATTTCTCTAAGTATGTATATTACTCACATGTTGGGGAAAACCCGTGTTATTCCTCCATCTGTGGATGCAAATACGGCAAGGAAGCCATACCTGTAAGAAATCGCTTTTATTTAGCAAGTCCTGCAATTTGCATAATTTGTCTTTTTGGAAAAGCAGTAGATGGTCTGTAACTACTCTGTACAGAACAACAAGCTGACTCACGAATTTAAGTCCTTGTTCTTCCATACACGAGAGGCCAGCTGTCCAATAATCCTAGAATCCAAAATTAGGTTGTGGATGAGGCCTTGGTCACCTAAAACACAAACACAAGCAAATATCTCATTGGTGAATCTGCAGCTTGGCAGATAAATTACATAAAGTAATACACACAACTCACACTCATCAGATTCTGGAGAAATGTCCAGCATGAGCGAAAGGAAGTTCTGTAAAAACTGGGTGTTGTTGTCCGAAAGATGCAAGCGCTTGCAGTATTCCCTGCAGATAGTAGTAAAAAATAAAAAATAAAAACATTCCATGTGCGAACAGACAGAGAATGAAATCAAGAGAGAGATGCAGAGATCTGTCACCTTGGAGCCAGAAACACATGTCCTGATGATTCAAAGGAGCTGGGCAGCAATGACTGCATATCTGCATTAGAGAGGGAAGAGGCAGGTTCACGAGGAGGAGGATCATCTCATCTACCGTATTTACTGTCTCTTTTTATAAAGGTTAAATCTCACTTATTTCTGGTACTCACACTGGAGCTGCACCATCACATCATTTAGGTCTGCCTGAATGTAGTAGTCATTGTAAGGGGGCAGTACCAATCCAACACTGTAGGTGGTGACAGTAGAAAGACGGATGAGGAGACAGAGGAAGCGTGAACCCTTACTACCAGGCCACAGCTGGTTGATTATTCTTTGTACATGATAACATTCTTTCATCGCACTTACCTGTAATCTGTGCCATTTATGGGAGTCCAGGTGTAGCTCCTGTACACCTCATCAATGTATTGCTATGGTACATGAGATATAAATTCTTAACTCAATGCAGTTCACTATGTTTCACTACAACACGTGTGCAATATAGTATTGCTAAGAAAAGACTGTGATTTATGCAACAATAATCTTAATGTTCAATTTGATATCATATGAACAATGATGGAATTTTACTGGTCAGCTTCAATGTAATGTTCAACAAACAGCAATAATCTCGATCTTATAATCACGATAAGAAAAGAATATTTGCAAGTTAGCAAAGTTAAAACTTACTGTAGGAGTGGAAGCTTTCATTTTGCTTTTAATGAAGAGGTTAAAAGCAACTAAAACCTATAATCTAAAGTTAATTTTTTATTGTCTAAGTTATGTCTTTCAGTTACAATTATTTCAATCAATAAAGTCTGGAAACAACATAAAAACAGATCTTTTTAGGACAGGTCTATTTATTACATTTTCGACATAGGTACTGTAGTTCATAAAGTTATATAGTATACAGTACTGTGTTACAACGTGTCAGTGAACTCTACATCATAGACAAAGTCAGACTAACTATTTGAAATATGTGAAGAAATTTAAAGGGAGGTTTACTTGCCTTATCAATCGACTTTATCTGAGTTTTGACCTGCATTTCCCCTGGTCTTCCATCGATCATTTGGCGTCGAATCTTAAGAAAGGAAACAGTTGTATCAGTCACACAGACTGGTGGACAGCTCGTCCTCAGGCAGATAATGTTGTTCACTGGCCCAAATATAACTTAGATTATGAGCTTAACATCAGAAAGGGAAAGAAAATGCCTGAAACCACAAAGATTTGAACAGCATTAGGTGCTCACCTCTTCTTTGTTGCTGTCCTCCACTTCTGCATCCAAAAAGTCCAGTGTCACAGGCTCAGGTAGGTTCACAAGCTGGGAGTGAGTGACAAAAATACTTTACATTAACATAAGGTACTACAACAACATAATTAACAACTAAAATATATAAACAATATCTAAACAATATGTTTATATATACATACATGATACATTTAAATGTACTAATATTTTTTGCCAGAATAAATCTAGTTCACCTTGGGCTGGAGATTAGGATGAAGGAGAAGATATCCATTTGGATCGATGGCAAATATGTATCCATTTGCTCCAAGCTTTTTTGGAAAAAAGGGAAAAATGATGATGATATTTGTAGGCATGAAGCCAAACCTGACTTGTAGTGGTGGTAATGTGGTGTACGTACATTGTACTGTGGAGTCAGGCGCTTTATCTCATCAAGATGTACATCAACTCCCATGACACCTAGTATTCGCTGATTCTGGTAAGACAACAGAAGCAGAAATACATGCAGTGAATAATAAAAAAAAAAGTAACACATTTTGTAAGATATATTTACTCCTACATCTTCATGAACTTAAAGTGGTTCACTGTCATGTCTCTACAGTACAACAACAACATGTTTTAAAGTGAACTTTACCTGGTTTGTGTATTTAGTTGCCTTTGGTATGAGTCAGGCTACCTGTCTTACACCTTCTTCAGTCTTTATGCTATGTGACACAAACTAGCTTGATACCGACTGTCAGTATTTGTATCTAACTATTTGAAATAACGTTTCACCTGAAATTATCACTTGCAATTTGAAAACATAAAAATATTCAACCCATCATTTTATTACCTCTTCTTTTGTTACCTGTGAGTTTCCATCCATTGTGAGATTAAATACAGGCAAAGTTCCAGTTACTACCATGCCAAGACCCTACAGATTCCAAAGACAATTAAAAATTATGAGCATTTCATCAGGTTTAGAGTTGAGTGAAATGGTTTGGATCCCCTTAGGTTGGCTAAAATAGTAAAATAAACCCTTGATATACCCCTCTGTGTAATTCACTTCAATACGTAAAATCAGGTATCTGATCTTTTAAAAAGGCCATCAAGGCTGACTCTTGATGATGAAGAAACATTTGTACTTGCTAAATGTGCATTAACTATTATGTTGATTAAATCAAAAGTAGTTTTACTATCTTTACCATTTCAAGGTAAGCAGATCCACCCAACAAAATACTGTATATTTATGCATTTATTATTTTTATTTAAATCCATCCAGTGGAGTCCTGCATTCTTACCAAAGCATCCTGATACACATTGGTCCACTGAACCTGCTTGGCCTCGCTGCCCGCCAGAACCATGGGGCGCCCAAGCACGTCGAGGTACTCCTGACAAAACAAAAGAGACACGTGAGTGTTTGCAGGCCCAAAACAACCGACAACATCGGGCCATAGGGAGAATGGTTGTGTAAATAAATAGTAGATGTAAAGAGGGTGTGAGCGCCACAAGGGAGAGTAGAAACTCTGAACTGGGATCAGCTGTGTCATAGGCACTAGACAAACCCACCTGGGTGTTAATCCTTATAGCACAGATGGAACGGATCTCAAAATAGTAACCTAGGAAGCATAGAGAAGAAACACAAACCAACAGAGAGAGATAGGGATGCAGAGAGAGAAAGAGAAAGGGAGACAGACAGAGGCAATTATAAGCGATGCTATAAGAGATAAAACATGAGTGGTACTTAAAAATATTTCTGATTTTCTAGATACAAGTTGACCAATGACTCAGCCACTTAAATCCCACAGATAGGACATAAAAGAGGAATACTGCTAAGCTCTAACTGAGGTATCTTGAGGTATATTTCTTTAGTCAAGACCATTAGATCAGCTAAAAGTCCAAACATACTAATCAGAAAGTGCTTTCCAAAAAATGTCTGTGTGAGCGTTTCTTAAATGTTCAACATGATGTGTTGATCTGACTAAATTAAAAGGTTAGTTTTCAATGTATTAAAATAAAGCCCTTAATTTTCTTTTATTCATGCATAATGTTGAAAATGTGTTGAAATTAATTTCAGGTCACAAGTTATTTAAGACTACTCCGATGGTCTCTTACTAGAAGTAACAACTAGAAGTCTAGAAATTCAATTATTTAAGATTGACTTTTTCTTTCACATACACCTTGTCCTACACAGCTGATGTTAATTTTACAGCATGCATGTTTAGTATATAGTGATGATCACAATGAGTGATGGGTCGTTTTAATCCTGACAGGCTATGTATGACTCTGTGATAATTGATGCCTGATTTAAGAGTTGACAGAGGGCATTTTGGGTCGAGATGGTAGTAGTCCTTGATTTACAGCACTGCAGTCACACAAACTAAAATTAGATTAATTTGTCTTTATAACTGTCTGCATGTTTATTTTTATGCCTACTCTACCAGCCCAAGTTTGGTTATTATCATAATTCTTCATTACATTAAACATTTATTTATATGGACAGTAGAAATAAACACAAGTGGATTTCAAAGGTGTTCAAATGATCAAGGTCATTATAGTTAAGAGTCAGCAACACAGAATATAAGTGTTAATAATCCATGAATCATCTTTACTTGTGAAGCTGTGTTATTGACTAATCTGAGACAGAATATTGGAATACTAATGTTGCTTCATTTAGATTTATTTATCATTTGAAGGACAAAACCAGTTGATATGACCAGACAGATCAACTCACACCTTTAAAGCTTATCATTTGTCAGCATAAGGACAAAACTCATAACAAAAAACAGCAAATCTACCTTCTTTGCAGAAGTATTCTCAGTTTTACTGTCATAAGCCAAAATCACAAACCCAAACTTGTGAGCATGGAAACAGCTCTCGCTTGAACAAATCTACATGAACAAAACTGACTTCTGTGAAACCAAATAAAACCCTTTGAGCAACTACACTGGTCAGGTCCATTATTCTGGGCAATGCACTGTCTATACATTACGCTCAGTGATTTATGTAGCCTATTTGTTCTTTGTGCACTTATTTTGTCTTTGGACTGAGTGTTTCTATTAGCAATGAATTTAAACATTATCTGAGAACATAAATGTACACATGCTTAATTCAAGGTTGCAAGACAGCACAGCCATCATCTACCAGTGTTTAATGTACAACTTTTTACAATCATCCAGTGCTAAAAACGAAGTGTGTAATGTGGAAATTTAGTTTTTATTGTGCAATTATTTTATTCTACTGCAGAGATTCATAAACAATGATACATGAACAAAAAGAGGTACATCTGCAGTTTCCAGTGTATGCGTGGGAAGATCAACTAACAAAACTCAAGCAAAAAAAAACGCTTGAGATTTGATTAAAAATATATTGAAATTAATCGTGGAATAGCATTGCAATTGATATTCAGTCAATTCACTAACCACTACTATGCCAATCATTATAAATGCATGAAACTACTGTTACTACTACTGTAGTCAGGTGGTGTTGATGAAATGACACTTGAGCTCATCTGACATGAAGGTGGGGGGACGTGAGACAAAAAAGGTTGGGGCCACTGCACACAGTAAGTGTTCTGGGGTATAAAATACAATGAATGAATGCCATAGAAAATCCAGGTTACCTTTATTGGTGCATGCAATCCATTGCAAGGGTGTGACATCATAGTTGTGCTGACCCACAGAAAAGGTGAATACTCGAACCTTAAAGTGAGCAAGACGAGAATCATTTAATCAAAGGATTAATATGACACATCAATGTTTAAATACTGGCTAAACCTGGAAGAAACCAACCGTTTTGTTTGGCCAGTTGTATTGCATGAAGACATCCTGAGCTCTGTCTTCTCCTCCATCAGTAAACAGCATGATTATTTTATTGCAATTAGCCCGGGGGACATTTGTTTTCTAAAAAAAAGCAAAATATGTGTAAACCATGTGTGCAGATATTGGTATTAACATAATCGTTACTTGATGTAAATCAATATATTACTAACATTCAACAGCTGGTTGAAGGCAAAATGAAACCCAGACTTGTAGTCAGTGGTGCCTTTGGCCTGCATCTGCTGCACTGCTTCTTTGAAAATCTTTTTGTTGCGCACATTAGCCTGGACTAGATGTTTGAAGCAAGGAACTACAGCCTCAGCCTTCTCATTAAACTGAAACACAGCAGGAGAAAGCATCAGGAGATAGGTAAAACAAAGAAAAGACAGAGAAACATGAAACAATAAAGAATCAGTGAGAAAATAATACGTAAGTGTAGCAGATACACAAACCCTTGCTACGTTGACATAGTCGTCATCAGATAAAGTGTCCAGCATTTCCATTACTGATGCTTTGATTAGTTTTAGGGTGAGTCCACTGACGCTGCCACTCCTGAAGAAAAAAAGAAATATCATTTTTTTCAGTACATCCAAGCACAGGCAAAAAGACTATTTCATTTAAAGGTCCACAAAATTTTTAAGCAGCACAAAAGTCAGAGCCACTACACACTGACGGTGTACAGTATATGAGCCCTGATGCATTTTATGTCACTAAAGTACTGCCACATTAGGCCTGATTGCGTGCAGATTCATTCACAGTGTGTGCCAATTAGTGAAAAAAAAACACACAGCATTGGAGGATAAGTTAAGAAATATTAGCTCAACATCAAAGATTAATGGTTGAATTAAAATCAGTAAAATCCTCCCAGATTTGTGAAAGAAGTAAATGTAGAAGATTTTATGGCAAACATTTAAACTCCTTTGATATTATTGACTAAACAGATTTTTCAAAATCAATTGGACCTATTTAAAAAGTAGCATTAACTACTGTAATTGCAATGTACTCTCCCTCCCAGAACTTCACCCGTCCTTTCATCAGATGATCAATCACAGCCACAATTCAGCCTGCTGCAGTGATTAATCAGCATTTATAAAATCTTTTAAGTAGCGGTGTGTTTGTATTTCCATTCTCTGCTTCTGTATTACAGTTAGCACTAAAACAACTTACAAACACAAACCTTGGCCCTGTAAAAATATGGACTATATGGACTAAGACTATTTAGTAACAATACCCTATATATTCCCTTGAATGCTCTTTGCTTTATTAAAAACGGAACTGTGGATTTTTTCGTGTTTCCGATAAATAAGTTATTTTGCAGTATATCCAAATATAAAAAAAATCTGTCATAATAAAAACAATACATTGGAAACATTCCTATTTGTTTCCTATATGTGCAGAAATATGTGGCTGCCTCATTCACTCTAATGTATCATGTTGACAAAAGGTCATTCATAAGGGCTATTTTTCTCAATCCACTCAATAACAGGATTAACCTTGCAAACAGTGCCAATAAACAACCCTTTATCACCATAGTAAAAAGCATCCAGAAGAGCAATAACCGGCAGCTGTGCCCAAGCATGAACACAATTTACTATCAGATCTTCCATCATTTGGAAAGAACACAGGAACACTTAGAGATCTTTCTTATTGTATCTATCTGTTAAATATGAAGCAACTTGCTGGTTATCTTATTATCCTATTATTATCCTTCTGATTTAGGGGTCAGATGTTTAAGGTCAGATTTTTGTTTTAGAGTCTCTGCTGACTTGTATTTAGTAGACACAAACACAAGTCAATATCAGTTAGTGCCAGGTGCACATTTATTTCTCTACTACAACTTTAGTCTCGCTTTCTGCTGTATAGCAGTGAAGCAGGACCAAGCGGGAGCTGCTCATTTGTGTAAAAAAGCACCATAAATGATGTGCTTGTTGTGAGGGGGAAAGAAATGCTAGGAAAGCCGAGTTAATTATTCAAGTAGGGATTTCAACAAGCCAGGTAGTAGTAAAAGATTAACACCTATACTTTCTCCCTGTCTGTTTATTTACTATTCAGATTTAAAATATTTACTAAAGCAAAAATAATTCCCAACCAATTTTCTTAAAGCATAATTAATTACTTACACATCAACAAGAATGACCATATCTTTAGGGGATGAGGCACCCTGGATGTACCTGTGACAAATGACAGAGGAAAATTTTAAATCTTAACCCTCTAAATCTAATGCTCATTTATACATTATTAAGAATAAAGGAGCTTCCTGTACCAGGGCCGCCTTCTGACATCATACAGGTCAATTTTATCAGGGGCTTTCCAAGGTGTAGCTGTGAAAGTAGAAGAAAATGTTTCCTTTCTCCTATTCATCTGAACTTCACTTGGTCCATTTATTAATACACTCAGAGTTAACTATTTATAAATATTATAAGTTTGCACAGGAATGGCTGGTAAAAGATACCTGGGTAATAGCGGGTAACTCCTGTTGCACTCCCAAAAGCTTGCCACAGCAATGATGGATCCTCCCGACTGTTCTCCATGAAAACCTTTTCTAGTGCCTGCGTCCAGTTCAGCTCATTCAGAATGACTGGAGCTGAAGGGGGGAAAAATGGATCAAAATACACATGTTCCTAGACATTTTATTGAATTAAATCACAAAAATAAATCAAAATTGTTTGATATTGTAAAACACAACAATACTTACCTCCTTTATAAATATCAGTGGGTATCTGAACAGCTGTGTAGGAATAGTTGACATTGTTTTTGAAGTTCGGATCATAAACAAACTCCAGCTTGATATGCGAGGGATTTTCCAGCTCTCCCTCCCCATCCATTGAATACTATTAAAACAGGAGAAAGGGCTTAATTGCCTTAAAGTTCTTTCAAAAACACATATCAGTAAGACACATTTTAAAATTCTGCTTACTTTCCAGAGACCTCAATAAGTATAAAACATTTTTGTTTCTCTTACTCACATAATCCAGCTCAGCTTTGGAGTCATAATACGCCATATCCAACTCCTAGTTAATAAACAGAGACGTTATCATATCAATTATATCATCTGCTCTATATCGGTTACATTTGTTTAAGTATATTATTCTTGTTCTTAAATTATTATGTTAAAAAGAAATAAGAATGAGAAATTCTTATTAATGAAATCAGTTCATTTATTAGTAAAACATGACTTTGCTAACATCAGAGTCTACATATCTACTCAAACCTACCTAGGGAGCATAAACTATTTAGGAGTTTCAGCAAATTCTAAGACATCAGTGTTTCGTCATTGATACGCAAATGCTCCAAAGTATAATCAGATCATCTTCTCCATATGTGGTGTACTGTTGAAGTTTCTACTATAAAGACTAACACAGGTGCCAGCATGATGAGCATATTGTGTGCCATTGTGGCAGGACATAAAAACACAATATTATAAAATGAACAAAATCCGCCACCAAATGTTTGCTATTGTTTTCTCCCCCTTGTTGTCACATTATGAATCAGTAGACAGGCTGTAAGGCCTGGGTAGAGCATCGCCATCTGCTAGAGATCCAACTGAGTGAGTGTGACATCTACTCAGAGAATGTCTTAAAAAAATCTTAACTCCAAAGAGCACATTGGCCTGTAGTTACACTAAACATAACTACCCTCTTTGTCTATAATCAAACTCCAAAGATCTGTATTCTTCTACTGTTACATTTGTTTTTGGTCATCAGACTGTCAGAACTGTACCCTTATTCTTTAATCAAAATTCAATTACGTTGTTTTGTACAGAACACAATTCAATTGACAATTTAGCAGTGGCTCTGCCTGAACGAAGGCATCTTAGGCACCTAAACAAAGTTAAATGTACATTCATGCTTTAGTCTCTAGTGGCCTTGAAAAGAAAGAGCCAGACTCCCTGGATATTATGGTTAACTTTCATGTTATACAAAATATAATGGAAAAGGACACACTGGAAGGCAGGAAAACTAAAAGTTCATGCTATGCCTCAGCATTATGAGATCTACATGTAAACATGTAAAACCACAGGTGAAGTAAAATCTCAGGGGATTCAGTGGAAAAGATGTGGGAGGATGAGGTCAGCGCCATCTCATTTTTTGGGGCAAATGAAACAGACCGAGCAGAAAAGCGAGATGTGTGTAGCACTCAACACAACCGCACGGCTGAGTGTACTCTGTGGTCATCTGTTTCACTCAGCTGAATGCTCAGGGATCTGCTCAGCTGACTGGTGTAAATGTTTTGTCTCAGGTCATCTCTTTCAGAGCCACAGAGACATACCCATCTGGTCTGATTTTACATCACTGATTAAAATTATAATCTAAAATGATCATCTCATTCTGTGGACTATCAATTGATTGAAATTCTACATTTGAATATACTGAAAACACAACAAGAAAACAAAACAGCACCACATTGCAACACACACTACAAAAAATGTAGAGTCAAAATTATAACCTGTAAGGACAGAGAGATGTGGCAAAAACGTCCAGGCTTTATAATGAATGAAACTATTTATTGCAACATGACAGACAAATGTTTTGTGGTTCACAATACAATTTACATGGAACACAGCAATAGAGCAATAGTGATCACATAAAGGATGGTGCTGTGTATCAGTGGCTCTCAGCACATTCACCATTTTAACTATAAATTTCAGGTTTTACCTTGATTCCATCCTGCCACAGATGCTCTCGCTGGAGCCGCTCTGCTTCACTGGCTAACCTCTGCATGTTGATGACAGAGAAATACTCACATTAAAGGAGTAAGTGTAACATGTCGTCTCTCTAATGTTGAAGGTAAACACACAGTACAGTCAGTAAGAAACTCACATCAAGGGCTTTTCGCTTCTTAGCCAAGAGTTTCTCTATATCTGAGGCAACCTTCTCCACAATCTTCCGAGGCTGATTCTTCATCAGACTGAACCGTCTCCTTTCCTCATTGTATATCTGTCAATTTTTAATGGACATTGTTAAAACACAGGAAGAACAACAGCTGCATAGTCATTCTGTAACATCTGGGTCTTCTAACATAATAGCTTTCGTTTGACCTTTTATGTTTGAGCCAACTTAACATTAATGCAGTTTATGGAAGTATCAGGGTGGTGCTATTTGTTAAACTAAAGAAACATTTATGAAACTGGATGCTGAAATTTTAATCTCAACATCTCAGAGTAAACCTGAAAGTAAACAAAGACATGTATAATAATAATCCAAAGCTAACAGTATCGTAAGTTGTCATGTTTGTGTACTCAACCTAAATCTTAATATGTCTTTTTCAAGTAATCTATTCACAACCGAGACAGTAGTTTCAAAATGAGATAATTTTTTAGCCATAAAAGGCAGGTATTCTGACTCCCATTCAGGTTATTTACAACCCTGTTTCCAAAAAAGTCGGGACACATCATGTACATAAAAACAGAATGCAATAATTTACACTAAAAACAGTACCATGGCAACATATCAAATATTGACAATAGGAAATTCAAATGTTTCTTGTAAAACATGGTCTATTTGAAGTTGTTGCCAGCAGAGTGTTGTTAAAAGAAGAGGTGATGGAACACAGTAGAAAATCTACCTATATCCCTCCTTTTATTGAAATGTGTTTCTAGCATCAAATTAAAATAAACAGATATTGAATATATTTTTCATGTCAAACATGATGATGCAAGTAAATAGTCAATATCATGATTTGTGATCTGTGACATGTTTTGTGATTGCTTAAACCTACCTATTACAAACCTTTTTTTAATCTGCACAGTTTGCTAAATGAGCCACAACACAAGAAGTTAAAATAAACAGATTAAGATGTTTTTTTTCACAGGCCCTAAAGTTAAATTAGATCACACATGGAAACACATCACAGTAAACATCAGAAGACCTAAAATATGGCCTCAGAACATATGCACTAACATTTCTTACAATGGAAGGTTTTGTGGGTCGTTAGCAGAGATTTTGGAATGATCCTAAAGTGAAAGATGATGAAGTTGTGGGGTTAAACCTAAGCAATAATTTTATTATCCATATTCCTTAGCCAGTTTTCTTTCAAACTCATTGCTAATTAAATACTTAGGAACTAATGAAACAATGAGTCCAAAAGCTACCAGACTAGAACCATAAAGCATTTTAAATATTTGTATTTTGTATTCATAGTATAATTTGGAGCATAAATGATTAAATAGATATTTTTTCTTTAAACAGACTTTTTTATTTTTTCAGTGAGACATCGGACATGATATCATTTTATTTTAATCATTTACACAAACCAGTTTGGTTGAATTTTTATCTTGTGATCTGATATTTCTTCAGAGGTCCACATATATCAAATGTTTGTTAATGGCTCTGAATAAACCAGATCACCTGCATGCACATTTATATGTAGTCACGACATATTCTAACACAAACAGATAAAAAAAAATTGCATATGGAGACAAGACACTTGCAGTATCTCACTACAGGCGAGATACGTTTTAGGCTGTCTGAGTCTCAGCCCCAGGACCAAAGATGTCAGAGAGAAGATGAAGACAAGACAGGAGGAGACTGTGACCTGGATGAATACATTTGGCAAACCTGCATACATGATGCCTGGCAGCTTTTCCCTAAAAATGGACTTCTGGAATTGAACTTTTAGACATCCCTCAAGTTGTGTACTGACCAGATGCTTCATTGGCCCACACCACACAGATTTTGTCTCTGTAAACTGTGTGCTTTCTATGAAGAACTAGTTCCTGTGCAGAGCATATTCAGGATTTTAGATTTTCCAGTGAGGATGGATATAATGTACTGTGGATAAAACTTTGTATGTAGCTTGTAACAATGTTTTCCTCAAAAATGAGATTATTACTTAAACTCAACTAAATGAAAATGTACAAGACACATATCCATAATACTGAAGCAATTGTTGGTCTTTTGATCCATCACGTTCAGACTCTAAGATCACATCAATCATTAGATGGCACAAACCGAATAACTTTGGTGATCATCATCATGATCATCATCATCATAAATTTTGTATTTGGCCAATACTTTGTTTACCATTAAATACCTATTATGCACTTAAAAATTATCAAAACAACAAACAAAAACAAAACGTCCTGTTAATTCTTTCTTGAACCTGCATCTCATGAAACAGAAACACTTCTTCTTATAGCACTTTGCTATGATGTTTCCTCCTTGACTTAGATTTTTGCTTGTACCTCACTTGTAAGTCATTGACTAAATGTAAATGTATTTTTAAAACCAATTACATTCCTCTTAGGCTCATCTGTAGTTTGTTTTTAGTCTGATTTAGCAAAAGATAACATGCTAACATACAAACTAAGATTATGAATGTGGAAAATATTACACCAGATAAACAGCATGTTTGCATGCTGATGTTAAAATTAGCTTAAACCACAGCTTTGTGCACATACAGCATCACATAAAAGGCTGCATGGCTGTAGACACAAAATGGAAAATTGGAGTTCTTACTTTTAAAAAACAGCACCATAGAAAACAGTCTTGCCAAAGTGCAAGTGAGAAAGTGGTAAAAAAATCTAATGTTGAGTGGGGCTGAATCACAGACAACATCAGAGTAATCTGCAAACATAAAATTGTAGATTGTTTTTGGTTTAGGTGAAATTTAAAGTCCAACATTTCCAATTTAAACTAATCATTCCATGCAGGGTAGAACCCATTTCTTTAACAGAGCTAGAGAGTTTCAGGAGCATGGACGGATTAATGATGATCGAATGAACAAGTGAGTCTCACATCAAGGCATTACTGCAGGCTGCCGGCTGACCATCTGCTCTGTGGTGACACAAACAGAGTGGACACGTGCCGTTGCTCTGCTGAGGGAACGCCCCCACACATCTTCACAGAGCAGGGCTCTCTTGCCCCCTACAGATGATATTTGGTGCCGTATTTAAACTTTTGGCTGTTTACAGACAACCCCTTATTCTCAAAAACATGTCACAGCAAAGGTGTTAATCAATTTTTTTGTCCAGGAACTATTAATATCACATATATTATAAACAAGCAATACAGTTGGATTAGATTACATGTTTTTTTATTTTAATCAAAATGGTCATCAAATGCAGTCTGTTTTTTGTGTTTGCTATAGCACCAAATTCTTGGTTGAAAGTTGTTTTTAAAAAATCTATTATTTTCTCCTTTGCAAGTAACTGGAAACAACAGTGCCTAATTCTTCTAAATAATTATGTCTTTTTTTGGAACTGAAAGTTTGAATTTATGACCTGCTTTTAATGATTTATGTCTTTAGTTAGAGCAGTGAGCTACAGACAGACTGGCAGAGTTGGCAAATACTGAGACAAAGACTAAAGCGCTGTTTGCGTTTGTCTCTTCAAGGTATTTGTCATGAAGAAAATAAATAGCAGAAAGAAAAATACTGCCTTATTGTTAAAACATTTTTGACAAAATAATCTTTTTCTTGCTGTTCAAATCTATGAACAGAAATTTAACCTTAGTAAGGAAACCAGATTTTTCATTAATGGGACATTTAAGAAACCATTTTACAGTAGAGTTAACCAATTAAGATTAAGACCACATTAAGGCATGTCATGTAAAAATGCACCACGTGTGCAGTAAATGTGAGTTTGTTGAAAGATACCTACCACATGTATGAATACAAAGTACTGCAGCTGTGAAATGGCTCATGACATCATGAAACTAAATCTAAATGCTGTAGGCATGTGTTCCTGCATCTCTTAAATCATTGGAGTTGAACAATGTGCGCAAGATTAATGATTATTGCGACTCACAAAGTGCAGGCAAAATTAAGCTGCAACATTCAAAAAACTGAGCATATATCCTGAAAACTGTAGATCATGAAAGCTATTACAGAGTTTTATGTCCGTCCTGGGAAAACAAAAATGTCTAAGTGGCTGTTCATTGCTCTGCAAGGAGCCCCCAGAAAATCATGAAAAAGGACACAGTAGCTTCTTGAAGCAGACTGTAATTGTTTCTCGTTCTATTTAGCTTTAGCTCTGAAACTGGAAATGGATTTATACCTATTATGTACACTGACCTATCTGCTTGGTGCAGTTCTTATTCAGTTTATGCAGCATTACAGTAAGTAAGAGTTGCACAGTATTAAAAAAAGAGATACACACTTACCCCTTTCAACTGCTGAGCTCCAGTGATTTGCTGAAAGACTCTGTCAATCTCCTGCTCGATACGCCTGGCCCAGTGCATTATTCTGTGGATAAACATGACAGGCTCACTGTCAGATAAACCAATGAAAAAGAAATGCGTGTGTCACAGATAAATGCAGTGATGCTGTTCTAAAACATCTGTAATCTGTTCATGGAATATTAAAATAAATAAAAATATGCTTAAATGAAAGACATTAATGTCTAAAAAAGAAAAATCTGAAAAATTATTATTATTATTATATTATTTTTAAGATAAATTAAGACAAAATGTACTTTTACACTGCAACTAACACAATTTATGAACCAGAAATCCAGATATTTCCAGTTGGACATGAAGAAGTTTTAAGATTAGACCAACAGTTAGACTAGTCTGATTTGTGCACTTATTCGATTCCCTTTCAACAATAACATTTCAAGAAAATAATATTTCTATTCAGCCTGGATTTTTTAGAAAAAAGGACATGAGGGATAGGTTTGTAGAAAAAAACTGTGAAACACTAAGTTTAAGTGTTTAAGTGTCAGTTTAAACTGGGAGACCAATCAACGTTTCTACAAAGATTTGTCTTTCATGCAGTTACTTCACAAACTTTCACTTTGTTAATCCTTACTCTGGCCTATAGATGTCACCTCTCTATTACATGTATGTAACATAGAAGACCGCCTGCTGATAACGCCCCAGTGAATGATGTAGTAACAGTCAATTCCTCTGAAATGAGAATTTGACAGTTTATTCTAAAATAAACTTGAAAATGTAAAATATTAGCTTAGTCTAAATTTGATGCCAGAAACACATCTCAATAGGGTGGGACAATGTAAACAATGACTGCAAAAGTTGTATAATGTTAAAAAATACCTTTTGCAACTAATTGGCAACAGATCAGTATCCTGACTGTGTATAAAAGAGAATCCCAGAGAGGCGGAGTTTTTAAAAGTAAGCGGTAAGGAAAGTACGATTCATCAATGTCTCATCACCTTTAGTCGTGCAAAAGTTAGTACCTCCCTCTTTTAAGACCCCCCTAAGATCAAATGATTTTTAATAAATTTTTACACACAAAAACAGAAAGGGGGTACTTACTTCGCACATGACTGTATACAGTACATAATAGCAATTAATCTTTTAGGGAGTTTGAAAAAACGTATGTATGCAATAGTCATTGCTCCGTTTACAAACGTTATATACAAACAAGATCCACAAAGATCCGCTCCTCCGAGCCCAAGCTCATTAAAAATAACTGATAAATGAGGTGAGGTGAAAAACTGTCCTGTTGTCTGACAAGTTAAAATTTTCAAAATCATGGCACAGTTTAAGAGACAGGATTTATTATCTAATTCTAATGTGATTTATTTCAGGTTGCATATTCAAAATTAGGAAGTGTTTCAAAAATTGAATTTCTGTTTCCATATTTAATATGTTGTCTTTATACTATTTACAATTAAACATAGGTTTTAAATGTTTTGCAAATAGTCATGTTTATAACATTTTACACATTTAACAAAATGAGGTTTGAAGTAACACTACAGCTCTGTTGAGTTATCGTTGTGATGACACATGATGAAAGAGTTTTTTCATCCACCCATTATCTGTAACTGCTTAGCCTCTTTAGGGCTGTAGGTACAGTATTTCTGGATGAATAGAGAAGATTAGATTAGATAAGATAGACAGATAGCACCTACTATTATTTGTATAATATGTTGCAATACATGATTTTACGTTACTGTGTTTAGTTACCTCAGTAGATTCCAAATTCAACCCTTTGCCCTTAGTGTTCAGTATAATTGTAAACCTACCACCCAAGTTAAGCAGCACTGGGCTTTAACTGATCTCAAATGTACACATGAACAACGAATAGGTTTTGTGCTTGTTAACGATATTATTTCAAGGTGAAGTTATATTTTGCTGCTGGGAGAGAAATGCACATAATATTTGGACTGTTCTAGATGATAGGAATAAAACTAAGTGTAAAGTCAGTGATTAAGCACAAAAAAGAAAAATGTATTCTTGACCCAGGTACTACAGTCTGGGTAATGTAGAAGTCTGTAGTAGAAGTCTGCCAGTTTTAACTTATTGATTTTGTTTATATTGTGTAAATTCTTTTGGAATGTGGCAACATCTAGTGCTGGACACTAATTGAGGTTTCATAATGTGAGATGTATTTGTTTCATTAGCTCAGTTCTAGCATCCCTAAATTGAACTAATGAAGCAGTGCAGCTGTGTTGCACCACAAGGCGTCAAAGACTGCAAACATCAGTGATATCGACAAAACCAAAACCCTCTGCCAGCATCAACACTGACTGTTTTTTTTTTTATTAAACTAAAAAGAAAAGGGTTTTGGAACATAAAGATGTGAGTACCTGGTTATTTCATGAACAAGCGTCCAATAGCTCTGACACTCTTATCAATCCCTCTGTTAAATGTCAACTCCAACACACAGATCACACCCACCAGCGAACAAACAACAGCAGCGCCAAAACCACCAGCAGCATCTAATTACCTCCCAGCCCACACAAACACCATCCTGGATGTTGAAGTGGCCCTAATAAATAAATAAAGGGTCTTTGATTTGCCGAATGTAGAATTTAGATTTTTACACAGCATTTGGATGCGCTTTATTGTTTTAGATTATAATACAAAAGTTTACACATTTCTTTTAAACAGATGGGACCAAATGGTCTTTAAATGGTCTTTTAGCATTTTAGCGATGCACGTAGATGGTATGGGGAGTTCAAGTCGAAATTTAAGCAGCATATACAGTTATGGCCAAAAATATCAGCAATTGCAATTCCTGACAGAAAATACAACTCTTCTCTTAGAAAACTGTTCCAATTGCAAATGTTTTGGTATTCACTTGTTGGTATTTGGTATTCATTGTTTTTGTTTGCAGTAGAACAACACACAACTGAGAAGAAAAGTCAATCTGATACAATTTCACACAGAACCCAAAAAAATGCACTGGACAAAATTATTGGCACCCTTAACTTAATATTTGGCAGCACCCCCTTTGGAAAATATAACGCCTCCTGTAACCATAAATGAGTTTCTTACACCTCTCTACTAGAATTCTTTTGGTTTGAAAGATGCCTTCTCCCAATGCTGTTTTGATATCTCTCCACAGGTTTTCTATGGGATTCGGATCTGGACTTATTGCTGGCCATTTCAGAACTCTCCAGCGCTTTGTTTATAACCAATTCTGACACTTTCTGACACTGGCCACTACGCTGCACCCCACAATTCTATGGTAATCATCAGATTTCATAATACCGTTCACACAGTCAAGGTATCCAGTGCCAGAAGCAGCAAAGCAACCCCAAAACATCTTTGAACCTCCACCATGTTTGACTGTAGGGACTTTTCTGTAGTGTTCTTTTCTTTGAAGGACTCATTTCTTTTTCTGTAACAGAAAAAAGCTCTACTTTTGTCTCATCTCTCCACAGTACATTCTCCCATAAGGATTGTGGTTTTGTCACATAAGTTTCGGCAAACTCCATTCTTGCTTTTTTATGCCTTTGTGTCAGCACTGGTGTCCTCCTGGGTCTCCTACCATAACATCCCTTTTCAATCTGATGGTGACGAATAGTGCGAGCTGACACTGTTGTACCCTGTGTCTGCAGATCAGCTTTAATTTGTTTGGAAGTTAATGAGGGTTCTTAATCCACCATTCGACAATCCTTCGTTGGAATTTTTCATTAACCATGTCCAGGGAGGTTAGCAGTGCCATGGGCTATAAACCTCTTGACAATGTTGCACACAGTGGACACAGGAACATTAAGATCTGTAGAGATGGACTTGTAGCCTTGAGACTGTCCATGTTTTTCCACAATTTTTTCTCTCAAATCCACAGACACTTGATCATTGATCACTCTCCAGCATTAGCATCATTCAATAATTAGCATTAGCACTTCTTTCATACTTCGAATGTGTCAATGTCAATGTCACCAGCTTTAACCCAATCCGAGATAACACTGAAGATCTCACTTACAATTTTGGATCAAAACTTGGTGCCCGTTGACTCACATCAAAGTTGCTTCCTGGTGCATACGCAATAAAAAAAAAAAAATCCTCATTCTTCTCAATTCCAGTTTTCAAAATGACCTAAATTCTAAATACCAAATTTTTGAGTCCATAGAACATGTACACTGGTAACCCCAACTCATGCCTCTTGGTTCATCACACACATAAATGCACTGATTCTACAGCTCTTCAACACTTTGGACCAAATTAATAAAATTCTGATGATAATAACAATACATTATCCAGGTCAGAGCTGTCCTGAAGCATAAGTGGCGACTGTGGCGCAGGAAGGTAGAGCGGTTGTCCACCAGTCTCACCAATGCTCCGATCACATGTCAAAGTGTCCTCGAGCAAGACACTGAACCCCAACTTAGTTGCTCCCGGTGAGTGTTGGCCAGCTGCATAACAGCTCCCCCACCTGTGTATTAGTGTGTGTGTGTGTGTGATTGTGAGTGCGAATGGGTGAATAAGAAGCAGTGTAAAGAGCTTTGAGTGCCAATAGGTAGAAAAGCGCTATATAAGTGCAGACAATTTACCATTTACAATAAGTGGCCCACTGGGGGCCCTATTGTTGTAATATTTTTTTACTTTTTTCAGTTTTGATTTTCTTGCATATGTGACTCTGATGTCTGTTTGTAAAGAGTTTTTATACCAACTGTTTTTTTATGACTTGGGGGAGGGAGCATTAGATAGCTAATTTTGACATCTGGAATCATATTAGACAGCCTGTTGTTCCTGACAATTTGTCTGTATAATCTAAATGAACATCCATAAGGAGCAGAGCTATCAAATTAAATATATTTAACATGATAAATTACACTGTTTGGATTTTCACAGTAGATTTAAAAGCTATCACACAGTTATCATGTCAGTAAAGAATTCTCTTAAAAACAGACTTACAATCAGCACGGAGGTTACGCCACTGTCTCATGAGGACTCTGATATAAAAGAGTCCAAAGTGAGGTTTGAACTGGGCAAGAACCAGGCTGAACCTCAGCTCCATCATGTAGGTTGTTTCAGTCGCTGATCATACAAAAGTAGAATGCAGCCCCTTTTGTTTGACTTCTTTAAATATCTGTGGCCTTTCAAAGAAAAAGGCTCATTACGTGACACATTTCTCCAAAGTGAGACAAGTTTGGTGTGCAATGCAAGCTACACAGCAGCATTCATTATTTAAACCTTTTTCTAGTAGACTTACTCATCTGAAGTCTCTGCACAGCAAACTGGAAGCTGGAAGCAGATTCCAAGTTGTGAAATCGGTGAAATCAAAGTGAGCTCAAGACTCCAGCTGTTTCAAACCTGTCACTGCATTTTTATTTTTAGCAAATGTCCAAATATCGTTTCCCCTAAAGAAACACTTTTTACTGCCTGTCAAATTGATCATTACACGATCATTACACGTTTAGTTGCTTTAACAATATTTGCCACGAGGGCATTACTGCAAGCTTTAAACCTTTCTAATCATTGCTATAAGTAAATAAATACAAAGGCAGCAGGTGCAAGGGAGCCCTACAGGGTGACCAGGGCGAACTATTATTCAATTAAATATTGAATAATGATAATGAAAGCTACTAAATATTTATTGGAAATATAGCTTCTGGGGGTGAAGGGGCAATTGCTCCAAACTTGCAGTAATACTGGCCTCTGCCTGCCCACCCCTATGAAAACGGTCTGACTCCACCACTGGTAAACAAATTGATTTTTAATTTTTTTTATTTTTAATAAACCGAATACAGTATCACAACGCCTTCACTTATCTTACACTTTACCCAACATTATACAGTACAGTGTGCATTCTTCCAAAATGTGCTCACAGTGATAATGTAGCATAATCACATCAATCTCAAGCTGCAGTTCCAAAGCAACAAACACAACCTATCAGCACAAAAGCAGCACACTGCAGTGTTCATATTCAGTGCATCAGTGGCATTTTGAAGCGAATGCTCTTAGCTACTGGTAACAGAACTGCTTAAAATGCATAACAGGCTTTAAAAGACTAAAGTCTGTAGTAAATGCTATTACGCTACTTATGTTATAGACTTCCCTGCATGCATAGACTTTGTCACCCTCGGGATCATTACATGGAAGCAGCCTCAATAAAGATTCACTGTTCACCTGCCTGCTTCATATACTGACTTAACAGGTTATCCTGCAGTTCTGTCTGACCAAACATACTCAAGAAGCTTCCTACCTAAAGTAGTCTGAATGAGGAAATAAATCCTAATTACCTGGATGCTGTAAGTGCTGCAAGAGTTGATTTATTATCCGTCAGACAGCTTACACCAGAGTTACTAGACAACATTGTGAATTAAAGTCTCGTTGGGCTTCTTTTCAAGTGTTGGAGGAGCCACAAATCTCGTCTCAACTGTCCAGATCCAAAAGATCAGTTTTTCTTATAAGCTAAGCTTTCCTTTTTTCCTTTGATTGTCCCTTTCCTTTGCTTAGACCAGAGCACAGTGCTGGACCCTTCACATTCCTCAAGAAAGAATGTACTCCAAGTTAAAGGGAACAGGTGAAAACTAAGGTGTTAGGTATTATTTCTGTACTGCAGAAACATCAAGACCATCACTCTAGAAGCCCATGATCAAATGCCTGACAAAGTGTCTTTGACAGCACAGCCATATTTTGAAGTGATGTTATAATGAGGAGTGTTCTGAAAAAGAGCTGCAATGGGCAACACCTTGTCAGAGAAAGTATAGTAGCAACGAATTGTGTATTTTTGTGTGGACTATGTTAAAAATGCTGTTCTCATTAGGTTTCATTTTCAGGCAGGCATATGCCCAATGGATTAATGAGGCCTTGAAGTCAAGGTTTGATTGATCAAATGAAAATGTGAAAATTATTCTGTAACTGAGCAGCTCTTTTTTTTTGCAACAGAAACACTTCTTCCAAATATAAAACATTACGCAGAAGAATGGTGAGTCAGACACTTGGGATTTTTACCCATGTCTGTTTTCACAATTTTGTTTGGCAGAAGTAAAATAATATAAAAATATCTCCAGTGAAAAAAAACAGACGAGAGGCCGACTCTTCCTTGCAATTTGGAGATTTTTTTTTTTTTCAAAACTCAGAATATATCCGTATTTCATCAAATCAGTTCTCATATGTAGGGATATTATTGATCCTTACAGAGAAGCAAATTACTGAAGAGAAGGAGAAATTCCTTGAAAGCCACCAAAATCACAAACACACATTTAAAATCTGCCATTATGGTTCTTAATGGATGAATGTGCAGATTTTGCTCTTTTAAAGTCTCAAATACACCGAACGATCCTATAGGTTTCTCACAAGTAACACTTGCATAATATGGGTTTCTTAAAATCTCAGTTGCAATCTGTTTCAGACTGTGCATCAATTTTGAGGCTGGTCTCATGGGATAAATACATAATTAACTCATGTCATCCATCTGCAGCATATATGTGTTGAAATTGCAACAGAACAATGTTTTGTCAAACTGCCATTTTTAGCTGTTGGTTGAACAAGGCAGTTTACTGCTAAAAGCAGAATGACATTGTGGCTTTCCCATTTTTGTTTTTGATGGCTGTACCTGTAAGCCAATGCCTCAACAAAACAAATGAATTTTCCTTTATCTTTGAACTGGGAATGCAGCAGAATATTTTGTTTACTTTGATATATAAATATGTATATTCAGCATCTGTTCATGGCATATTTCAGTTTCTATGTTAGCAGATCCTCCAGATGTCAATGTTATATTTCTTTACCTTTACATAGGTAGCCTAGGTTGTTTACAAACCAAAACTACTACATAATATTTTACAATATCTGATTAGTTTAGATAATTGTTTTAAATCAATAAATATGTTTACATAATCAATGGACTAAAGTCAAAAAGATAATTGGTTTACATATTATTTCAAAATGCCAGTGAAACATTGTTAACTGTCCTATAGTTCCACACTAATACTCCACAGCAAATTTATCTGCGTGAGTCACTCCAACTGAAGCACAAGCCGTTTTTTACTTTGCATGCCATTTCTTTTCCACCCGAGCCCTACAGAACGTAAAAGACTGTATCGTAGAGCTGCAATGAAGTGGCTGAATAACAAAGTGTACTTCTGCTTCTGCTTTGCTACCTGCAATAGTCACATTCCCCTGGGACATTCAACGTGATGTGACCCTTATTCACTTATAGCAGAGAGAGAGAGAGTGAGAGACTCTGGGGGTGGAGAAGCACAGTGACAGGTGGAGTATGAGAAACAGAGAATTGACTACTCACTAAAAGTTAGGGATATTCAACTTTCGGGTAAAATTTATGGAAAATAAGTTCACGCTTACAGTGGTGGGTATACCGCAACAAAAAATATCAATGTCTCAATAACTTGTAAATTCTTAGGTGTGTCTTGGTCATATGATGTCAAAATGTGAATAGCATGATGAGAGAGGACTGTTTAAATACAAATTGTCATTGAACAAGAATATTTAGTGGTTGAGTCACGGATCAGACATAGTCCATGAATTGTGTTGTGATTTTTGTGGTTAAAGGCCTAATAAAGAAACACTGAACAGTTGGACGTGTGCATTAAAAGGTTTAGGGAAGGTCAAATTAAGTTCATCTGTAAGGTTTTAGTGATTCTTAGGTGCATTCTGAAATTTCACTCAAAACTCAAATATCCCTAAATTTTGGTTATATTGTATTGTTAATGTTTTAGAGCAGAGTGGCTCTAAAAACAAGGCAGTGTTGGTCAGTCAGTCGACCACTTTGGTCCAAACTCAACAATTACAAGGAAAAGTGATGAAATCACCAGATTCAGTAGAATTCATATTTATGGTACTGTATCCCCATCAGCTTCAGCTGCACTTTAAAGTTTGTGATAATTTTGTGTTGGCATGCTAATACACTCAACTAAAATGTGTAAACAATGGAAGTATTATGAGAACCAGATAATGGATCTAAACATGGCACCCATTCACTCAAAGGAAAATTGCTTAATGGCACATACGCATTCTGAATTCCTGTTTTAAAATGACCAGGCAGATCATAGGTTCCAGATTTTTGGGCCCATAGAACATTTACACTAGTGACCTCCTCCACTAAAGGCTCTTCTTTCATCACATACATTAATGGGGATACATTAAAATAATTCAACATCACTTCCAATGATCCTCAATTAGAAAAATCCTTTGTGGGCTAGTGAATGTCAGCAAAGCTGCTATATCACTGTTGGCCACTATTCCAACAAGTGCCTGGTGCTGATTTTCGGAGTTTGCTGTAACCTCTATAATTGCTGACCATCATAATTATCACTGTAAGCATATTAGCATTATCATTTAATAAACAGAACGACAGAGTCACATCTGGTAATGTGCCTTCACACGGTTTGTCTTGTTAAATGATTGGCAACAGTCGACTACACAGTTTGATGTCTGACAGCAGAGTTTGGCTCTGCTCTTTCTCACCATGTGTGTATGTAAACCAGGTGTTTGCAAATTTATTTCATTTTCTCATGGTTGTTTTATTTACAGTACAGTGTGTCGATGCAACTCAGCCCACCTGGCAGTGTAAAAACTGACTTGAACCATAGGACTTGTTTTATGTTTTTCACAAAAAAACAAGCTGCAGTGAAGCAATTATTGGATTATTTCTATCAATGAAGAGCAAATCTTACCGACAACTGACAACTGTTATGAATGAAAGTTTCAAAATGCTAATACTTGCTACATTGATCACATTTAGGCTTGGGAGTTTTTAGGGGTTTTCAGTGGGCTCTGGAGACTTGGTGAATGATAAATGGCTGCTTATATAGCACTTTATTCAAAGCACTTTACAATGTAACTTCTCATTCACCCATTCACAAACACAATCACACACTGATAGCAGTGGCTGCCCCCGTTGGAGGCCAAAAATAAGCATTGTATAAGGTATACATAACACATAATGTGTGTTTTTTTGATTATCTTTAGTTATGGTGGAGCAAAAGAGAAATATTAAGATTATAATAAACACAACAACAAACAACAAGCTCTCCATCTACAAGAACAATGAACTTGATAGCAGCTTAGAGAATTGAGCCTCTGGCAATACAAGCACAGTTACTAGTGAGCGGTGTGTAACTGTGTGAATGTGATCAGGGCTTGTCTCAAAAGCCTCTCAGTGAAACAAATAAATTAAGGTTAAAAGTATTTGAAAATTATTTTTTAGAATCAATGCATCCAACTGTTGTATGGCCATGGCCCACAGTTTTAGAACCACTGGATTAACCAGTATCTAGAAACATAAAGACAAACCCCAGTCTTTACTGTTCTCTGTAGTGTGACTGTCAATGCACTCTGTATCTACCTATCTATCTATCTGTTTATCTGTCTAGTCTTTCTTTTTGTCTATCTGCCTGTCTGCAGAGACATAAAGCCATGGATAGACAGAGTCATGACCAAAGGGGTAAGATGCAGTAGGGAAAAGGGCGAAGTGAGAGGGTAAGAAGGGGAATAATTCCTTGCTGCTGCAGTATTAATTGGAATAAGATGCTGTTCTTCAGCGTAGTGATGGCTGCTTCATTTAGCTTCAATGAAGAGACCCAGGGCAGAGGGCTGCGTAGCTGTTTTAGAGCACTCAGCAGAAAATCAACGAAAAGGAGTAGGAGGAGGAGGAGGAGAAAGGATCAGCTATACCTTACTTGAAATAACCTAATTCATCATAAAACACGCACACACACCCCTCCCAGATTTATAGACCCTTTTCCTAATTGGTAAATACACCTCAGGTCTGCAGTTGTGATTGGCCAGAAATCCCTCACTATGTGCCCCGAAGATGAGTGAACCATCTGGCCTGTTCCACCCTCCAGAGAAGCCTGATTGCAGAGCCTGGAGGTGGGCCCAGAAAACTGTAGTCACAAGTTAAGTGCCAGCTGTACTTAACAGTAATGGGTTACATGTTAAAGAATGAAGAATGAGCACATGATCGAAAAGAAAAGAGAAAATGTTCATTATAATGCAGCCTTCAGCACAAATTCACAATAGAAACCACACCTTAGTCTTCTCTGCAACATAACAGGCCTACTGACCATGCAGTATTACTCGAAGCCATTGCAGTACAGTGCATTTACTCAAGATGCTTCAGGAAAGCCAAGAATGTCACCAAAAAATAAAAAATATTACTCTTGAAGCCTGCATGTAAAAATTAAGTGCAGGTGCACAAGAACAGCTAAGGACACAACTGCAAAATAACAAACAAAAACTTTTCAGTCTTTCAACAACTGTGCATACTGTCAAACACAATGAGCCACTTACTACTTTAACTAATTTAAGCTTGTTTCTCCTTTAACTTTACTGAGCTTTATTTACTCATGGCAAAATGTCTCTTCGCAGTGTTGCCATTATATTTGGTGAAATAGGTGGAGTGGGAAATTATTATAAAAAATGATATGATGATTTGACGTGATATGAAGCTGATTCCAAATGGTATATTTGAGGCTATAGGTTCCGGTGTCCAAAGAATCTAAAATAAAGGCTATAACTTATCATAAGGGCATTGGGAAGACAAATGGTTGTCTAAACACACGTAATGTAATCTAATATTAAGGCTAACTCCAGTAATAAACATTAAGGAGCTCTTCTGATGACACACATGATGTGGATGGACTATAGCAGAGCGTTTACATTGATGTAATGGCAACACTGACAAATTATGTAACAGCAGAACATAAAACAGGGTGACTGAAGTGTGTTTTGGCACCAGAGCTGAGTGGACAAACCCAAACTTGTCTTCCGTCACAGCACCGCTATGTTTTCATCCGTGTGCCCATCACTTACGTGTATTGCTGGGGGAACGTGAGAGTCGCTGCTCCAGGCCACGATGCGCTGAAAATGAAGATAATCTGGGTAGATACCAAGCAGACGATGCTGCAAGACGTTTTGCCTATCGCCATTTTCCATTAAAAATTCTCGCCACGGGGTCTCGGTGAGTGAATGACACGCTCCGGACTGTCTCCGGGGGAAGCGAGGTGATGTGTGAACGTCCGGATCACTTTCCTGAAGAGTTCACGTCGCTTTCTGCCGTCAAGTAAACGCGGAGGAGGCAGGTACTGGCCGTGGAGGCATCGCAGACGGTGGGAGATGCACTAATGCAGCTGCCAAGACACTGCAGAATCTCTCCTCCTGCTCCCACATACCACCACCACCACGATCACACAGGCCGGCGCGTCCACGACAGCCTCTCTCTCTCTTTCTCACTCTCTCTCTCTCGTTTTCTCATCGGCAGCCCGTGGATCCAGGCGCGTCCACGCTCACCAGGCAACAGAGGAGCAGCAGAAGGATCTAGTTTGGTTTTATTTGTCTATGCAGAGCCACGTGGGATTTGTCATAGGCATAAATATAGTTTTCATACAAGGTTGGACGACTGTACTGTACGTCAGGAGGATGCAACAGTTAAAGAATTGAAGGGTCCCTGAATGCACCAAAATGAATACCTTCACTCTCACGTACATGTCACCTGGTTTGGGAAGCTGAATGCATATGGTTTAACATTAAAAGTATATATAAAATATAAAACATAATTAAAGATTAAACCAATGGTACTGTACATTTTTTGATTTGTGTCCCCCTTAACAAAAAGCTATGCCTACCCAGGAACTGTGGTCTAATTTCTACATGGATAGATTATTGGACCTAGTGGGCACAGAACAGGTCCTGGGGCCAAATGAATCAGAGGAACTCTTGTCCGTATGGCTTGTTTAACCACGCATGGGAACTCTGTTAAACTCCAATAACTGTTTCAGTATTTCTAGTACGGTACTTGATTAAATATTTAGATAATATTAATTGAGGATTTAGAGAATAACATTTTGATAGCTGATTAAATTACTTGGCATGATGACAAAAATGTTATGGTAAATATGCCCATATTTGCTAATCTTTGATGGTACCAAAACGGTTATTTGTTCACTTGGGCTTTAGAGAATGTTAACATTTAAGATATTTATTATTTTTTGACATCAGTCAATTATTTTTAAAATAATTGTTAAACATACTGAGAGTGAAAATATTTACAGGTTGCAACTTTATAGTGTATTTCTTCTTTGGAGAGATACTGGATGTGCGTTTTATAAACTGGATACAATATATAAGGAAAGACTTAATAAAATACACCTTTACAATATTTGATATAAACTACAATAATGTCTCAATTTTGATACAGGGTTGCTCCTCAAGTCCTTTAGCTAAATCAACTCCAATATGGATTTAATTTGTAATTTTTTCTTCACATTACAGCTGCACACTATAATGAATAAAGTAGAAAGGAATTTTCAATAAAACTAATCCATAACATTAAATATAAAAGCCCCAGCTGCAAAACATGAGACAGCATACTATTTATTGTAAAATGTATGAAGGAATAAACTAGCACATTGTACACTGATTTCAATCAATCAAGACTGCTTTGTTTCTGGATCTAGTATAAATGAGATACACTTTATTTGTCAAAGTATAACGTCTTCTTTTCCTTCCAGCTGTTCCCTTTCAGGGGTTGCCACAGCGACTCATGCCTCCATCTAATCCTATCTTCTGCATCCTCTTCTCTCACACCAACTAACTTCATGTCCTCTCTCACTACATCCATTAATCCCCTCTTTGGTATTCCTCTGGACCTCCTGCCTGGCAGCTCCAATATCAGCATCCTGCTACCGATATACAAACCACCTCAATCTGGCCTATCTAACTTTATCTCAAAAATATTTAACATGAGCTGTCCCTCTTCTTGATCCTATCCATCCTCATCACTCCAAAAGAGAACCTCAGCGTCTTAAGCTCTGCTTCTCTGTACTCTGAAGTACAGAGAAGGTCATAGGTAGTTGCATTGGGTCTTTGTAGATTTAGAGAAAGTGTGTGACAGGGTGCAGAGAGAGGAGCTGTGGTATTGTATGAGAAAGTACAGTATATCCACCTTTCTTCTCAGCATCGTGTCCACCAAGTCTCTAGCCTTCCCTGTCATAGTCCCACATTCAAAGTCCCCACTGTCACTCCTACACTCTTGGCTTTCCTCTTCTATCTCTGGCTACAAACATGCCTTCCTCCTCTCCTTCTTCGAACAACAGTAGCCCAATTTCCATTGGCACCCTGTAGGTCAGCAGCACAGGTGGTGGTCGTTGTTAACCCGGGCCCCCAACAGATCCAGTATGGAAGTCATATTCAGTGTGGAAACAATGATGTGCATGTTTAATTTGGCATGTGTTTTACGCCGGATGCCCTTTCTGACATAACCCTCTGCATTTATCCAGACTTGGGACTGGCACAAGAACACACAGGCTTGTGCCCCCTTGTGGTGCATTTTGTCAAAGTATATGGTACTGTATTATATATGCAGATTGGAAATCTCGAGTGGCTTCCTAAGTCAGGCCAGAAATGATTCACAATATTATAGGATGGAATTTGAACAGAATGCTTTTTTCAATAATTAAATGTATTATCAAATGTAATTTCATTAAAATGTGTGTTTTAGGAGATTTTAAGGAGATCTATAAAGATTCATTATTTACAGCAAACCTTCACTTTTCACTTCACTTTTGAAACTGACTTTTGATCAAAACCATGAATGACAACATTAATTTGCAACATTAACATGTTTTTATTTTAAAACAGCTCAAGGAGAGAGCTACTCTCACATCTTTCAGATTTTTTTACAAAAAGCTGTGTAGCTTAATGGCTGGTAACAACATTTACAACGATGGAAACCAACAACCCTCTTTAATCTGCATTGACTTTTTTTTATCCCAAACATGGTCATTTTCATTTTATTTGCAAACACTGATAATAAAGATCCCACATACATGAAATAAGAGGAATAAAAACAATGTAAGAGTAAAACTAAATCTGCTGTAGTACAGAACAGTGATTGTTGAGCTGGTTCTCTGATAGACTGCAATTAATTCAGTAAGAATCTGGAGGCCCTTACAAGACTGTTTGGCTGTAATTACCACCAGAGGACAGCTGTAGTTACACTGCAGGACAGCACAGACAGTTGCACCACTCATCTGGAAGATTTACAGCATGTATGCTACTTGAAAACAGCTCTGCCCACAAGCAAGTAGTCTGGCCTGACCACAGCAGGGTGTAGACTGCAGGAGTCAGAATAGATCTCTGCATGTGGGCAGGTTAACTGCTCGACGTCCCTGACCGACACGTGAATCACACCTTCGACCTGCCTCAGAGTGCTGCATGTTGAACCTGATCCCGACCTCTGACTAAGGGAGTAAATGTTAGAGGGAGCTACTGTGAAGAGATTTAAATAACATGCATAAACTACTGACTTTGGCCTCAAAACAAAAACTTCTAGCCGCAATATAAAAATAATATGTAGTAACAAGTTAATAAAAAGCTTTCCTGAAACAGTGAAACAGGAAACTTTTCTTGATAAACTCTTAAACAGCTCCTCTGTGTTTCCACATTGTGGCATTAAGATGCTCAACAGCTGACCCAACAGGATGACTGCACCTTTTTATGCCCCCTCTGAGAGGAAGGATGTGGGTTCAGCCTTTACTCGTCTCCATGACGGCCCCATGTGCTAATACCACTGTCATGTCCTGGGGAGAGAGAAGACTAATTACTGACTGCTCAGTCTTCCTGCCAGTCCCCCTTTGAGAACCGTACTCTGTTAATTGGACGACATCTCCAAAGGGAGCTGAGCTGCAGATGAGACCTTTACCTCATGTAAACAGCATTATAAATCAAGATTTTTTTTCTCATTTCCTTTATTGCACTTCCATTTCACAACATCTGTGTTAATTATTTTTATAATTTATTTTATAATTTAAAGAAAGTTACCTTATATACATATAAATAATAGGATTTGCTATAATTTTAGCCAGAATGATTGAGCTGTCATTGACTTTAGGACAATTGTGTGTGCAGGTATTTGTGTGTTTCTTTGAACAATAAAAAATGTTAGCATTTACTTTATTAAATACACAATGAATCCACAACAATGGCAGCAGCTCTGTGAAACTAACCATGATGAGGCAAGGAAGTCCCACTGCGAGTTTATTACTTCAGTTAAAGTTAAATCCCATATGCTTTAAAACCTAAAACAAAAAAAATCTTAGCAAAGCTATGCATACTGAATTTAATGCTGCAAATAAAATTTGTATTCAATGGTTAAGGTTTAAAATTAGTCAATAAATGCTGTAAAGATCACACACAGTACTGGTATGCTGGAGTTTTGCAAGTATAATGTCCTTATATGATCATAATCATACTGTGGAATCTTTTTATTTGCTTATCAGCACGAACACAAAGCACAGTTGAGGCTAATGAGAATATCATCAATGTTCAAAGTATTTGGCCATAAATCTAGGGGAGGTATCAATATAAAAAATAAATAAAAATAAATTGTAATTTAAGATGAATGTCTGAACCAAAATGAACGGCCATGACATTTTGTAGTTGTTTGACATGGACATTATACTAAAACAAAAACAGCCTCTTGCACTAAAAGACCAGTCAGGAGATCATCACAGTCATCCTCAGGCATTCCATCCCATAACTGGAACAAAGAGATGGACTGACTGTCAATTGATAATTTTGTATTCAACGTTCGGTCACTTTGCAAAATTTGAAAGTAATGAACAAATACGGTATATTTACTCAATTGTAGTTTATTGAATACATTCTATCTGTGGAATCATAGTTTAAAATCAAGCTAAAAGCAGCCGTATTTCATTCAACTATTTGATACTAATAGAAACATGATTACATAATAGATTATATTTCATTAAGAGGGCATACACAAGGGCACACAATTGCCAATGTCAAATGCCACAAAAATGCCAAAAACAATGCTGTAATACTGAGTGATGCAAAGCTTAACCTGAGAATCCTGAAGAAAAAAAAATCAATATACCAAAGGCTAAGTATTCAGTGTTGCTTAATAATGTACTATACATGTTATTCTTTGGTGATCTCTGTAAATATTACAATTAATATTACAAGTTTCAGAGAGGATTAAAAATGAGGGCTTGTCTAAGCCTCATCAGGAAAGGCAGGAATGTTGGCCAGAGCTGGGATAAGCCTCTCATACACGCTGATGCCTTTCAGGAAGACTTGCTCATTCAGATACTCGTTGTGATCATGCAGCAGGACTGGTGTCCGATTCATTGGGGAAAAGCCGATAGCAGGGATACCAATCTAGATTTATCCAACATAGATAGCCAATAAATGTTATGGTAAACAGGTTAAGAAATTGACCAATACATACACATTCACAGAAGGTACTTTCTTACTGTCCCTGCTGTGGACTCACCCAGTATTTATACTTACCGCTCGGATAAAACGACTATCCGTGGCAGCAGGAAATATCTCCTTTTCCAGAGTCATATTCCTACAGTGGATATACTGACATTAGCCTTAGCTTAAAGAACACAATAGCAGATCTAACATACACCTATAGTACCTTATGTTTTTGTCACCTTTTTATTTAATTAATTAATGTTTGAATTTTCAATTGAACTCTAAATTTGTTGTATTTTCAACACTTTCTATATATACAAAACAAATGAATAAACTGTGTGGATTATCTTATTTTGGCTTGTCTTTGTTGTAGAGCTCCCTTCTTGTTCAAAAAGTATTAATGGACCCATGCAGTGACATGTTTGATAGAAAAAATATGTATTAGCGTGTACAGTGTACTCACATTGCTTTGCATGCAGCACTGAAGGTGCTCCACCAAGGATCATTCTCCGCTGTTGATGTAAGATTCTGGTTCATGTGTTTCTGCAAATGATGCCAAGTAATTTAGTCTGTTAAACAACAAGTCCCAGACAGCTATAACAGAACTGAATTATGAGTTTATCTAGCTGCACTTACCTGAGCAAATTCATACGTGACATCTTCTCCTGCTTCCTTACACCACTGTTTAATCTGTTTTTCAAACTCCTGGCAGGACAATAAGTTACAGGTTAATGTAGAGTTATTGTAGTTAATGTATTGTAAAATCACACCATCACAACCAAAGATCCACACACCTGTAGGTTTACTGTGGGTGGTATTCTAAGGTCAAAGCTGACATCCATTTCAGCTGGAATGACATTGTACGCCACGCCGCCTCTGACCATGGTCATATTCACTGTGGTGACATCACCAAGCGTAAGACACTCACTGGTGTTTAACCTGAAATTCACACAAAGTAGTAATGAAATTCCTGTAATAAACAGTATATTTGTAGATTGACCTCTAATCAAGTAATTCTGTTGTTTCTGATACCCAACAACAAATAACAGACATTTGTATAACACTCAGGAGCTAAATGTCTTATAATATTTACACATTTAATCATCTAATTACCTTGAAAGTGTCCTAGAGATCATTATTTGATTTTATTTACTACTTACAGACAATATAGTGACAATACTAAAATTGGTGGGTTAATTAAAATTGAATTAGTTTAGTTTGTAAATTCAAATTGAAGCATATTTTAGCATTACTCTTGGAGGAAACAGCCATAAGCAGATTCACAACTCAGTGAAATTCCTTTATGCACTGTTGGAATAGTCTAAACGTAGACTGTAACAGCTCGTGTGAGCTGCTTTTAGCTTATTAATTATATCTGATGTTTGAAAACAAGCTTAGAGGGAATATTCCATACTTGGAGTTTAGGGAATTCAGCCCTATAGCTTGCAAATGTTTAAAAAAAAAAAAAGGATGTTGTATAGCTATGCTGTCTTATAAACCTATCACACTGACCTACTTCAAAAGACGTGAGAAACTCTATCATGCCATTAACCATATGCAATATTGTGTATTGCCCATATCTTACGTATATTCACCTCTGTTTCTCCATTTCTCTGAATTCCAGGAATGTGTTTATGACTTGGCGCTACAAAGGAAAAGCAGCGTGGTGACTGACAAAGTACCGCTCAGAAAACAGGTTTTATAAATGGTTTTATTAACTGGTATGGTAACATGACTTTGACACTTACCAGCTTTTCTGCAGCTGTGTTCTCCACAAACCTGGACCCATGACCTGGGCTGCCTGGGCAGTGGATGGTGATCCCTGGGGAGGAGAAGTCATGGTTGATGACTTTTTTTTCCTCGTCATAAGATTTTAAATATATGGCGTATGATACAATGGAAATCTTGTGTTATGTGTATATTATACTCACACCAGGGGTTTCTTTCTCCATAAAATACAGTGAAGGCCTCCCCAGGATTAGCCAGACCTACAGAACACATGCAGAAAGACAAAAAAACAAATCACATACTGTGGAGCAAAGGTATATATGTATATGTATGTATATATGTATATGTTACGATATATGATTTACAACTCCATGCGTGTAAGCCTTAAAAAAAACGAAAAGAAATAATAGTTCAATAATATGAATTTAATGCACAACAATGGGTAATATAATAACATTTAAACATCAGGTCATTAGTCTTTAACCCACATTCTCTCTCGGAATTTGTGTATCTCAAGATCAAACCAAAGTTTGGCTCTGTATCAAATACAACTATTGAAGCTTGTTAACTTCGATCAAATCATTAGCCTGCAGGTGGAAATACATTCACATTAATGACATTATGGATTTCCTGTGTGTATGTGTGTGTGTGTACGTTTACAATAGCTGTTTCCATAGTTACCCTTTGATTTTCTTTCTCTCCTTTTTTCTACCTGTCTTTCTACCTTCTTTTCTCAGTATGACAATTTTCTGTGGGTATGGTTTGAGCTCAACAACCTGATATTCAACAAAGTCACTTAGTGAGCATTCAGGTTTTTACTCATTAACTTAAGAAAATGTTTTTCTTATGTTGAAACATCTATTTACCTTCATCGAGGGCAAAGCCAATGTTCAATGTTTGGAACTCTGGATGCTTCACAAACGTTTCCATTCCCTTGTGTCCACCAACTTCTTCATCTAAAATGAAAAAAAGGAATAAAACAAATGTCATTTTTTCATATGGCAGTGCAAAGCAAGCAAGCTAAACATGGGAGAAACTGATGATGCCGGCAATATTGTAAAGTCACTTCATGTACCAATGAAACGGTGCTGGTTTGTGCGTGCTAGGTTGTTGCTTCCAGTTCATTTCAACTCAGCAGGCAAAATATCACATGACTGATATGCTGACTTAAACCTAAGGCTTTGTGTAAGTAAAAACTATGGATGCCATTGTTACCTATAGTTGCAATGGGTAATGGTACTGTAAACAATATATACTATATACAATATAAATGTATAATATACAATATATATACCATTAAATATATACTATAATAATATAAACATGACAATAAATACTATTAAAACATATTTAGCATGGGTTGTAGTAGCTGAATCTAAAAACAAAATGTTGTTTACTATCCTTTTTAAAAAAACAACTGAATTCCTACAAATTGTAAAACAAATAAAATAAATTCAAAATGCAATTCATATCCCCATAATTTGATACATGAATCAGTTTCATACCTGCTTCCTTACATATTGCATTCATCACACTTTCAGCTACAGCGACTGATATACATCTTTGTAGATCCAAATATACATTGATCCACATCAATTGATCTACATCAATGTATATTTGCTTTTTCTCCCATTTCATCTCTATCAAAGACTGTACAACAGATATTTTCAAGCATGTGTTTCCTGTGTCTCCAACAGACATAAAGGTCAGAGTACACCTTTGTTCAACTTTGAACAGATGTGCTTAGTCAGCCAACACAAACACTGACAGACTGTGTTATGAGATAGATGTCATGGGGTCTAATGCAGCAAAAAAGTGAAAACACCTATGCGGGTTCACCAACATTTAGAGGTTAAGCAAATCATAAAGTAAATGAAAAACCAATCATGCATCTTACCAGGGACAAACATTAAATGCACAGTGCGCATCAGTCTCTGTCCCTCTGCCTTCAGTCTTCTGACTGCCTGGATGTACCTACAGATAACCAAAGTAGGAGCAGCAGAGTTGTGACAGAAATAGGAAACAAGACATTATGCAGGTTGGGTGAGCGAATGCAAAAACGGGTTTTTCTCATAGAACATAGATCACAACAACACTAGACCAGAAATCCTGTTTAAAAAACAAGTTATCAAGTCAGTTTTATACCCACTGTATAGTTACACATTTCATGTCCTGTGATCCCCGGGCATAAATGTTGCCCTCTGCATCTTTGAATGCACTGAAAGCATCGTATTTCCATTGATCCTGGAGAAGAGATTGATATCAAATCTATTTTTTTTTTCCATGTCTGTTGGGCAATAACAGCATTGTAACACCATAAACAAACAGCCATACCTGGAAAACAGGCACAACATCTGTGTGGGAATTCAGTAGGATGGACTTTAAGGTCGGGTTCCTCCCTTCCCATGTCATGATTGACACAACTTTGCCAGGAAAGACCTAAGGAGAGGGAATCACAGATGGGCACATAAGGAAATATTACTAATTTTGGTAAAATACTTTATGTAAAGCAAATAAGCAAAGGTTCTCTTCGTGGATTAAATAACAACCAGTGACACACACCTCAATCTTTTTCATTGGGAGCCCAAGCTCCTCTGCTATTCTGTCCAGGAACCGAAGAGCAGCATCTTTAAATGATTAAACAGACAGGAGATTCATAGTGTAAATATTAATAGTTTCGAAAATGTAAAGTCTCAGGTTCTCATTCAGGTCAATGTGTAAAGGCATTCAGACCTAAATAACACTAACCCGGTTACTCTCTAAGGTAAAGCTGGAAAATCAGATGATGATTTTTTGCAATTGGTTCTAAAGATCATTTCAGCTGAACTGAGACATTGCTTTATTTTATATCGTCCTACTCCTGTATCATATGAATACTTACGCTGATGAACCAGTAGAATAATAGAAAAAAATAAATTTACTTCACTGGCTATTTCTACTTTGTCTGTCCCTTACAGTGAATTTAAAATTGTAAAGGAACATAAAGACATGCAATTCAGATTGTGGATTTTGATTATGATTAAAAAGATTGTGAAATGTTCTTTTAACCTGATTGCCCTTTTCTACTACAAGTTCTTTGTGTCCCATAAACAAAGTTTGATCAGTGAAGTGAAGGCCCTGTTTCAGCACCTGTTTTCCTTTGAAGAACACAGTCTTCTAAATTAACAGAAAGATTAAAGTCTAACTGACCCAGATAAAAACTGGACTTTGACAAGGCAGCAAATGAAACAGTTCATTTTACACTTTCACGCATTTAATTTTTATATTTACTTCTTACTCTAGGTGTTTAAATGAATATGATCTGACTGATAATATTGAAGTATAATAACAGAATAAACATAGAAATACTATGTAAACTAGAGGAGGCCACAGCAGGATATATTGGTATATTGGAATAATCCAAACCACAAAAACTGCTGGACATCCAATGATAATAAAAACATACAACTATGACATTTGCAGAGGGCACTGCCTCGATTTAATTTCCAATAACAAAAAGCATCTCACCATAGTCGGGCTCAGGGTGGACAGTTTTCAGACGGAGGTACTCTCTAAACAGGCTAACAGAGGGGTCCTCTCCCTCAGAAAACGTGTACCCGCCTCCAACACCTGGACCGTCTTTGTCAGGCAGCATGATGTGGTGTGCTTATCGCTCTGAGGACACGGACACCGTGCCATTAATAACATAATACGACATACTGTAATATAGTCAAGCATGGCAACCTTACGTTAAATGAGAGGGATCTAATCTCTCTTCCTCTTGTTCTGTCAACATTCAGTGTTAAACCCCGTAACGCATGCAACATTACAGACTATCTTCTAGTTGTATATCAAACAGGGTTATCTGGTACCTGTGGACACCTGCTTGAAGCACATCTGCTTCATCTGACTAATTTAATAGTTAAACAAGCTAGCTAGCCTGCACTTACTTACTATGGTCTCTTTGCTGAAGCTCCGTCTAAACTGCTGGTCAACAAACTAGAACTGGAGCTAGTAAACACATTACAGTACTGTTAATACCACCGTTTTATTTAGACTTCTTGCTCAATACTCACCCCGTGCAGTCAACAAGCCAGTCGTTCAGTCAGGTGAGTAGCAGCCCCCAGTGTTGGCCGGCTACTACTGGTTGGGCCCACTGTCGCCCTTCAAAATAAATGTCCAACGACATCGGTACGTGTTTGGGTCGAGGCCAAAACGAATCTGGCGTCTTATTCGCAGCCGAATTTTTCGCTCCCCCTAAAAGTGTCAATATCAGGGGTCGTTAAAAAGATTGAATTAGTATTATGTTATGGAACATAGCGGATAATTACTGAGGTTTTCTTATTACATTAAGTATGAAGCTTCTATGATGATGAAATCTTTCTGATTAACAGTGACACGTGTGGCCTGCTCAGTCAGGCGACACATAGCGACTTCAAGCTCCTGCGACTGTGTGTCCAAGTAATATATTTTTAGCCAATAACCCCAAATCTGGCTTCTATTCGAATTTTTCGGCCCACCTTAAAAGTGGTATTGCACCAGAAGAGGGCATTGCGCGGTAAAGCAAACAATTATTTAATAAAAGTACTTTCCTGAATTAAACTATAAAAATGGTACCTTGAACTCAGTAATAAAACCTCAGTAATAAAACGTTTTTCAAATATGGCAGGGAATATGACCAACCTTATTATTAAGACATTTTACTGTAAAAATATATGTAAAAATACCTCAGCTAACTCTGCAGCACATTCTCTGAGAACCCGTCATGGAATGCAGCTGGGCCAGCTGCTTTACAGGTGTTGACGTTTAGTAGGGCATGTCTCACATAAGCAGGCTGCAGGATGGTTGTCGGTGGATGACCTTGCCATGCTCGGCGGGGATCTGAGCTTTTAGAATGTTTTTTTGTTCTATACTTTGCCTGAACATGGCTTTAGCATTTGTAGTGCCTTTCTTCATGTTTGCTCTGGCCTCGCTGTACTGTTGTGTGTCACCTGAATGGAAATTTGCATTTCGAGCCTTTAGCATGAAGCGCACATTACTGGTCATCCAGGACTTGTTGTTGGGGAATGCCCATATTCATTTGGTAGTGGTGACAATGTCTATGCAGCTTTTGATGTAAAACAGTACAGACAAGGTATAGGTCTCAAAGTTGTTCTCCTCCAGCAGTGTCCATTCAGTACACATGAAGCAGTCCTGAGGTTGTTCTAACGCTCCCTCTGGTCCCATTTGAAAAGGGGTCACTGTGCTGTTCGGTATCATGGTGCGTACCACATTGAAGATGAACCACAGAAAGCTAAGGAGCAGTGGTGGATGAAGTACTCAAATACTGTACTTAAGTAAAAGTACAAATGAAATTTCTATTCAAGTAAATAAATAAAAGCTGTTGGTAATATATGGTTTTCTATCAGTCTATTGATCAGGTAACATAATGTGTAATTATTACAGGTAAAATGCCAATTGGTTCCAATGCAAAAGGTTCATATTTTAGAAATAGTGGAACTGTGTTATAACATAAAGATAAATCATTCTCTTAAATCTTAACTGTTTAGAAATGAAACATTAATATTATTATTATTATTGTAACTTGCTGTCAAAAACCTCAAAGGGTGTCATTGCCTATAAGGACATAATACTATAAACAACTACATTAAAAAGAAAGGAGCTGCTGCTCTGTAGTGACCGTTACCCTTACATAACACAGATTCCATGCACACTTCGTCACAGTAGCAGAAACATGTAAACGGATTTCACCTTCTGGTTTCAAAGCACAATGTTCAGCGGTCAATAGATTTAAAATGCTAAAGTAAAATTTCTTGATATCAAATATTCTAAGAATATAAGAATAAGAATATATATGATGTTCTCTGTCATAGTTGGGTATTTTCTTTTTTCAATACTTTTCAATACTGAGGAGATACAGCAGTGGAAAATTTAGTAAAAACCGAAATAGGGCCTTTTTCATTTTGTTTCAAAGTACCATGTTCAGAGGTATATAGATTTAAAATGCTGCAGTAAAATGTCTTGACATTGAGTATTCTGATGCTCTGTGATATCCATTGTTATATTTGAGTATTATTTTCTTCAGACTTTTCAATACTGAGAGGATACAACAGTGGAAATTGAGGAAAAAGAGCAACAAGCCCTTATTCATTTTGTGTCAAAGTACCATGTTCAGAGGTCAAGATTTAAAATGCTACGGTAAAATGTCTTCTTCTGGACTATACCACTTAAGGTGGTCCAAAAAATTATTATAAGAAGCCAGATTTGGGTTTATTGGCTAAACATATATTACTTGGACAAACACATGCAGGAGCTTGAAGTGTGTGTCGCCTGACTGAGCAGGCCACACGTGCCACTATTAATCAGAAAGGTTTAATCATTATAGAGGCTTCATAATTAATGTAAGAAAAAAAACGCAGGGTGTCACTGTTTATCTGCAATATTCCATAATGTAACACTAATTAAATATTATTACGACCCCTGATATGGACACAGTAAACACACACATTATTTTTTACTTGGTTCTTTTTCTTATTTTGACACTTATTTCCGTTTTCTCTTCAGATGACTAACAAAAGGGGCAAAAGGGGGAACAAAAAAGTCACTGTTGCAATTTACCAATGCAACTTAATCTTTACAACAGCCAATAAAGGTAGCGAAGGGTTGAACTACTGTACGAGTGATGAAGTAAATATGAATTGAATGGAGTAGCAATATAGCAAAGCCCCCTATTAAAAGTAAAAAGTTCCACATTTCTCTTGCATTCAAAATTAAACTTAACAGGAAAAAAAGCTAGTATGTACATTTACTTTTGCAGTTTATTCCGTTTTAGAGTTAATGTAGCTCTAAAAGGGTATTTTTTGTGTGTGTATCCAATACAACAATTTTTCAAGAAGAATGTATAAAATACACCATCAGGACCTTTAGTTCACTTCATGACTTTTTTTTTTTTTTTACATTTTAGTTTTTATTTAAACTTATGCACATCTTACTTTAAATTTATTTTTTGCACAATCCAAATTGTTGCAAATATATTACATATAACTTTAGCATTATTATATAAATAAATGTAAGCTTTTATGATTTTATATCATTCATCTTCTTTCATACATTTTTTACAGCGTGTACCTGTTTACTTTTGTTAAGGAATTAGTTACCAGATCTTAATATACAAACCTGCTTGTGAATTGTGAACTGAACAAAAGCTGTTTAAACACAGACACCTGCTACATTTACATATTTACAGTACATGTCACCTACAAAAATGGTAACAGTAAAGCAAACATTCCACACTTTTACATTACGAAAGAAACATGAAGCAAAACTCATAACTTATAAGCCTGACACTAGTTTTAAATAAGCTGACGCTATAAAAAAAAAAAAACCTTAACAGCAAAATTGTAAATGCTATATTGTTACCTGCCACTACAACATGCTATTTTCCATTTAACAAAACCAACTCCCATGCCAACGATCTTTGCTTCAGGTAATGATATTATGAGTGTGATGCTGCTCACAGTACTTTTTTTTTTTAGTAAAGCTGTCAAAACACTAAACCACTGCTTAGAGGAAATGGTTTCCTTTATCTATTTTTGTCTTTTCTGTCTGTTATTTTCCACCTTTTAACTCCTCTTCTTCTATGCATTTCATTTAAGTTTGCTGAGGAAGTTGATCAATCCTTGGTGAAATTCTCTGGGTTTGTCCATGTAGCAGGCATGGCGGGCTCCCTCTAATTTGAGCACCCAGTGATGAGGAAGTTGTATAAGATTCTTGTGGGACTGGGCACCCAGATTTGTGTCCAGTGCTCCAAACACAATGAGTGTGGGAGTCTGAAAAGCATGCAGAAGTGAGAAGTCAACAACAGAATCGGCAAAGCATAAACACATTCATGCACAGACCTGTGTCACTCTACAGCTTTGTAAAAATACTGAGCTTTATTGCCTTTTCACTACTTTTGAAACTGTCATAATTGTTATTGGCTTCTGTATATTACATATTGGTTACTTCATTGTTCCAGTTAGCGCTGAGCTTTTAGGTGCATATGCCTAAATACATCTATCCACCCATCATCTGTAAACACTTATGCTTTTTAGGGTCGTGGGGGGCTGGAGCCTATCCCAGCTGACATTGGGTGAGAAGCAGGGTACACCGTGGACAGACTGTCAGTCTATCTCAGGGCAAACACAGAGAGACGTACAAAGACAGACAACCATCCACACATACCTTCTCACCTACTGGCAATTTAGAGTCACCAATTAACCTAACACTGTTGACTGTGGGAGGAAACCAGAGTACCCAAGGAAATCCACGCAGGCACGGGAAGAATGTGAAAACTTTCAGACAAAAACCTAAATATATTTTTACTTAACTAAAATCCCAAACAATCTGCCACACTACAAACCAGGAGTCAGGTAGAGGCAAAATTAAATAAAACTACCACGTGGCCTAACTATTAGTGAACATTGCTCTGATTCAGTACTTAATGGGTTTTCAGACACAGGCATAAAGATTAGGAAGACAAGCAATACAATAGGTCCCCCTAGTGGGTTCCTTTGGCCATATTTCAATGGGGCGTATTCCCATTTAAAGCAAAAGTTCACGTCACAAGGACACTTATGAAATTTACTCACATTACTAATATGACTATTTTCTTATCTGTTGTATTTATTCTAATATGTTAATCACCATAATCTATCCTTCCCTCACCTGAATATTTTGGTATTGCTGTGGCGTGTAACTTCGGGTACCAACTGGTGCTATGGGAATGAAGCCATGTAGCTGAGCACTGTTCTTCATGAGGAAGGGAATGGAGTAATGTCCACTCATGGAGGGGCTCAAAAGCACAGCTGCCCTGACACCCAAGGATTCCATGAACCTTGATAGAAGGTCCACTCGATTCTGGTCAGTCTTCAGAGCTTCTGAGTCAGGGGATTTTCCATATCCTATGAGAAGAGGTAGAATTTGTGAAAGACATGGTTATTTTCAATCAGTATAGTCACAAAATGCGTGTGCTCAGATCCTAAAACGGCACAAACAACAGCCATTCATACCTGTATTTATGCCGTTGGATTTTACAGTACACTCACTGGCCACTTTATTATTAGGTGCACCTTGCTAATACCAGGTTGGGGCCACTTTTGCCTTCAGAACTGTCTTAATTCTTTGTCGTGTAGATTGAACAAGGTGCAGGAAACATTCCTTACAGATTTGGTCTACATGGATATAACCATGCAGTTCAAGCTTATTTTTGGCTACTACACACCCATGATGGGAATCACCCATTTCACCATATCCTTAAGCTGCCTAAAAGGATTGAGATCTAGTGACTATTATCAAGAAACCAGTTTGAGATGATTTTAGCTTTGTGACATGCGTTATACTGCTTTTAGTACCAGTAATACTTAGGTACTCTATGGCATTTAAACAATGCTCAATCTGTACCAAGGGGCACAAAGTGTGCCAAGAAAATAGCCACTCTAGCATTACATTACCAAAACCAGAACTGAACTGTTGCTACAAGGCAGCATAAAAATACCATCGGAATGTCGCAGCAGAACTGTAGACTTATCAGACTGGGCAACGCTTTTCCAATCTTCTATTGTACACACAGTTCGAACTTCAGCATGGTCTTAACCATGCATAAATGCTTTGAGTTGCTGCCCTGTAATTTGCTGATTAGATATATGTGGTAAAGGTCAGTTTGAATAGGTGTACCAAATGAAGTGACCAGTGAAAGCATATAAAAAATATTTGTCAACCAAGAAAGCACAGCAAAAAATAGACAAAACACATTGTATAACAGTGGCCGTATTAAATTTTTGTTGTTGTTGTTTTTACCCCTATCTCCATCATGGAACAGCCTGTCAACACAATACAATATTACTATATAATAATATTTGCAGGAGTCCTAAAAACTCTTATTTTCTTTATCATTTATTTTGATACATTTTGGTAATTTTGTTCTGAATGTTTGAAAAACACATTTTCTTTACATGTTTCAAAATATTTGCATAAGAACAAAGTAATATTTTAGTTTTAGAGTGATATGATTGCTATCAAAAAGATTAGTGGTCATTGTGTGAAATAAAACATGGGTTTTACCTGGTAGGTCCATCGCTAAGGCCTGATATCCATTAGCTGCCAGCAGAGCCATTGTTCCCACTTCTTCCCAGGTTTTGGATGTGAACGCCTGGCCATGCAACAGAACCACTTGCAACCTGCACAAAAAAATTAGTGTGTTTTCCAATAATTTTTAATTAAAACAATTTATAACCGTTATTATCATTGAGCCCATATACATATTAAACATACTTTCTCTCTATTTAACCCATGACCCTAGGGGGGAGCAGTGGGCAGCCACAAGGGGGGCACCCGGGGAGCTAGCACTGAGTGTCTCGCTCAGGGACACATCTGGTGGGTAGGCTGGAATTTGATCCCTCTGACATCCGCATCCCATCCTGCTGCTCTACCCATTGAGCTACCAATCTGCCTATAACAAGTATATAGGCAAACAAATATAGCATATGGCCATAGGTGAACAAAGCTGCTTTTTCCAACTCACCTTGGCAAAATTTGTCGTCCAGCACCATCAACAGGCAAAGCCTCTCTGAAGAACAGCGGAGGGTCTCCAGGCAGCTGTCCGGTACGTATGGAAACATTGATAGCTGGAAGTGGAGGATCAGGAGTAACCATCAGCCCCATTCGTTGAGCTTCAAGAGATGGCTCCATGCTGCCCTGGCGAATGGATGGCAGCAGCAGGTACAGTAGTATTGTGGCCAGCAACACCAGGCCCAGAACAACAAGTCGATTACGCAAGAAATTCATTTTGTCCAAATGAACGATCTAGGAAAAGTGGTAGACAGTGCAGTATCTGAGATCCAATCATATAAACTCTATCCCTACAGTATTAGCAATTTGTTTAGTTTTAAGTACCACATTTAAAAACATTGTTAAAAAATAACAACAGTTTGGGTGAGAAAAATGTATGTTTTTGCAGACTTAAACATTTTTATAACTTCCTTACTATCAACATGCTTTACCATTCGTGAAGGAACTGGAACAAAATCTTTGTAAAAGATTTGCAATTAACTTGAGAAGTTTAACCCTTGGTAAATTAGGAGCATCTAGTTAAATCCCCGCTTGAAACAGTGTAATATAAGGTTAGCTGCTTGAAGTTAATCGTGGTTAAAGTTTACAGAATGAATGCAGGAAAATCCCAAATCTCAAGAAACGTAAATATATGTAACCCTGGGAAGAATAAAATATGTTATATTGCAGAAATGGCATGCTGACGAATGTAATTAAGTCAAAATATGCAAAAAAAAAAAGCTAACATTAGCTAGGTGTGTCGCACTTGTAACGTTCACATACTAGCTAAATATCTGTACAATGACAAGTTGTACAAGAAAATAAGTTAAGCAGTAAAAATGCAGCACCAGAGACAACATACCGACAAGGATACTAGCTAATGGAACACGTTCACTGACAGAAGTACGAGGCTGCTTGCTGGGTTGTCATGTCTCCTAACTCCTGCATTGCTGGTGGCCAGTGATGGGAAATGCTTCTGCAGGGCTCCTAGCCGTTGTTGGTGGTAACATTAGCTTTTCCCGAACAGAGAAGAGTAATTTTCTAACGCTGGCTATACATTTTAACTGAAAGAATTTCATTCAAAATCCCTTCAATGTGAGATTGATAAAAAGCTTTAAATAAAGTTTTAATATAAACTGTCCAACCAAAAATGTGACTAAAATCAGATCAATACGTGCCTGTTATATGTTAGAGGTTGTTCCTCGACGGAGAACATTACTAGCTGCACACAACAACGCTTGAGGTCATTTCCTACTAATGCTGTGAGAAAATACATGCGTAAAACAAATACAATTAAACCTTAATGTTATCACCTTAGAAATAAGCACCTTTTGCTGCATAAACTATAAAATAAAATGTTTTTGGAAATGTATAAATTGGAACGTGTCCTGCATTTTCTAAAATAAAATAAAAACAAGGTAACTCAAGCTTTGCAGTGTGAATATACAGCAACTGGTACCCGAGCAAATGGCAATAAATTTTATCATATTTTGGTTGTAAACGTGCACAACGTTACATTAGTGTATTTATTACGTAATCACACTTTAATTTTTTGCAAAAAAAAGTAAACCTCTGCTTATATTAAATTAATAACATTTAAAACATCAGAGTCTCCATTAAAAAGGCGTATAAGCTGTGGACATCTCTGGAGAAATAGAAAATGGTTTCTGCTTACAGTTGAAAACAGTAGACTATAGTTTGCACTGAAAAAAACATAAGATAAGAATCACACTGAAATTCCTTTATTTAATATTGAAATTTGTAATACAAAAGCTGAATATAAACAGATTTTTTCAAATACAAAACCCTTAATTCCAGTTTTTCCAGGTTTGTTTTGAACAATAACATCAGTAAACATTGGCAAAATAAGGCTTTAAATTAATTTCCTAAACAAGTTTGATATACAAACGAGAAGGTTGGGGTGAATAAGTGATGAAAACACCATCACACAGATTCAATTGCACATACACAGCAACATTTTGGTCAGTTTTGTTCCAATGCATTATCTTTGAATGAACACCTTTAAGAGCCTCTTTCAGTATATTATATAGAAATTGCATTGTCAGATGACAAGTCACAGTCTATATAATCTTGAATGCAATTCAGCATTTTTAAATGTCTTAAAAGAATTAAAACATGTTGTTCTTTACTCAACAGATTATATTGTTATATAATAGTTTATAATGATTTCTGATTATTATAAACCAGTGTTCACTGAGTTTGTTGAATCTATCAAAAGTAGGAGAACAGACAGTTTTTTCTTTTTTATTCAATGTAATGGATCTTAAATTGATGTTAAGTTTTATGTTGACCTAAGTGTTGCTGCGCAATGAATGGAATAAATGGCTGCCAGTCAGATTGGAAACACTTGTTGTTCAATCTGAAAACACTGTGGTATCCCAGTAAAATGGTTGGCACTACTATGTGTCTAGAATACTGGTAGTAAAAAGAATGACACAAAACCATAAGGCTCTTCCTGTTTACATACAGATTTTTAGATTCCTTAAGAAATTTAAAGAACAATCCCTGGATTTAGCAACCAGGACTCTTCTTCCTGGAAATCTCTGACCTAAAATGGAGGACAATTTGAATTTACATCATTTGGACTAAAGCTAAATTGTGCATAAAGTACAATGTGTAAGCGATTATGGACAAGGATTTTGATTTGTGGAAGCAAAAAATTGGTTGATAAGGTAATGGTAACCATTAATGGTTGATAACCATTAATTTGTTCTCCCCCAAGATTTACACATCTAAAACACCATCGTATTTAGTAATGTAATGGTTGTAAACATACATGCTTCTATATCCAGCAAAATAATTTCTCAGGTTCACCTCAACAGAAATTTTGTGGAAATGCAGGTTTGCAGCTAAAGAAATCATTTTAGTAGTAAGTAAAAATAGTTACTTGGCAATGAGCTAATATAAAAAATGTACTGTCAAATAAAACTGATTATTGTGTAAACTGCACAGCCAATTGTTCCGTATACAGGTAAATGAAAACATGAAAAACATGAAAGATTACACCTGGATGCTTAAAGTAAATGTTTCTAACATTACTTGTTATATCTATCTATGTAAATCGGGATACCATTTGTATAAAACAAACAGTAACATTTGTTTTAACTGTTCTGTCATCCTGTTTCTTTTTATATACATTTTTTCTTATTTATAAAAAATCTGGTAGGCATTATGGAGGTAATATTAGCATAATTTTAGCATAAAGCAATGAGATCCAAAGAGGGCTGAGATGAAAACTACAGACACATCACAACTTGAAAAAAGAAAAAGAAAAAAGAAACTTAAAAAAACAAAGACCACTTTGTAGCTAAGGCACATTTATGATCTGAAACAGACAGGTCCAGCTGTTACAATAAACCAGAGATATTAATCTAATTTATCATCTTGTGGTATAATACTATTTTATATTTCAATCACTTGATTATGTGTCCTAACACTTAGCAGTTCATCAACAAATACTGTTGGGGTTAGGCAGGAAGATGAAAATTCAGTATAGGACCATTTACACATAAATAAAAAATAATTGTAAGGCATTTCTATGTGGGGACAGCCCCACAATGACGCTACAACACCTCTGAATTTGAAGGGATAGTATAAATCAGAATAGAGCATGGCAGAATGTGTTAAGAAATGATAAAATTATTTTTTAAATATTGTGATGCAAATTTGCTGTTATCAATGCATCACTATCACTATTCCAGAATACCATATAAATTTACGGTCAAAAGGTCTAGGCTGTCCTTCTCAGGCTCGGCAGAAATGGAAAGCTTCTCAGTTTCCTCAGTGTAGCAGTGTGAGGAGTCCTAGTGGGAGTAAAAGGCAAAGAGGCCAGGTCCTGAAGACAGAGGAAGCTCTATTTGGCTCCTTTTCTTTCTGAGCACAGTCCTTACCCGTGTACCCACTATAGCACTGGCACTGGAAGTGTGTGTGGAAAAGAGACAGCTGGCTTTTGCTAGGTAATCCTGTAACCTTCAGCCGCCCATTGTGACTTGTGATGCTTTGTGTTGAGGGGTTGAGATGAAGGTACACATCATGATCTTGTACTCTGCGAAGACAACGGCCGTGGGATTTACACACCTCCTGACTGCACTGCTCTGCTGCTGTAGACACATTTAGCAAGTATCGGCCCAGTGGTCCCTTAAGATACTCATTTAGGATAGAGCAGCTCGCCTAAAAGGGGAAAAAAAACATTACCACACAGCCTATTTGATAACAAAAGTGAAGAGACGTGATAGCACTTACATTGCTGCTTGCATAGGAGGTGTCCCCCCAGAAGATTACCCCGGCAGCTCCAAGGGCAACACTCTCACCAATGGTGGAGACCAGATCTGTCTGAAAAACGTTTACACACCGTTCAGGAGTTTGCATACAATGATGAGAAACTCAATATTTCAAATGGTTGCTAAGATCATACACTTTTAACAAAATTAAAGTCTTGACTGGTGTTTTATTTAAAGCTCTGGTTTAAAACAGTGGAAGTCCCATATTACAGCACCTACAAAGCTGAAATAAGGTTTCTTTTGTTGTTGTTGAGTTCAGTGATTGTCAATGAACTCAAAACACACACACATTTCTTGTAAAGCAGCAGTGCACAACGGTTTAGTAGGCTAGAGACTGAGTTTTATCAGGAGATGGCAACATCTTTGGACATGTACTGTAGGATAACTTAAGCAATAAAAAATATCTAAAATAAATCATTTCATTAATCTGTAGTTGAATTGATTATTTTTTATAACTGTTCCAGTAGACAAAGTAAAAAATATTCCCTCGCATGTAGGGATTTACTGCTCTTCTAAATTCCTCTTTCACAATAAACATTTCTATTTGTGTTTTTCAGCTGCTTGTCAGACGCAACAATTAAGTTACATCTTTAAATACATTTTTAATTATTAAAGATTTACTGATTATTTAAAAAACATTATTGACGGGCCAAAATTGCTCTAGCTAACTAACCTCAGTTAGGAGGGTCATCTGATTGGTGTAAGTAGGTCGAGTATAAACAAAAACGGGACGAGCTAATCCATCCCCAACAGAAGCCAGGCGCATTGCTTCTTTCACCCTGTATCGGACAAAAAGGCGCCCACGATTTGCAGAGTTCAGTACAGAGCCTATGTATATAGATGGGTAAAGTGCTGTACATTCCATCCACAACCAGTTAAGTTGATCGTTGCGAGCCATCTCCACCGCAGGGCATCGGCCTGTGTAGTTCTTCAGGTCACTCTTGTAGTCATGATTGTAACAATCTGGAAACAGGTAGAAGCCCCAGAGCTGATTGGGCCTCGTACTTTTGACATATTTTAGAGTATTTAACATAAATATACGAGCTGCTAGCTCAAATTCTTGCTGTGCTACTCTTCCCACTTGTTCTGGGTTCCAGGTAGGATTCTTTTTGGCCACCATTTCCCGAGATTTATTTCGATATATATCTTTACTATCCCAATTTCGGATCCACAATGGGCGCCATTCCTCCCAGTCAATAACAGCCAACCCTTTTGCCTGTTGCTCACGTATATATTTTTGCACACCATCAGGCATTCTTTCATGGTGCTGAGTGAGGCTGGCAAGCTGTGGAAGGCCTCCATTTATTGCTGTACCATCACGCTTATAATAAGGATATAACCCAAGGCGTTCCTTATAAAAAATTGTTAGATTTTGTCGGACAAAGCCCTCATTGGGCGATGCCACGATGTCAAACAGGCTCAAAGATAAAGTTATACGATATCGCGGATCACACTCTTGTGTTGGGGCATTCCAGGCAAGAAGAACTGGCTTCTGGGAATATAATGGCAGCCTTGTCTGCTTTACATCTGCTGAGCACAAGGCTGTCCATGATGTAAACAGAGTCAGAAGCAACCAAGAAGGCTGACCAGCTGTGAAGACAGAAGGAAGTACCGCCTCCATGTCACAGCTAACCTTCTTTCTTTTTTTTCCTACAAAATAAAAAATAAAGAGATAAAGAGTTAAATTCATACAAAAATGAAACCAAACTAATACCAAATATCTATACATACTATCCAAGGTGATGATGTTTCAACTTTAAGGTAATATTCTGAAACCAACATGATCTCATCTAGACTGAGTTTCAGGGAGTATCTCACAAATAGGCGAATAAATAATGATGATAAACATAAAAAACATAAACATAAACATCAATTACTCCATCTATAACATATGTAATGTAGCTAGCTTAGTTTATTATCAAGTATCATTAATACTGTTACAAGTCAATTTCCTGTTTCATTTACGTTTTGATTTGTATATCATTTGTAACTTGTAATTCAAAAACAAAACAACAAATGCATCTACTTAACAATAGGCTGGCAGCTTTTCTCTCAGGCAACTTTCAACTTATTATATCCACAAACTAAGTTTGCGTACCTTAGCCAAATTAGCTCAATTCTGACATTGAAACAAAATTAGCTGAGTTTCCTCACTGCAGTGAACTGAGCCTTCGCTTCCTAGAACTCGATGAAGCCAGCAGCCGCTGAAAATGTAGTACGCATCTTATCTAGTATTTAGGGTACGGGTACTAGGAGCGGCCAAAATGGATGCGTAACATTTCAAGGATTGTTGCACACAGAGAAATGCAATAGGTCTTTATATGTCAACTAGTTGAGTTTAAGTATAGTGTTAGTAAATCATTATATTATGTGAAATGTACATTTATTGACTATATGTAATAAAATGCTTGGCCACAATTAGTCATTTAACCGCTAGTAGACATAAGCAGCGGACACTGGGGACAATTTGAAACCCATTTAACTGTACATGGTCGTAATACATTAAAGAGAAAGTGACCTGAAAAGTTATGGAGTCCATGTGTGGACTCTCATAAAAATATTTTCTTTAGAAGTTTCCTAAAACTTAAATGCATTACTGTTTAGAAACATGTGTATTATTAACATCGGAAATTTGATGACATTTTAATGCATTAAAGAGGCGACTCCAAAATGTCATTCTAACTTTTATATATACTTTACATGCATCCTTTTTTAAAATCGATGCATATTTTCACCATGGATAATTTAAAGCAATTTAACTTAACAATGTTTAAATAAATTAATTAGGAAATCACCTGAAGTCATAGCAAGTAACAATGTTAGAACGGATAATAACGTTTTCTTTAGAATTTACTTGACACTGTTAAGGCATTCCTGTTTGGAATGAAGCATACTATTACTATACCAATTTTACTGTAAACATTGAATTATAATGGTCAGGAGGGAAATACACCAATTTACATAATATAATTTTTACTGACAGTATGCTTTATGTTATAGTAAGACATATTTTAGACATATTTCAACAATGTGTGAAATAATACACTTTCATTAACTACACCATTAACATGTCTGCGTGCAACAATCCCTCAGCCTTTTTTACGCATCGACTGCAGCCGCCTTACCGTAAGTACAGGAAGAGAAACAACAAAATTACAGCGGCGGCTGACTAGACCGCGTTCTATGTAACAAGGGTTCACTTTACCCCAGTGATTTCCTCCTTCTGTCCAGTCTAACCTGTTACGATAAAGCCAACGACGCGGGCTTAATCCATTCATGTAATATCAGCTAAATTGCTTTTCCAGTGCCCAGCCAAATGAAGAATAAAAGTCCGATCAGTCCGTCATTATGATTAACAATTCTTCCAGCGAAGCTAAAGAGAAGTGTTGGTGACGGAACACGTTGAGCAATAACAGATTAGACCATCGAGTGTGTCACTGGGGGGTGGGGGTGGGGGGGTAATGAAAGTCGAATTTTAGCGCGTTTGGTCCTTTGTATTAACAGTGTTTGGGAATTTATTACAGCATCAATGAAAACTAAAATCGTAACAAGATTTTATTCACACTAAGCATACATGTGAATTGGAAATTACATTCTAGCGTCGCTCACCCCTCTAACATAAGACCTGAGTAATCGTTTCCCGAACCCTCTGTGTGAATTGGAGACTGAGAAAGCGGACTGTAGACATTTTATTGACAAGACAAAATATTAAACATAGTTCAATAACATTTTAACAGCTTCCTGTTAACCTGTTTATTTAAGCAAAGTATAAATTGTAACTTTAATTGTAATAAGGTACATTCTCGTTATTCCAATGTAAAACGTTGTAGTCTAATCTGCATGAATGAAGAAGCACTCATTAGATAGTGATGCATTTACATGCTACATTTGTAAGAAGCGTTTTACTAATATATAATCACTAGCTTCTTCATTAGGTACACCTGTACAATCTAATACAATCCAATGCAGAAATCTGAGTATACAGAAAAGCTCTGATTATCTTTTCATTACAAAATTTAAACCTTTATTATAAAAGCTGTCAATCCATTAGGCTTGACTATGAACAGGTATTAGTAATCTTTGGTCATATCAATATGTGTTATAAAATTGAAGCAAACAAGGCGGTTTTTTAGATGCTGGACTCGATGTCTCTTACCAGTCACTTCTTCCTCTCTAATTCCCACAGTCTTCAATCAGCTTGTTCACGTTGTTATGGAAAAGTCAAGTTATTGGGCTCAATTATCATAACCTGGGTTCCCTTTATCAGAGCAGCCAACAGCAATTGTTCATACTATGCTGAATTCCAATGCTGACTTGTGTTTAAATATCTTGCTGACTCCACCTCTGTTTGACCTCTCTTTTTATACTGCACATGTGCAGATCAACATCTGGTCATTCCTACATATAGGAAGAAAATAATTCTTTGATTGCTTCTTCATCATCATCTGAGCCAGATTCAAATCTTCTGTATGTTTAAAATACAGTATATAACACTGTAATGTAATTGACAGGTTTGCAAAACAAAATTTTACTGTTTAAGCTACTTCAAGTTAAATAATAGACAGCATAGTTTATAACTTCATTGAACTATGGCTTAACTGAAAGAATTTACTGTAAAACCAATTGAAATTGTGCTTGATGAATTCTGCCATGACTTAATAGTGGTTTTGAGTTGTTGACAGAAGTTTAAAGTGCATTTGGGTAAAAACACGCACACACAATCAAACATGGGATCTGTTATAAAGGTTTCAGAATCCATTATGAGGATTATTTTGAGGACCAAGTTGCTGATGTGTTTTGAAATGTTCTTTGGAATATATGTTGCATTATCTGGATAAATGTCTCAGTGAGTAATATCGCAATAAGTTTTACTGTGAGAGTTACAGATGCATGAACTGCTGTTTTAATGTCGAGACTGGTTCTAAACACAGGTTTACGGTGTTTACAGTTTTGTGATGTGTGTAAAAAAGGTAAATAGAACTTATTGGAAACCTTTAAACTAAGCGAGATAATCATACCTCAGTCAGAAAAGTTCTTTAAAAAACATCTTTTGTAGGATCTCTGTTGGGACCAATAGCAAAGACATTTCATGAAATTGACCTTGTAAACTATATAAATACTTCAGATGCCTCTTCTGGTGACAGGGTGGTTTGCGGAGTCTAGGCTTTCCTTTAAAACCCAATGCAACAATTCACCTTGTACCCTTGCATATTATAAAGCTGTGTACAATAAACAACAAAAAGGAGTTGTGGTGTAATGTCTCTCTCAGGCTCAGCCAAAAGCACAATGTAGATAGTAATTTCATGGAAGCAATAAAGTGGAGTGGATTTTGGCCCTGCCCTTTTAATCCACTGAGGAGAACAATAATGCAGACAGCATTATGGATAACCCTTTTCCATGGAGACCGCATTTATGGCTTTACTCTGCTTATTAGAAAACACAAATAGACAAACTTCATCTCCAGATGAATTTGCCTTTGTAATTTCCTCTTCTGGTGGAGGTCAGAAGCATTAGTTCCACTATTTGAACTGCTTCTCAGTTCATTTTAGTGTTTACAACTTTTGCCAAAAAGCCAAATTATCTGGAGTTACAAAAGATTATTTGACTAGCTTGCAAAATAATTGTTATATAAAAGCTGAGATGGCTAACTACATTTGATACAGATGGATAATTCCTACAGAAACTTCCATTATTCTTATCACATTCCAGTTTCAAATACAAAAGCTGCTGTTGCTGTAATATACAGCAATAGTCCAAACTTATGTCCCTAAAACATTGGAAAAATCTTCCAAATATTTATCATAGTGAATTTAAAAGTCCTTAAAATCCCAGATTTGCATTATCACTTTTTATTTAACATGGGGACTATTGGATCTGTACTGTACTAAGGTCACAAAGCAACTGGTTATAGTTTCTGTAAATGTTTCCACATACACAGGCCAAAGTATGAATATAAAAAAAAAGGACTATGACACAGTTTAGCATTTCAAGTTGTAATTAAAAAACAATTATAATAAATTAAAAGTGAAACAGTCTGCCAAGGCAGCAAAAAAAACAACAGGATCTCTTATTGAACTCACTGCTGTTATGTACATGTGTAGCTCTGAAGTCACTGTCCATCCAACATTATGACATTATTTCACTTCCGATTTGATGGGCCACTGATTGTCAATTACCAGAGGACTATTACTGATAAGCAGATACTGTTCCATGCATAATAAAAGGAAGTCATGACAGTGACCTCCCCCCCAAAAAAAACAAAGTGTGCACACCATAACTTGTTACTCTAGACCTTGACAGGAGAAAGAACTGGTTGACTTCTCCTTTAACTCCTAGAGTTACCGAATCATACCAGAGAACAACGTGCAGCATTAAATCCAGGACTCGTTTCATCCTGTGACTGTACACACATACACATACAAACACAAACCCCTGCCTGTAAACTGATTTTCTAACTTTGGGCCCTTCTACATCTCCATTGGTGACCTATTCTGTGTCTAACTGCACACAAGCCAAAAACAGATCACATGCAGAGGCTCAGCACACATGGCATCAGCCTGTCCACGTAAGGGCATCATATATCAAGAGATCATGTTATTATAAATAGCTTCAGGCTTCCAGCTGTAGGGGACACCACAGGATGGAGTTGACACAGTGGCTAGTCTGACATACTCCACTGACATAGTCAGGCTTCACAGAGGACAACTGGGAAATCTACATGGATGCAAGGATGGTCCAGCTTTATAATTCCCTGGAAGGACACAAAAACATAAAAAATATTTAGACTGATAAGAGAAAATGTGTAAGTAAAGTTCTAGTGTTTGGTTTACATTTCCTCACCTGAGGTGTTAAGTTTTTGTGAATTCTCTTCAGCTTGGCTCTTTTACGTCCATTTTTTGTCACAATTGTTTCTTCATAGAATTCATGGGCCAAGTCACCATCTTCATCAAAGAACATAGAGCTGCAGCAAAGCGAAGTAATTAATCATCATGTGTAGATTTTTTTTTCTGTGAGCATGTTGTATTTAGTGCTGCAGAAAAATATGGCTGGTCAATTTGAAACTTAATTATATATTATATATATATATAACTGTTGTTAACTCTCACAAGGAGGCTGCATCATCAACTCCCAAGCCATATTTTCTGATTAACTAATCTCTCTCTGTGACCTCTAAAGTACAGATAAAATGCTTCCAACCAAATATTTATTTTTTACATTTGTGCACCCTTATTTTTGCTGGGAAATGCAAGTGAAATGCTAACAATGTGGAGCCCTGACTGTAGTGAAGATAAAAAATCTGGCCCCACTTTTACCATCAGTGATCTCTACATGTTTTGCCAAGATTACTATAATCAGTGTTGTTTAAAATTTCTTGTTTGTTTCCTGGAGTAATTTTTTTTGTATTAAGTAAAACATACAAATAATCTGCAAAGATTTAGGGTGGCAAATGTAGTGGAGAATTTTGTTTGGCCATGACTTCCAGTTTTACTCGTACTGAGAGTATAGTAGAGACTACTCAAAGTGGCCATGCTGGCCCTTCTCCTCCATGACATTATTAGGAGGATCAGTGTCAATGTTGTGGCTGATCAGTGTATGATGATCAGTGATTATAGTAAAGTTATCTGTAATTTAACAACAAACATAAAGGAGCACTGGTCCACAGAAAAGTAAAAAAAAAAGGTAAGATACCTTTGCTTTTAATACTCATTAGTAATACTTTTAATTGTAAATTATAAATCATGTACTTACATTTAATTAAGTAGTAATTTCACTGTGATAGATCTACTTTTACTAGAGTAGAGTTTTTGTATTTGTACTTTTAATTGTATACAGCTTTGTATTACTCCATCAACCACTTCCACTAAGAATTAAAAACACAACTAACTGCTTAAGTTACTTGTGCTGTATCCTGGGTCGTTTGTGCATGGCAGCATATAGTTTACCTAAAAGGGAGTCAAACACTGAAACACTCAGTTAGGGGTCATTCTTGGGATGTATTCACATCATGTACTCCACATCATTTTGGAATACCACATCTGCAGGCACTGAGCAGTGCCCTCCTATTTATATGGAGCTATTTCGCTGCGGAACATTCTTGACAGAAGATTGACTAAACAAATGTTAAAATTACAAACACCAAACTAATTACAAAACTGTAGAAATGTATGTACAATGTGTGTAAGATGTATTGTGTGCATTAAAAGTGTATAGCAGTATGATTATTAGAAAATCTCATAATATTAGTCTGCTATAATATTTTGTGGAAAAATGGTTGATTGTGTTTCATGATGCTCAGGCTACACTTACCTTCGTCTAGTAAACACAAAAGGGGTTGCACCTGGGAAACCCCTAACTCTCGACAGTGACTGCTCGTTTCCATCTTTGATTGGATCATCCACACTACCTGAGCCAGAAAAAGGCCAAAATCCTTTGGATTTGGAGCCGCTACCACCCATCTTCAGCTGCAACACATTATTTTCTTGGGTCACAGTACTGCCAGTGGTGCTACAGTGTTACTGTACCAGATGTAATCTGACCTTGAGGATATAACACCTATAACAATTACACATAGGACATTTGGTTAGTTTATTGAAAATTATTATAACAAATAGAAACATTACTTTTATAAAAACATACAAAGGAAAACAGTTAAATTAGATACACATTTTTATTCTGACTAAACCTTTGTTTTTTCAACACAGTGAAGGAAAATTATTCTACCTTAAACATGACAACGACATTTAATATTCTGTAAGAGACAGCACCTTCCTATGTACAGCTACCACAAAAGACAAAGAGAATAAAAATGACAGAATCCAAATTTCAGAACTCTGCAGACTTAAGTGTCCCTAATGAACAGGTCACTGACATGACTTGTTATTAAACCAGGCCCGCTAGTGACAAATACCTGATTTGACAGTCAGTTTAAACTGCTACATGAAAAACCTGAACCCAATACTTTGCCCTACTCATAGGCTACACAGGTAAGGTTATCTACATAGGGACAACTAACTTGGTTAGCTAGAGTTAAGTGACAAGAGCATCAAGAAAACAACTGTCCCACTTTGCGTTAGTCTTACTGTAGCTGTTGTCATTTGTCTGCTAACATTACCATTAGCTACAGACCGTTAGCTCCCTGTCATTAGCATTAGCTAGGTCAACATGTCTGTCTGCCTCACAGAAAAACGTTCACTTTCAACGCACTGACGCGGCCGAAGACTAACATTAGTTGGTTTTACAAGTGCTGTTTGTAGCTTTAGCACATACCTAACGTGTATTTCTGTCGCTTCTCAGGAACGATAGCTTTGATGAATTTGTCTTGGTGGCTTGTTTTATCTGTACAAAGACATACCACTTGCACAGCTAAACTAAGCTAACGTTAGCTGGCGACGCTCAATTACGTTGTACGTTATTCTTCAGCTTTTTTTTTTACGCCGGTAAAGGAACGCGATGGTAAACTGTCGCCACCACGTGGACCAGAGTACGTAAGGTTGCAACTGTAATTTGCCGTTGCTGCTCTTCCTCTTCCTCTTCGTCTTCTTTTTCTAGTTTTTTTTGTTTTGTTTTTTTTTTTTGCTGTTGGCTGATCAACTTAAAGGTGTGTTACCAGATTGGAGTGTGAAAACAAGATCAGAAGATTAGCAAGAAAACAACACTGCAATTATACATGTTGAACAATGTTGTTTTTTGAAATGCACGCATAACCCAGTCCAACATTTGCTACCCATCCAAACCTAAATAAACTTATTTTGTTGAACTCCCCAAATCAGTCAAACTCCATTTTCAAAGTAATACAGTAAGTAAGTAACTAATAAGTAAGTCTCTCCATTACTATTCATTACATAGTTTTCCTTAATTGCAAAATTAGCGCTGTTGGTTTTATATGGTTATTTTCCAGGTTTTAAACTTGGTGCAATCACGATTGCTTCCAGGTTGAAGGAATCCTGTTTCTCATATTATGTTAAACAGTTTTAAAATGACAGAGAGGAATTATTACCCATATATGATTCCATCTTTTCCTGGGGCAGACCATTGTGCATTTGAAATGGTTCTCTTGAACTCAAACACAGTGAAAGGTAAATCTAAATTGTCTCCTGTGGAATTACTATGAATTATTGAATTCTGATGTGCTAGGGTCAAGCCTATCCATTGCTGGGATCATCCATCCATTGCTGGACAGGTCTCCAGCCTATCTCAGGGACAACACAGAGGCACTCACATTCACACCTACAGGTGATTTAGAGTTACCAATTAACCCAAAATGCATCACAGGGGACTGTGGGAGGAAACCAGAGGAACTGGAGGTACCTTGCATCACATGTAAACCTCACAAACTCCACACAGAAAGGCCACAGCCAGCTGGTAGATTCAACAGGGGACTTTGTAGATAGACGGCTGTAGCTCAGATGGTAAGGCATGGACCACAGGATCAGTGGTTTGACTCCCAGTCCCTTCTGGCTACATATCAAAGAGTCCTTGGGCAAGACACTGAACTTTAACTTGATCCATGTGGGTAAGGTGAGCACTTCACATTGCAGAAACTCCCATCAGTGTGTGAGTGTGTGTGTGAATGGCTGAACGAGAATCAACTTGAAAAGCACTTTGGATAAAAGTGCTATACGAGCAGACATTTACCATTTAACTGTGATACAGCAGCGCTAACCACTCCACCACTGTTATCCTGCACCGTAAGGATGAATTTGATGCTGTTCCGTAAACCTGACGTCAACTGTTGACTAAAGTTGACTAAACAACACATTCCTGCATCTGCAGGCCTTTAGAAATTTGTAAATGACATTATGACAAAACATGGTAAATTACCACAGATGTAGAACAAAATTTCAATCACCCACGATGATGACGCATGATGTATTGTCATCAATTTATTAGTATACAATAGTTTCACATTTTAACTTGTCCAGACCCATTTCAAGTGCCTGTGACTTTCAAAAACAAAATGAATCACCAGAAACTCAAAGATGCTTGTTTTTAAAGAAATAATGTTAGTCCATAATAATATTAAATATATGAGTTTTTTACACAAGAGTGGATTGGCTGCACAAAAAGAGGCAGTGCCTTTAGGTCACATTAAATATAACAGCAGCATCCTCCTTCATTAACAATATTTATTCAAAATAATATAATCGTCTGAGCATTTTTGTTCCCTTTTACTGTTGGGTGCAATTGTATGCATCCCCTTATTTTTAAATTGCAAGAGAAGTAAAATGAATATTTATTTTACATCAGCACAATATTTAATGCCCATTCAGCATTTATTCACTCCTTGACCATTTTCTTGCTTCTGAAGATAAAACACAAACTTAAGCATATACCTAACATAGTAAACATAGAGGGTTTCCTCTTGCTAATCTGGTTTCCTACCACAGTCCAAAGACATAAATTGTGTATGGGTGTGAATTTCAATGAGAATGATTGTCTGTCTGTGTGTGTTTCTCTGAGTTCGCATTGGGATTGACTGGTGACCTGTCCAGGGTGTACCCCGCTTCACACCTTGTGACAGTAGGGATAGGCTCCTGCCCCCCCCCCCCCGCGACCCTACACAAGATAAGCATTTACGGATGGATGGATGGGATGCAAACTTTTGCACCCAACTTTACACTTATGTAAACTTATGTAATTTTTGTCTATATATAGTCACAGAAGCTTCTTCATTAATTGCTTAAAGTCGTGCTTAATGACATCACTCAATGTCAACCAGGGGTAGAAATCCTTGACATAGCCTGCTTCATCTTTTCTCTAGCAAAAGCGTAACGCTTAACAATCTGCCGAACATGCTCCTCTTCCTCTCGCTGCAGGATTCGCAGGAAGTTGCACAACTCAGGAAAACTAAAGGCATCCCACTGTGGAGGAATAAAGTAAAAACTATTATATGTATAGTATTGGCTTGTTAAGAATATAAGTGACACATTTAATAGATGAACTTACACAGCCCAGTGGAAACTTACATTGACATCTCCTGTCTCATTTTCTTTCAAAACCAGGCTCAGGACTTTTTCACTGGGGCCAGCACACAAGCGTAGATAGAGTGGACATTCATCATCAGATAGTTTACGCATGCACACTAGGGGAATAAGAATTACCACTTCAGAATATAATATTTGTCTCTGTTACTGTTTAACAATATTTAAGAATGTTACCTTGACTTTGTCTCTCTGTGCGTTCAAACAGGGCAAACTTGGCTGGGTTGTCCACTACAGTGAATTTGTTGAGCAAAGCCTGGATCACTTCTCGTACCCGTGTTTGGGAGCTTATGTGCAGGTGTTTTGCAGTGTCTTTGGGGAGGTAGAATGATGTCCGCCGTTTCATTCGTCTGCTGTGCTGATCCTTCTCTTGTGTTGGGTACAGACTCTGAGGAGGAGGGAGGGAGATCGGACGAACTAACTGAAAGTGGACCTTGATGAAACCAGTGTATGAACCATCTTTATTCTGCAAGGGAGAGGAAGGGAAGTGATTTTTTTTTCATGCAAACTATTGCACCTAAATTTAGTTTAAACACAACTTTTATGACAGAATGTTGTTACTCACAAGCACCATGTAGAGACTGTTGTTGATCTGAGCATTATATTCCTTAATCCTCTGTTGAATCTCACCAACACTTAACTCCTGTTGACCCAAACTAATCTGTTCATCCTGATGAACAAAGAGCAGGTACAGTACATCAACTTTACCACGTGATGTTAGTAAAAACAGTTAGAAAGTGTCCTAAACTATTTCTTGTGTGTTTTTCTTCCTTGTGCAGGATTTGTATTTTCTTCTTCATTTAAAAGAGCAAGTAAATATGATAATATGACAGAATAATCTCAAGTCTAACCAAGAGGTATTCATCTCTTTTGTTTATTTGGTAGGGTGTAATTGGTAAGACTTTTACAGCTATTTCTCTTATGAAGTTGTAGAATAGACCATTATCTTTGGGGACATATGGCACTGTAATACATGGTGGACAGCAGTAGACAATCTGCTGGCCTGCATATGCTTACTCGTCTACATAATATAACCAGGTACAGTTTGGGGTTTAAATAATTATCTTAAAGAAAACATTTTCTTCTTGTTTGGACAATCTTTGAATCACAGTTTAGATGCCTAATCCCACACAGTACTGATAAAATATGTGATTTCTGTCATAAATATACAACACTTCCCTCACCACATTTGTGTCTGTCTCAATAGAGTCTTCAGAGAAATCTGCCTGGTATGGTAACAAATGTCCATCTGTGCTGCAGTCCAGTTGGATGAATGGTCGGCAGCGGTGGTGACAAGTATAACTGCAATCTGAGAAAGTGACACAAAGAGAGAGCTTTACAATGTGTATAGAGTCCTGTGACAGTAATCTGTCTGTGTGCATGATAGGATCACTCCAAACACACTAAGCTAAATGCAGTTTTTATGCTTTATAAGTAACATTTTTAAATTTGCTCACGTCGGACATATAATGGCGTGGTAATTAGAAGCCATCACTCTTTTACTGGTTTGTTCCAAGCTGCTACAGCAGTAAGTTTCTTCACTAAGAGAATAGATTTTCCCGGAAATTGCCAGATATTCCTGGGCAGTACTTGTACCAACACACTATAAAGCTTTCCAGAGCTTCCTAAACTCAGTGATACACATTCTCATGAATGGAAAAAAATAACATGAGCATCCTGCTTTCCGGCTACAGTGGGAAGTGAAGATAACGCAGGACTGTGACCTTTAGATGGCCATGACAGAGCTCATATCACAGTTTCTTAACATTAATGGTTATTTCTAGTTTCATCATTAAGCATGTTCTCTTTATAAACCTTACTAAGGAAACCAAACAGAGAGAAGACAGAAGCCTAAGTCATTCTCTCACATGGTATGTAAGTTTACTGGTTTGTCGCCTGTTGTTGTTTTTTATGTCAATACATACACAAGTCAAAACTGACAGTGTGTTAATTCATCCATGATGCTTTCTTCCTTTACAACCATGTGTGTGGCGAGAGCAATGGTTCCTACAATGGACTTAAATATTTAAAAACAATGATTGCAACGATTGGAGGCTATTTTGTGCTGTGGATTTGGTGCGTTATTAAGTATTTACAGCACAGTTAATGTGAGACCGACTCAAAGAGAAGGACATTGGCCATGTGCATCATGATGCAGAAACATCAGCATAAACTTTATCGCTTCGATAAAAAAGATAAATTAGGTGTTACACAGTACTTGTTAATAGAAACACTTCATTATTGGCTTGGTCTTTTTTTCAGAATGTGCAATATGAAAACCACACTTACCTTTTAAATAAGTTTATACACATTCTTTTGCAGAAGTTACTCACTTGCACAGCGTAAACTCTGCTTATAAAGACCCCAGATGAATTCTCCACACAGGTCACACCAAGTGAGATTAGTGTGACTGAGGGGTTTGAAGTCATGACCCACGGCAGCCTCTCCAGTGTGACACCTGGATGCTTCGATGCTGACGCTGTCTCCAACTAGACGGACAACATGAAAGTGGCTGTGCTGACCTGGGTTTACTGGTGGCAAAGCTGTGGGGGCTGCAGGTGCCGCCAGTTCGATGGGATCATTCACAGTAAGGTCCTTTAGTTCGATCAGCTCACATTTAGACATTCTGACTTTGTTACAGACACTGACATGTCAAGTGACTTACTGCCACTGAAACAGTGTGGATGCACATTCAATCCTGAGAGGAAATAGTGTTATAACTACACTTTTACACGCTTTATGCAAATTTTGTGAATGATGAAATGTATACAGGTAAAGCTCCAGGTCAGTTTGTCCATTTCCAGATTGGTGTGTTGCACAGAGGAACAAGTAGCCACTAAGTCAAGTCATCAGGAGCTGCAAGACAATTTGAAATCGCACAAGTTTGTGTACAGAACAGCCTTAACAGTTGTATGGATTATAATAACAAAACATATATTGACATATTTTAAATGGAGGAAAAATATCTGTGCCTGTGCTGAATTATGACATGTGCTTTACACAGAGAAAAACAAAAGATTTAAACTTGTTATATGATGCCAGGATTCCTATGACTATGTTCAAATGTGGGACAAGAAGATGAGTATCATACTGTGCAATCCCAAACAAACTCACACTGTTTTCTGCACCTTACAGTGAAACCAAACTGCATATTTCAGAAAGAAAAGTTACCAAAGTAGGTCAACATTTTATATTATTAATTGATAAAGCACAAAAATAGCTGAAATTGATCTTTTCCAAATAACTAGAAAAGCAAGACAGGTTAATAACCCAGAACCTTGATGTCGGGTTTTGCATGTGCTGTATTTTAAAACCATGTACAAGCAAAACAATTTTACGATTGTTGTGTGTATGACAGCAACATGAAATGCATAAAGTGCATGTACTGCAATTTCAAGAATACTTTAATGTCAATTTCACACTACTTTACATTTCACAGGAAAATATTTCCTATCAAGTTTGTGCAACTCTATTAATTTTGCTATACACAGAAAAACTCAAAGTAACTCACTGAGTGTGAATGTCAAAGAAATTGGTACACTAGTTTTCCTATGACCCATTAAATGCTTAATGTTCCATCCTTAGTATTAATGACCAATAAAACATGTAATACTAGCTTATAACAATAGGGCTAAGCTTTATTCCCTTAGTCGTTGATACCAAACAAATGCTGAAACCGTTTTCACTGGATATTTAAGTATTTTTACATTGTAAAAGTGTCACTTTTATAAACATAAATAATCTGACCAGTCCAGATTTCCATAGGAAACTACAAGTTGGAGTGTCATTAAGGAAAATGCGTGTAAAATGATCACAGGTGCATCTAAAACTTAGTTTCATTTGTTTCCCCGTTGAGCTGCATTGTGACTTGAATATGAACAACCCGGGGCTCTTTCTGCCAAGTGGGTCACCACACGGTGCAAAGATTCAGGGCAACAAGAGCACATTGTAACTGGGATCATCGCGCATATTTTCAGTTTTGCAATTCAGATTATGTTCATGAAAAACTACACAGTGTTCTATAGTCTACGACAATTTTTCGATTATTATACTTATGTCAACTGTTGCAAAAAAGCAGCTTAATGTGTGACAGCCCGGTTTAATCCTGTAGTCTGAGACGGGACACGCACTCAGTTGTGACACCCAAACAAATCTTAGTGGTTTCATGCAGAGAAACTGTTAAAAATGAGCTTACCTCGTTGAATTGATCAGCACCACTTATCGGAGAAGAGTGATCGCGGCTTGTCGTTGAATTATCACCGACCCGTCTTTCGCCCAACGCACGCACTTCGGTTTGCGCATGCACATTGTAAGAGTGGGATTACCGTTTAATCCCCAATGTGTGTTAGACCGTCCTGAGAGGAAGAGGCAGGACTCTCTGTCCTCACAGACATTACAAACAAAATCATCGAGAGCGAATCCTTTCTACTTATTTAGTGTCAACAAGTCGTTTATTAAAGACTTATGTTAACATATAACCAAATACTTTCAGGAATCCATTACAATTAGGCTGTTTGAATTAGGATATCGCATTTTTCATCTTAAATCTCATGAAAAACACAGATACAGTTGTAATAATAATTTGGTCGTCTATGAGAAAAAAATATCTTCCTTTGAACATGTATAGGATACGCTGTCCAAAATGTCAAATTCATAAATTCATAATTTAGGCTATGGCCAAAAGACTGTGTAAAATGTCAGAACTGTGTCAAAATTCTATTTAAATATGTTTGTACATTAATTTCCTAATGATGATGAATTTGGAGCAGACAGGCCTTGGGAAGAATAGAATATTTAATATTTGATCAAGGGACATTTGGAAATGACTCAATGAGGAAAAAGCCTTCAGGCTCAAATATGGCAGCAGATGAAGGATTTTTTTTGTGCTATGTCTCTCAAGCAAGGCATGCGTGCTGGAAACCCATCGAGCTTCATAATTACCACCCACTCCAATTTTCCCACTACTCCTAATACTAGTAATACTAATTTAATAATTTGGGGTTTTTAGCTCCAAACATGCCCGGGCTGTATTCAAAGCCAAGATGTTAAAATTAATTAAATCAAACTTTGCCTAAAACTATGCCAACTGGATTCCAATAATGGAAGAAAAGTAGCAGTAGTGCATTAATTTTGCCTAATTGACCTACAGGTCACATTTGAAACCCCTTTGTCCAATATGATTTCTCTGGAAAAGATAAACAAAGAAACACAATAGTGGAAGTGCAGACAAGACAGAGAGGGACAAGCCAGAAAGACAGAGAGATATGTCCTGAATAAACATGTTCTTAGTTTCTTCTGCTGTGAACTCAGTGTGTAGTGGCCTCGCAGAGTCACGAGCTTAATAGAGAGTAATTGGAGCACAATAACAAATGAACAGCTGACAGTGAGTTGCTGGATGTGAATTGGGGGGGATTAGACTGAAAGATCACATACACATACAAACACCCAAATTAATTTGCTTCGAGAGAGATCTGACTTTGATTATACCTCAATCTTTCATAATTGGTCTTGTCATTACAGGGGCTATTATATTTCCCATTATGACTGAACCTTGCATATGCATATAAGGATAATCTGTCCAAGATGAATACAGGTACATTAAGGATTAAATAAAACGACTACAGTATTGGCCCCTGATGATCATTTCGGCAATGCGTTAAATTGCCATGTTGGTTCAGGGGGCCTTTGCCTCGCAGTGCATGTCTGAAGTTGAGGAGGTCTATCCATTACTAAAGTCATACTACTGTATTCCCAGAATTTCAGATTGATTTTCCAGCAATTTGGTAAATGACAGATATGTTTTGATTCAAGATACTACAGGCTAAATGAAATACGCAGTTTCTAAATCAAAATAGTGTATCTTCTGTACATGAATATTTTTGAGCTAAACTTGCCATATCTAAAATACTTTTCTCACAATTTTTTAAAAGACTTAAACAAAACATACTAAAACAAACAAAAATAAAACCCACATTTTCACAGATTTTATAACTTTTTAATCCCATTTCTGAAATGCTGACATTTTGCTTATTTACATTTCAAGTAACATTTACAGTGGCAAAAATCTTCCATACACTATATCAGCAGGGATATGCAGAGGTAAACATAAAAAAAGTCTGAGGAAATGGACGTTGTTGAAACGTGTAGCCCTCAGACATGAATATAAATGGAGGCCTCCTTTCCCAGAAATAATCTTTCCCTAGAGAAAAAACTTTGACAGTAAGTGTCCATAATGTTTTAAATAATGAACTGGATACAGGAACCAAAAAGACCACCCCATTGGAACAGCATGCAGATATTTCTTAACCAATTCATCAAAAACAAATAAGCAAAAATGTGAATAGTCTGAATCTGAATAGGACTGAATAGTACAGAAATTAAAAGAGTAAATCTTTCTGATGCAGTTGCTTTAAGTGCAATACCCTTTAAAAAGTTTGTGAAGGTAGGCTGTCGATGTGCTTCTCTCCCTATAGAGGGTTTAAATGAAGGGTCCTAGAATGAATTTTAAACTGTAAGCGTTCATTGCACAAATACATGGAACAGTGTCTGGGAAAACTCAATGGATTAATCATTTCTGACATTTACATTAACCCTGGAGTGCTTTCAGAATGATTAGAGTGGCAGAAATAAACAGCGTTATGGACCTGTGCCTCTAGCTCAAGTTAAGTTCAGCTTGCATTGGAGTCACAGTAACAAAGACGCCAGTAAAGAAAAAAAAAAGTGATTTTACAAAACTAACCTAACCTCTAATAGTATTTCCTGAATGTTATATGCATTGTAATCGATGAAAATTCTCAGTCATCCTGGTTTGGTTATCCGAAGGTTGAATCAAATCAACTGGACTTCTTTCTTCTTGGTTAGAAACGTTACTTATGCAAGCAGCTTGTTCAGTCTAAATAAAAGTGGATGGGGAATCCATAGTTACATCCTCCAGAGTAGGTCTTTCTTCCACCCTGGCCTGAATAGGCTTGTTAAGGGGGGAGGTGGGAACATGATTGAACCTTCGGATAGATGCATTTTCATTTCCAGATACTGTAATTAAATCACCTGGTCAACAGGTCAGCAGGTCAGCAATATGTCCGGGTGTAAAAGGGACAGAGACACCTTTTTTTAACGTGCCATTTATAATACAGTTAACATGCTCATCTCGTTTAATTTTCCTTCAAAAAGATGCTGAAGCTTCAAATAAAATTTACCCAGTGATCTGCTAATCGCACTTATTAAAAAACTGTTTTTTAAACAAACCATGTCTGAAATCGCACTACCTGAAAAATTATTTTAAAACATTTGGTCTAGTGGATGTGGTTATTTATTTAGGGGGCCTGGTGTCTCAGTGGTAGAGCATTGCGTTGGGATGCAGAAGACAGCGGGTTTGAATCCCACCCCACCAGGTGTGGCCCCACCCAGCCACCAAGGGCAACCTTGGTGCCGGTCCTGAGCCCAGACAAGAAAATGGGAGGGTTGCGGCAGAAAGGGCATCCAGCGTAACAACACATGCCAAATCAACGTGCGGAACATGTTCCGCTGTGGCGACCCCTGCAGGGACAAGCCAAAACCCGTTGATCTTTGGATGTGGTTATTTATTTATTCAGATTGTTAGAAGTGGATCCAGGAAATACCTTAGAAATGCAGTGAGTGTTATCCAACCAAATTATGAAAATGTCGCTGTATATTGCCTGGTAATCTCTGTGACTGTAGTGTAAGTAATTCATTAAAAGCACAAACTGGTGATACAGACCTGCAGAATTCATGCATGTAATTTATTACTATTTAATCCTAGTTATTGATGATGAGCTAGTAACTGGTGTGCTATCCAGCTTTTACTAACTAGTCTTTAGATACAATTACACAATACAATTAAAATATGGCTAAAGTATATGTTAAAGTAGTGTTAACCCCACAATAGCTTTGCAAATTAATTTTGAAAGGCCCCACCTCATACATGAAATGATGCCTTTATCCCCATCACCCACCCTTCTTTTGGTTGAAGCCGTCACGGAAGTACAGCTCCATTTTGTATATTTAATTATAAAACCAATTACTATCATAATTTATTCCTTGTTATTTATTTATTTTCTTAACACACACACACACACACACACACACACACACACACACACACACACACATACTACTGCAAAAGTAGCTGTACTGATCAGCTTTTTGGAGATTACTTCAATACATTCAGCTGTTGAACTGTTCTTACCCAACTCAAGGATGTAACGAATCATTCTCAGATGTCTGTGCTGCAGACAAGTGCTCACTTGTTGTGTCTGTGCCGCTGGGAACACTTTCGTTTTCTGATTGTGTATGTTTATGTGCTTTCCTGTTACCCTGTTTGCAGCTTACAGAGCCACTTATTCCTGTACTTCTTTTGGCTGTGGGGCAAAGCTCCACCTCAGGATCGCAGCAGGACTCACTGTGGACGCCTGCAACAGGTATTGGAATGTTATATAAAAAACATTTCAGAACACTGTCATATCCTTTTAAATCTCAGCAAATTCTGAATTGTTTGTTTGGCATGGGCAATTCAACAAACCAGAAAAGAAGTCAAGCTTCTGCTGCAGTTCCTCTGTAAGCAAATTTCTTTGTTTTAGATCCTCTAACAAGGTTTCCACTGTCTTTTTATGCCTTCTTTCCCGATCCTTGGCATTTCGTAAGTCTCGTTGCAACTCCTCCAACCTTTCCTGGGCCTCGGTTAACTTTTTTTTTACTTTAACTGGATCAAGGGCATACAGATGATCCTGTAAAGGAATATTTTTACACAAATTAAATCATTCTCACGTTATGTATGTTTGTTTCTACTTTCATTTGAAAGGGATTTTGCATATTTTTTTGCATACTGTAAAAATGTTTAAAATTAGGTCACTCACTGAGGTCAATTGCTCAACGTTCTTTGACAGTTTTACAGAAACATCTGGAATTGCTGCAGCTGCCTTCTGTGAAGTCCTGCTTGTCCTGGATGATGTTGACACCTGGCCATACAGTAAAACCACTCAAGTCAATATTTACAAATTCTGTATTTATTTGGAGGGAAATTCAATCTGTTGGTCTAAGATTAAGATCCTGTGAAACATTTTCTTCATAAATATACTAACTTTGCGTAAATGGTCTGTGAATGAAAAAATGGAGGGGATCACTCCTTCCTTTAAACGAGTTGTTTGTCCAGTCTTATCAAAGTCTTCTGACTTGAAATGGCAGCTGCAGACAACTGATCGGTCATTTGGTTCAAAGTTTCGTCTCCTCAGTGCTGCTGTCCAAGTCCGTCTTTTAACTTTATCTTTTGGGAACCTTTACACAAAACAAGCCCATCAGAAAAGCACTATGTTCTGTATGCATTTGTAGGAGAAGTTATTGTTAAATTCAGCCACATAATGTCAATGACTGTATGTCATGTTAAGTGCCATGGAACTGTATTGGACTTTAGACAATGAACAGAACAAGTGCACAGCAGTGGTCTATAGCAGGAGCTGACTGATAACTATAATTTGTCCATATACTGTAACTTGTAGCTTTAATAATAGTGTAAAGCGTTTTTGTTTACTTGTTAGCGTCACTTATTATGGATATTACATGTTAGCTTAAAAGAAGGATTACTTATTGCGGTATATCAAATGATACGTTTGCAACAATAAGATACTATAAGATTGCTTATCACCTGTGAAATGTGATTCCCTGTTGCTTGGTTTTGGCATTTCTTTCATTAGAACATCCAAAAGCAGCACAAAAGTCTGGCATTTCTCTAGTATCTGAACTCGCTAGAACCGCTGCAATATGGCGACGACAGAGACGTATCTCACAAACCGGAAATCGTCTTCATCTTCATTCGGTTTTCACAGGAGCTGGCTCGTAAACATACGTACGTAGCCGCCGCACTGGCTGCTTTGGCTCGTTGCTGAGATAAGTAAACGTCCCCGCCATATTGGACCTGGCAAGACCAAATACAAGTAAACGCGGGAGCTACGTTTTTTATGTATTATATTTTTATAAAGAGCTTTATACAGTTTACATTTGCCAACCATTTCCAATAAATCGTTTTTATACTAAGGAGTTGGTAGTTCAAGTGTAGTACAAAAACATTTTGTCTACAATTACTAAGAATCTCGATAGTTAGGCTGCCAGACACTTAAGAGGGGTGTGTTGGTAAATTTGTTGTCATAAGAATAAATACAAAAACATAAAAATTACTTGTGAAAGGTAATTCCCCGAGACCTGGTTTGCACTGTGCGCCGGTTTGTACAGTCCCAAGCTGCACACGACTCTGGCATCTTTTTTTCTGTCAGTCTTCTGAGAAGTTGCCTGGTCCAATATGGCGCCGTAGTTGACGACCACTGCGGCGTCTACGTATTTGTGTTTTTGGGCTGGTAAACCAGCTACAGGAGCATTACCGCCACCTACTGGGCGTGACTCTAAAGACTAAGTGTTCATTGTTCTTACCCTGTTTTTATTTTAGGTAGTTGATAAGACGATTACATGGTCCAAATTATGCCTTTGAAATATATATTTACAAGTAAACAAAGATAGGATTTTATATTATTCAATTATTTTTGAACATTTAAAATTTTTCCTCAGCAGATTGACTTCATGGTGTCAATGTAAAGATATACAAGTGAGATTGGATGCATTTTTGATTATATGTTATATTTGTTTACATTTTTTCCCAAAAGTAATTTCGCGACTTGATTGTATAAAATTGAAAAATATTGTTTTTGTTTTTCATATTAACCTACTTTTGACCCCACCTGCAGGATCAACTGTAATGGCTGAGTTCTCAAAAATAAAGTAAGTTGTACCTTTTATATAAACAAGGTCAACTTCTAGTGATATAATACATTTTCATACTTGTGTAACTCTGACATAGTAAAATATGGTTGTTGTTGGTTAAAGTAAATTAAAGAAAACGAAAAAGTGTTAAAACTTACCCCAACTCTTCCCTGCATATTTTGTGGTTTCTGGATGGTTTGCAGGTAGGTATGGAGTATCTCATCCCTTCAGCTCATATGGTCTATGTTGTAACCATCCCCACATGTTTTGTATGATGTGATTATGTCCATTAATCTATTCCTTAGACCATTACATGACCAGGAATCCAAACGAAATACATGCACTAGAACCTAAAGTGCACCCTGAAAAGTATATAACAAAACATCCTGTATGCAGTTTTTGTCCCAATCGTTTGTAAAATGTGTGAATATTAATATTAATGTCTCTTGTTTATGATATTGTCCACGTTGGTACCAGTGTGTTGGGTCAAAGAAGACTTCCTGGCATTCTGGTGTCAGAATAAACTTTTGTATGCATAGACACAGAGGGTAATGCGTCCCATGTAAAGACAATTTTCACTAATGTGCACATATTAGAATCTTATAGTATTTGCTATGTTACTTTTTTATTTACATTTCACAATTAAAGAGAGTAATTGCTCAGGTTGCCGCTGATCCTCATCTTTTTGTAAAACAACACAGACTCAAATCTTTTTTTATTTGTCACAGATGAAACAAAGGTATTTATCATTATTTTTGATTAATTAGACTTTTGACCCCACTACGGGCGATGGTCGTCAAACATCTTTTCGAACCACTTTCACCGTGGCTTTATTTAGGAAGTGTAAAACGGCGCTTTATTCTGAAAAATACAACCGGAAATCCCTTTTCCGCCTGGCGGACTGTTCTACATATGAACGTTAGAGCATGTTAGACTTTTGAACCAGATTTAATCCTGATTTCATAAACAGTTATGTGACATTGACCTGCTGTTCAAGGTTTGTCGAACACATTCTGTCTTCTGTGTATTTAAATGAAGCAGGACAAAAGCCGGAGGTAACGGGCTGGTTTTTGTTATCCACCAATTGTTCGGCCTCCGTTGGGGCTGAACATATTACTATAAATTAGGCCACTTTAGTTGACAGAGTCCAGCATGATTCACAACAAAGAGTCTGAGTCTGAGCCCAGGATCTACGGGTATGGCAGAACTGCTTCCGCAACGCTGGCCCACTTTATCTGCATTGTCTTCACTATATCCATCGCTCTTATCTCTCGACCGGGTTCAAGTGAGTTTTCCCTGTTATTGGCTTATTGAATAATACAGTTTTGTTCAGATAAAGTTGCTTACTTGATTTCCTCTGGTTGGTTTATTTCAGGTTTGTTTTCCTGGCACCCTTTTTTCATGACACTGGCTGTGAGTTTCAAAATAAAATGTCTAATTTGTAACCATATTAAATTAGTTCTATGAAAATCTTTACGTTTTCTCCTCAGAAAATGTCTCATTTAATTGTTTAGAAATGGGTAAAAAAATTAAGAATTCAATGCTCTCATGTGAAAAATGAGATATGCACACAAACATATACAAAATATGAAATTTAAATCTAATTTGTGCCTTTGACAATGTTAATGCGCTTTCCTGAACAGACTAATGAAAATAATTATAAGGTGGCCTATTTAATTTCTTCCTCTTCAGTTCTCCTTCTTCATGACAGAAGCCATACTCATCTTCTCCCCCCATGGCTCCCTCATCAAAAGGTTTCCACACAAGACCAAAGGTCGTGTTCACTTGATCCTGCAGTGCTTCGGTGTGTCCTGTGCAGTCTTGGGCCTGTCAGCCATCTCTTACAACAAATTCCTGAATGATAAACCCCACTTCACCTCGTGGCACGGTCTGCTGGGCCTACTCACATTGTGTGTGCTTGGTCTGCAGTCTCTGGCAGCTGTGCCCCTCATCTACCACTCTCTGGCTAAAGGCTGGTCGCTGGCCAAACTCAAACGCTACCATGCAGCATCTGGACTCGTCACTTATCTGCTCAGCAGTGTTAGCCTGCTGCTCGGCCTCTGCTCTGCCTGGTTCACCGCTTCTGTCGGGGAATACACCTGGTATATAGCAGCGGTCGGCCCTGCTCTTAGTGCCCTAGTCATAATGAACCAAGTAACCAGTGCTTACATGGCTAAGAAACGGTTGCAATCCTGACAGAGGACACAACATTTGAACAGGACTGTCACTGAGTGCTTTAACGAGGTTTGCTTTAAAGATCCCACTTTATTTCAGGTACATGCACTCAGTGTAAAAGTAGCTTATTTTTGTATCCCCTTGACTGATTTGCCATTCCGAGAAGCTGCAGTGCCAAATTTGGATAACGGCATACATGTCTGTCATTGGCTTTTTTACATAATGTACATGAGACGGTAGCTACCATTGAGGACACTGAAATTATGTCTGTATTCTTTAGAGGAATTTGAATTGAATGTTTGGCTTTCTTGTCTCGGATATTTTAGCCATGCTAGATTTAGTTTGTCAAGAAAAGGAATGTCTTTCCAATTAGCATCAACTCTGTTGATTTTAATATTCGCTACTGAGATCACAAATTGGGTAATATTACGAACATCTACAGATCAAAAATCCATGGTTTTGAATCAATGGCCTCAGTATTTCTCAAACCATTCATTCATGTTGAATTTTTATACTAGGTCACCTACTGTACTGCTGTTTGACTATTTGATACTGCCTTTCATTACTGATTTATACGCATTTAAATAAAAACAATTTACTAAAGTCCTAAATGAAAAGCATTTGTAACTGATTCACACTACAATTGAGGAGTGTTTTATTGTTAAAATAACATTGATAGCACAGTCATATTCTGCTTTGACGTAGGCTGCATTTACGAAATTCTTACTGGATCAGCCATCAATGGGTAAAAGTGAACAAAAAGTTAAAAAATGTAATTACAAAAACAATGTTTTCCATCATAAATAAATAAAATTAAGATACTTACACTGAAATAAGTGAAACAACTGCCAGGTGAGAACAACAATAAAAAGTTATGCCTTTTTTAAACAAAACATTCCCAAGAAACAAAAATGCATATAATTAAAAAGAAATGGTAGATTTGTTTTTTTTTTGTTTTTTTTTTTTTTTTAATAAACTAATGATTCCCATGATTCAAAAGTATTTCCAACAGACGGAGAGGACTGAGACTATGGACATGGGGTCAGTATTATGTACCTTTTATGGTTCATAAGCAGCTATAATCCTTTTTCAAAGTGCCACCTCTATCTTCAAATCAGAAACAAACCAAATCACAAGTTTCCAAGACATAGTGAAGAAACATGTTCATGATAGAATGGAGCACCCACAATGACAAACAAAGAGCTGGTAGAAAATAACACAGTAAGTGAACAGTACTCTGAGAGGGTTAAGGGGCCTCACAAGAAAATGACTCTACAAAAAGTCATAGGTAATGTTCTGCTGTCTCAGGTTATCCAGTGTTTTCTAAAGGCCAGTAATGAAGGCATCTGGACTATTCAACCAATGGAGGAAAGAGGCTTTCCTAAATCTAAATACCTTGGGATGTAATCACAACATAGGAACACAAGGCAACAGAGAACAGCAAAGATCAACACTCCCTAAAGAACTGCGACTCTACACTGACTGGGACTACTGATAGAAGCTACTTACACTGCACTGCATTTAGGTGAAAAGCTACCAGATAATGGCACTGTCAATTTGGTAAGGCCACCACACTACCTGACCTGGTTCTGCCAAAGTCACCATTGGTTGTAATGAAATGTAATATATCAAATTTAACTGTTGGTGGTTACATTATATAAGATGTCATACACATGGTGCACAATGTAATGGTTTCTATAGATTAGGTCATATAAAAACATATATTTTGGACTTTCTGAAAAATTATTCATAAGAAAATTAAGATCATATACATGCTAAACTACACGTAGCATGTTGGCTGACTCAAGAGATGATGTATCAACAGATGGTGGTGACACTTGGTGTGACAAATGAGCTGGCATTTTATCTTGGTTTTCGCTGCTTTTGACTTTCTTACTTGGTGATTTTGGTCATTATGCTGAATCTGTTCTTTTTTTTCTAAATGCTTGGCCAATCTTCCAGCAGACTTGTAAAAAGGATGTACTATGATAAATGCTAACACTAAAGACCCCTTTGTGTTATTTAAGGCTTAAATCAAAGAACACAGTCCAAATCCACGTCTGAGCCCATGTGTTATCAAAGGCTAACATGAAAGTACATTCATTTTAGTTTTAAGAAAAAAGAATAAGAACAAGTTGAACCTAAATCTGTTTTCCCAGCATCAATGCAAGAGTGTGTTTATCATCATGATAGTCACTGTAGTTATAAACTATCTCCCTATGACCAAAATCTACACACTGCACAGAACTGACTTCTAATATAAACAATGATAATGACTGCTATTTACAAAGTATCAACATGTTCAGTTATAGTATCGCACATAATATACTTTTAACAGGGGATGCTACAATGTCTATCAAATGGCTAAAGCCTAAAATATGCTCTGAAAGCCTAAAATATCTGGTGTTAAAGGTACTGTATTAACCCTTGAAGGATTTTCTCTAAATATATTGCTAAGTGGAGGTTCAAAAATATTTACTTGTGATGTATTAATGTAGTATGTAACATCCCAGTTTTATTCACTAGAAAAAGAAACTCTGCTGTGGAATGCCACATGGAATAACAAACTGAGTGTTAAGGTACTCAGCTGTTTCATAGCAATATATAATGAGAAAATCCAACATGAAGCAATTTAATTTTGTAATTCCATCTGAAATCGCAGGAAATGGAATTCACTGCAGGACGAGTTGTTGCCTGCACATATAGCAGGAGAGGCTGTGCTTACAAAGCCCCTGTAAAATTCAGCTGGTCCCTGTATGACATGCATCTGTTCCCACCATTCTTGATGCTCCAGCTGAACAAGACTGTGATATTCAGCATTAGGATTTGTTACTTTGACTTTGTAAAGTCAGTAAGGTACAAGTTGATTCTCTCATTAGCAGGTGAGAGTCCAGGTGTGTGCATGTGTTGATTAATGAGACCATTAGGAATGGGAATTAAATTTCCTTGATGATTGAGTGATTTATATTAACTTTTTTTCACAAAAAGACCAGACCACTTTTAACTTCATTACAGCTAGTGCCAAATTCAATGAATGAGTTTAGCATTAATATTACGTTTTATCTTGTTTTTTTATGTCATTGAGTTTGACTGTTTTGCTCTTGATTTACATCTGATGTGCTCATTCATTCATAATTTAAAAATATATCTCACCACCAATTATCAGTTTTAGCATAAACCAGAAATGGTTTAATTTGTAATGTAAATCATCTAAATGTAAATGCGCCATAATTCCCATCCATAATGTACTTTATGTTATGCGTAAGTAACAGGATTGTGTGTTAAGCTGCAGACTTCATGAGTCTCTACTGTCCTGTCACCTCTATAACATCATCGTCATCAGAACTACTGCTGCCGTTCTCTGCACTCTGATGTCTGTCGGGTTGGGTCAGAGCTGCCCCCAACAGGGTGGAGGTGGGATCGTAATGAGAGAGGAAGCTTGATGTAACAGAGCTAGAATTGGGTGCAGGGAACCCCCCTGCCCCAGAGAGGAGTGGGGTGGGGAACATCCTGGGCTCAGAGAGCAGCGATTGGCTGTAGTTGAGAGGGAAGCCTGATGAAAGTAGACTAGCCACATTGGGGTTCATTAAGTATGGAGGCAGAGAACCTGATGCCAGTGGGGCAGAGGTTGCTGCCGAGGGTGTAGATGACATAGGAATGGTGGAGGAAGCAGAAGAGAAAACATTGGACAGAGAGGACGAGGAAGGAGAGGGAAGGTGTCCATTCCCTGTGGCAGACTGTCTCAGTAGGTCTGAGGCTGCAGAGGGGAACATGGTCTGTAGGTCAGCCAGCGTTTGTCCTGGTGTTTGGAGGAATGATGATCCACCACTGGCACCCATCAGAAGTGGGTGACTCATGTGCCCTAAGTTTCCCAGTAGGGGGGGAGAGTTGAGACCCACAGGAGGAAAATTGAGCCCACTGGAGGCCATGGACAGTCCAGGGAAACGTGTTGAGGCAGAAGTGTGTTTGCCTCCTATCTGTGAGTTGCCCTGGCTTTCAGTACTCTTACGTTTGACGCCACGCATCTCTAATTGAGAACTCAGGAGGTCATCACTGAGCTGCCTAGTAAGATCACTAGTCTGACTGTTCCATGAACTGCCTCCATCCCCTGCTGGTATACCTGATCCATCTCGGGATGACGACAAATCATTCCCCACATTAGTACCTGCATCCCCTGTGGATGTGTACTGGCTGAGTTCTCTCATAATCTCTGAACTTAAAGGAGAGGAAGGTCGCTGCTCCCCATTGGGAGAACGCTGCTGTTGGTCCACAGGAGAGGCACAGCCATTACTGACTTGATGGACCAGGGAACCGTGTGAGTCTGTGGAAAGTAGAGAAAAATTCAAAGAAATATGCATTGTACTCCTCTGAATAATTTATGCTTAAACAGTATACATTATTAGAAACTAGATCTTTAAACATGAATTATTCTACAAATGATAAGCAATGGTTCCTTATGGTGCATTCTCCTCTAAAACATCACAAAAGGTACTCCGCATTTAGTAGTGCACCTACATAAATTAATAGACTTATAGGAACCAGATAAAAATGGGAATTCTCAAAATCTGCCTTGCAGAAATTATTTACATATCTTGACTGATGGCTTCAAGAGTGGAACCAACCCAATTTTAATCAGTTGTGGTGCAAAACCAGGTACACAAATATGATTTCATACCTCTCGCAGCAGTAGAGCCCGCGCCTGCAGGCCTACTGATCTTTCCAGATCGAATTGCAAAAATTCTGCCATCATTTGTCCTGATGTAGGTACCTGAGATAGAAAGAAAACATTAAGTGATTAAATACGTTTACTGAAAAATTCTGTATGCAGGGATTAATTGTGTTATTGCAACTACCTTTTGATCCTCGGATAACATGGACACTCTCTCCTGCACTAATTCGAGCTTGAACATCTGTTGAGCTGTTAGCACCAGGGATGACTATATCTGTATATTCAGACAGATGTCATTTAACAAGTTATAATTTTTTTTTTTTTTTTGCAGAAATAAAATCTAATGTTTGAAAGAAAAAAATATATAATGCCTTTTCGGTTGGTTGGTATGTTCAGTGATTTTAATATTTAAAATTATTACACATTACCAGTTGTGGTAACAATCCTCTGCACATAGACTCCAGCCTTCTGCAGGAAGTTGACAGGCAGGCTACCGGCAGAGCTGGAGCCAGCCATGCCCATGCCGACTTGGCGAGGCATCATGGGGATTGGAGTCGACTGGATGGGCCTTACACTTGCCACAGGTTTGTCGTCCGGGCGTACCATGGGACGCCTAGAAATAATTAAAATAATGTCATGAGATAAACATTAGATTTTCACAGAAGTCTTAAAACTAGATAAATGGAATAGAGTGATTTGGTATTGCAGAGCATAACACCTAATATTTAAGTTACAAGATTTTTACTTTGTTGTCATCATCCACAAAACATTCTTTCAGTAGCTTTCTGGTTTATTCAAATAGTCCAAAGGTTAATTACAGATGGTCACCAATGTGTTTTTACAAGAGCAATGGCTTCCTCCTTGCAACTCTGCCATGCACCATTGATATTCAATGTTCTAGAATATTGGACTCATGAACATTGAAATTAAGCACTAAAAGAGAAACTTTTAGTTTGCTAGACATTGCCCCAGGGTTCCTTGTGACCTCATGGACTATTCCATACCTTGTTCTTGATGTAAATTTTTTTCTTCGACCACTTCTGGGGAGGCTAACAACATTGTTAAATCTTATCCACTTGTACATGATCTGCCTTACAGTCAGACTATAGAGTTCAAGTTTTTATTGTAACCCTTTCCAGCCTGTGAGGTCGTCAAAGGTCTCATTTGTTCATGGCATTACAAACGTCTACATTTTCTACAGAGTTTGATATGGAGGAGCCAGATTTCTCTTCTTTAATTTTCAAGATTTTTTGTAGATTTCCTATACTATGGATTACTCCCTCTTCAAAACGTCAAATTCACCATTCTCAATACATAAACCCAAACATAAAGAAAAGATGTAAAATCACAGGCAGAAAAAGATTTCATTTCTTAAAAAAAGCAGGGTCTCCCAGGTTCACACCTGATTTTCATTCTACTGGTTAAACCACTTGACTCCAATTTCCTCTGCAGGCAAATAGATAATCCTAGAGTTACACATACATTTGATGTACACAAATATATAATATATAAAGAAAAAGGGAACCCAATTGCAATTATATATACATTTTAATGATGTTGGATTATAGCTGATTGTAGTGAAAGATATGATCTACAGTAATTAAGAAGAGAACTGAAATTGTTGTCACTATCCATAAAATTTAATGAAGTGAATGCAAGGTAAAAGATGCCGCCTGAACTCACCAGCCACGCTGGTTAAATGCTGGTATGTTTGTGAGCATTTGATCACTGGTTGGATAATAGGGGGCATACGATGGCCGAGAGTAGGGCACAGAGGCTCGTTTCTCATCCTCATAGCTCTTCTTGGCGGCTCTTTTCTCTGCCTTGGTTAATTTCGACTCCTTCCTGTCCACCAGCAGAGACTCGTGATGAAAAGGTGGCTAGTGAAACATATAGAATAAAGGAAACTCAATTACAGATAAACTGAGGTCCCACTCTGACACACCAAATTAAACTCAATGTCTACATAGGATTAGTACCGTTTTCATACTAACGTCCTCCTGCCCCTATATTTAACCACAGACAGACTTAAGCCCTTCACTGACACAATTCTAGTAAGGTAGAGAAATGCAACTGTAACAGAATTTCTGCGTGACTTCACACGCAGATCACATCACATCCAAATTCTCTGTTACAACCCCAATTCCAAATAATTTGGGAAGATGTGTAAAACCTAAATAAAAACAGAATGCAATGATTTACATATCTCATCAACCCATATTTTATTCACAATAGAACATAAACAACATCAGATGTTAAAACTGAGACATTTTACCATTTCATGGAATATATTGGCTCATTTTGAATTTGATGGCAGGAACACATCTCAAAAAAGTTGTTAGATATGTTGTGATGTTTACTATTGTGTAACATCCCCTCTTATTTTAACAACTGTCTTTAAATATCTTGGAAGTGAGGAGACCAGTTGCTGGAGTTTAGGAGAGGAATGTTGTCCCCTTCTCGTCTGGTGCATGATTCTAGCTGCTCAACAGTCCTCGGCCTTTGTTGCTGGATTTTTTGTTTTAGGGTGCACCAAATGTTTTCTATTGGTTAAGGGTCTGGACTGCAGACAGGCCAGTTTTGGTGGGATCGTCTTTCCAATTTTACATCAAGGAACATTTTTCTGAAATTGTTCCACAATTTTTGTGGACAGTTTGTCACAGATTGGTGAACCTCTGCCCATGGCCTTGCCTCTCTGAAATGCTCCTTTTATACCCGCTCATTTTACTGACCTGTTGCCAATTAAACTAATTAGTTGTCAAATGCTCCTCCAATTGTTTTTGATTTGCAGCAATTACTTTTCAAGCCTTTTGTTGCCCCTGTTCCAGCTTTTCTGAGATGTGTTGCTGCCATCAAATTCAAAATGAGCTAATATTTCCGATGGAATGGTAAAATTTCTCAGTTTCAACATCTGATATGTTGTTTATGTTCTGTTGTGAATGAAATATGGGTTGATGAGATTTGCAAATCATTGCATTGTGTTTTTAATTACATTTTATGGAATTAGGGGTGTATTTCAAACTTTTACAGTTTTTCCCCTTAACTGTAAAATGTACAAAAAAATAAATAAAAAAATAAGGAACCCATTTGATGAAATTTGCCATTTTATGTAGTAGAACAGCTTCGTGGCATTTGCTTGTGTTTTTCATACCAGAAGACACAGAGTCTAGACACATAAGACTTATCATGCAGCTGTACCTTGGTGATGAGATGTGGGTAAAGCTGACAGGCCTGGTATATCACTCCCTCAAAGTTTTCCCGGGATTCCAGAGATATTTTATCAGAGTCATACTCCTCCTCTACAAAGTGCAGGAGAGACTCCACTTCCTTCCGAGTAAAGTTCAGGACTGGATTAAGGTCATCAACCACACGGTCTTTAAACACACCAAAACACAAAATTTTAAGACTGGATAAATTCAGGCAGTAATTAGTAAAATAAGACCTCATTCAGAGTCACTGTACTAATGGTTCTAGTTCACATGTAAAAATCTCTTACCGGACATGCCCTGTTTTGAGACCTGTCTGTCATAGATTTTCTTCTCCAAGGTGTAATCACAAACAAGGCGGTAAATATAGCAGGGTTTCTTTTGACCATACCGGTACACCCTACACACTGCTTGGGCATCATGACATGGGTTCCAGGACGCATCAAACACAACAACACGATTGGCCCCTATTAAATTTACACCTAAGCAGCCAGCTCTGAAAGGAACACAGAAAAGTACTGACACTTATCAGGGTTTGGACAAAGTCAGAGAAATTCACAGTGGATGGAGGGCAGAGAAATGTACCTGGTGGAGAGTAAGAAGACCAATGTTGTTTTGTTCTCTGTGTCATTAAACTGATTGATAAGTCGCTCTCTTTCTGATGCAGATGTACTCCCATCCAGTCCTGTAGATAGACATAAAAGTGCATCATCTATTCACACCAAAACATCTCAATGCAGAAAATAGTGTGTGGCAAAACTTTTTAGTGAATAACTAGAGTAGGACAATGCTGGGAGTTTTTAATTATGAACTGCAGTGATAAAACTTAAAAATAAATAATCATATATATCAAAAATGTTTGTGAAATTATAGATTTAAATGTCTCCTAGACATTTTTATGTCCAGAGCACAGTGAAAACAGCAAAGACGAATGATTCAACTGGAGAATCACAATTTCTGCAGAGTTGCTGATTTGGGAGGAAAGCACAGATTGACTGACTCACTGTAGTAATTGAGGTTCCGAACCCAGTTGTGGCTCTGGGTGTCCGAGGTGGTGAGGCTTGTAGGCATGGGTCTCTTTGATAAGAAGTCCTCGATAACAGTCAGGGTGGACAAGCTTTGACTAGTAGGTACACAGGAAAAAAAAAAAGGTATAAGAAGAGTGTCCTCTGGTGTGAAATAATATAAAACTGATTGATGACTCCCAGGAAAATTGGTTTACTGAAACTGAGAAACAGTCAATCAAATGTATGTGTTTAATAGATGCAGCATTGCTTTGTGTACTTAGTGTAGAAATTATTTATACAATTAACCAGGAAAAGATGCAACAAAAAAAGAAAGAAAAAAGGAAGATTTTAGGGCATTAAACTATAAATGTCCAAAAGTAAAAAGCTCTGGAAGCTCCAAAGTCTGATTAATTAGCTGAAGTGGAAAATCAGTTTGCTTCTCCTCTAAGCTGCTTAATGGTGGATTGGTGTTTAATGCCACATACACTGGACAGAACACTTACCTAAAGACCAAAATCTTGTCTCCTCTTCTCACACTCTCATCAATCAAATGGAAGAGTAGGACCATTTTAGCAGAGTTCTCCAAGACTCCTGTTTGGTAGTTTGACATTATTTCTTTAGCCTGCAACAAATACAAAATGCTCTTAAATGTCAAGGTATTTTAATTTAAATAGACCTGTACCCCTCAAAAAGAATCAACAAACCCATACACTCACTGACAATTTAATGCATGAATTCTACTTTTACGAGGTTATAATTTATAAGTTTCAAGCTGAAACTGCCAGAAAGGTGAAAATCACTATCGGTTTATGACTGAGGTCATAGTAGGTGGTGTTGTTGTACTGGAATGCATCATTTGAAGCACCTCTTAATTCAATGCACTCTAGAAAGACGACCAGTACCACAGCAAAATGGTCTCAATACTTTTGTAAAATAAGAGATTTCATGGATTGATTTTCATTTAACTCAATAAATCAATCAAAAGATTGTAAAAAGTACATTTTTATATTGTCAATGTAGATTAATGTGTATAGAGCTGTCAATTATGTCAATTTCATCAATTAAATATCAAATCTAACACAACAAACTGCACAATGATTTTGTTTATTAGTGCCCCCTGTTGGGGTCTGTCATTTACAATGACATACCCATTCATACGTAATAACTTGATTGGCTTTGTCCTGGGAAGGATTGAGTGGTGGAAGAGTGCTGTTAGCTTTGCTGTTGCTGGAGTCAGCTACTTTGGCTCTGAGGCCAGCACCAGGTGCAGGGCAGCGAGGGTTACTGGCAGAAGTGATGTCATCAAGGTCCAGGTCCTGCTCGTTGGCCTGATTCTCCTTCTGCAGGGCTTCATATAGGACATCTGGGTGATTCCAGATCTCGAGAGAGAGGGAAAAAAAGGCTTACCATCTCAAAGAATTACACCAAAATTAAAATTTACACATCAAAATAATGTGATTACTTCTCATATCTGGTTAGGCTGGCTATTTTGAATGTGTGGATCCAGCACATGGGGTCAAACATAAAGGTATGTGGTCTCACCTTACAACATACACAGAAGGCTTTGAGTGGGTTCAGACCAAGCCAGCCACTATTCCCTGCTTCGCGGAAGCGATTCATAAACTCTGTATACAGTGCCCTCTGAATAGGAGAGAGCCGCACTAAGATGACATGCTCTTCCTTGGAGGGAAGCTGGTCCCGCAGCACATCATGACCTCGTCTGTAAACCATAAATGCGCCACAAAAACATGTTAGGTGTTGTCCAGCCTTGTATGCCTTTTTTTAATTTGTGGATTCCTGCTTACCTCTGGACAAAACCCTCCAGCAGGCTGTGCAGTACATGGCTACGGTAGCGCATGAGGCGGACATCTTGAGGTGTGCTGTCCACACACTGCCCGTTCAGAATGGGCCGCTCAAACATGTTGCTGAACTCCTGACGTGTGCCTAAGAAGTCAGGCCTAACAAAGTCCACCATGCACCAGTACTCAATAAGGTTGTTCTGCAAAGGGTAACCTGTCAAAACTACTCGGCGGCGGGAGCGAATGTTCTTTAGGGCCTGGGATGTGCTGGCATGGTAGTTCTTAATGCGATGGCCCTCATCACAGATCACCACATCTGGGCCAGGACGTGCAATAGCCTTTTCAATACCTAAAATGACAAAGTATCATATGAAGATGGAGCGTTTGAATTTATAAACATAAATTATGCAATTCATTTTAGTTTGCATTTAATTTTTATAGCACAAAAAACAACTTCACAAGACTACTTGGCTACTGCATTAAACTACTATCACTAACCTTTCATGAGTTCCTGCTGTCTATCCTCTTCATCCAGGTCAATGATGATTGGGCCTGCAGGCTTCTTTGATTTCCTCTTTTTGCCCATAACAAAGCTCTTCTTCATAGAAAGCAGGCGGTACATCTCATAACCCATGAGCAATACGCCTCCATCCCTGGACCAGTCCTCCACAACCTTGGCCCTTGCCAGCGTCGTTCTACAGGGGACATGGTCAGCATGAATACCAGGTCAGATGTTTACCAAAAAAATAATAATTGTAACATGTTACATACTTGTGCTCATCATTAAGAATGTGAACTCTGAATGTGCGTCCAGTGACAAGTGCAGGATCAGTTTCAGGAGACAGGGCTTCTTGCGGTGGGAGCCACAGGTTAAACTCAGTCAGCCAATTCTGAAGTGTGTTCACCTATACAAGAAAAAAAAAGACGTGGGAGGTTATAAGTGATTATTGTCTTTACGATTTTAACTGAATTACTACTCTTACTGTTACTGCTCATTGATCTGGTATTTTAAAAGGTACTCTTACTGGTAGTTGTTTATCGTTTAGCTCAACATTTTCTCATGTGCACTATATATAAATTAACATTCTTCAGTAGCTAACTGCAACAGCAACCCTAAAGGGGAGAGTGAATAGGTTAATTGTAACTGCAACTTTAACAAAAAAGTTGATAAATCTTTAAATGGGTGCATTTATACATTGTATCTGACTATATGAGCTCAGATCAGAGCAATCTGTACAGTGTCACAGATTTTACTTAAAATATAACAAATAAAATGTAATGAAATAGTACGCAAACAATCCAGCTTAATGTAAGAATTAAAAGGTCCAACTTGAACAGATGTTAAGTAAGTATAAGTACACTATGCTGGCCTTCACTCTTTCATTTAATTTATTTTTATTGCGTAGTAGCTTTTCTGCAGCCCAGAAATCAATAACTTCCTGTACTCTAAAACTGCAATGGGGAATTGTGTTCTTGTTGTGATTTCAGCTTGAATTTATGAACGCATTTAGAACAATCAGCTGGCTAATGGTTACTTTTATTAATTTAATGATGTTTATATAGTTTAGTTGGCTAAATGCTGCTAGCTGAACATACCCGAGCAATGAGAAATAACTAAGAGCAGGGCTGTGCAGAAAACACAGCACTGCACAAAGGATTGCTCGTTTCCATCCTTAGATGCTAAAGACTTTTTGCACTTCATCGACTCTGATGTAGAGTAACCATACATTTTACGTTTTAAAGATGGTGTTGTACGGTTCACAAGATAACATCAAGGCTTATTGATCTTATGGTTTATAATAATTTAGCCCAATGGGTTTTGGTATTAATCCCAAAAGACAAATATACAATCCTATGACTGTTATATCATCTACAATCACAATTTTACTCACAGGAACAATGGCCAGTACAGTGTGGGCCTCAGTATTCTTCAGCAGGATGTCAATGAAGGAGATCACCTGCAGTGTCTTGCCCAGCCCCATGCTATGAGCAAGGATGCAGCCAAAGCCACTACTGGTCTTATACCGCTCCAGAGACTCAATGAGGTTATCATAGAGAAACCGGATTCCCCCAATCTTAGAGAGGAAGAGAAGGTTTGAGAGAAAATTAGCTGATCTGTAGACTGCTCATTTATGTTTTGTAATTTCGACAGAAAACTACATGATTGGCGTACCTGGTGAGGCTTGACAGCCCTGGCCAACTGTGGAGCCAGATAAATGTCTTTTTCCTCAGCAGGGTGATTTATATTAACCAGGACTTGACCCTGGGCATCAGGCAGGTTCAAAGAGTCATTGATGTGTGCCCCGCTGCTCTCCTCTGAGCCAGTGGTGCCATCAACATCCTCATCAGCAGACTCACTGCTTATCTGCAGGGCGTCTTCATCACCGGAACTGAGCTCAATTATATCTGGGTCAAACAAACCTTTCATAAGAACTTGTTCAATTCTCATATTGTTTGTAATCAATTGGAAATTAGAGTATTGTTGCTGCACAGAAATATCTATGTATCTATCCTACCATCTCTAATGCCAAGCGCAGGCAACTTGGGCTCCACCTTTTCATCTTCGTCACCACTGCTGTCTAGGCAGATCACATCATGCTTGCTCAAAAGACCCGGTACAAAGTGAGATACTTCACCCAAAAGGGAAGCAGGGTCCACTGTTTAAAAATGAGAAAGCAATGAGAAATTTCTACAAAAAACTTTCTACAAAAAACTTACATCACAACAGTCACCTAGTTTAGAGTCTGGGAGAGCTGCGGCTGGCGTAGGAAAGTCCTTTCTCTGCTGCTCCAGACGTTTCCGCCTCTCCATTTCTTCTTGTTGAGCTGCCTTTGTTCCAGCCTCCAGCTGATCCTCTTTCAGCAGCTTTCTGTAATCATTGGGAAAATGGTCAGGTTACTGATCATTTTTTTAGTATATTATACAATTTACCAAATAACTTTAAATAAATGTACCTGATATTTTTCCTCATGTGTGCAGGCTTGGGTGGCTTTGAAGGTTTGGAGCCTTTTGAAGACTTAAGGGATTTGGCTAATTTAGAATTTTTTTGTTTCTTGATTTTGTTGGAAGGTAGCTTGCCCTGGCATGAATTCTCGGGGCTGGGAGGCTGAGAGCGAGAGGCAGGGCTGGAGGGACTCCTGGAGGACGGACGGGATCCGGACCGAGACGGAGGCTCAGAGGAATGTTCTCCGGAGGTAGATGAGGTTGAGTCCCTGCCATCCTGAGCGGTTTCTGTCCTGCTCTGGGCACTGGCAGGTCGATCTAGAGAGAGAGAAGCGGCAGTATTAACATCTTCACAAATTACATCAAAATTAAGCACTGGAGATTTAACTACATTTACCAATAACCTAAACAGCACCCATGTTTCTGACAAGACTGGAAATGGACTGGACTAATAAGATGTATATGAAAGAAATTATTCTGTCACTCACCAATGCTATCATCTTCGTCATCTCCATCATTTTCATCCTCGTCTTCCTCAGTTTCGTCATTGTCCTCCTCTTCCTCATTTTCCAAATACTCCTCCTCACTGTTAGGGCTGGTCTCCAGGTCACTTTCTGAAATTGCCTCTTCAGACATGGCGTCTTACAAGGGCATTGAAAGTATTACCTACAGACCATCGTCACGCGTCCTTAAATAACAAAGCACATAACATGAATATAGTTTTGGTCAGTTAATGGTGTCTCACACCGGATCAGTGCATATTCATATAGACATAGATTTTATAAAACAAAAACAATATCTATTGCACCAATTACAAAAGAAGGAAATTACATCTTTAAATGTTGTTCTATTTATTGTTCTTTACATATTTTTATATGCAAGTTTGTATTTTTAGTGATCTATGACCTACAAATCGCCAGTTTATTATATTCGAAACATGATGAATGAATATTTAGGGGACAATATGTGGTGAACTGATAAATGGTGGAGATGTTTGCTAAGTCAATGTATGACTAACATCTACTAACAAATGCTTTTTGTAGAGTTAATAGTAATGTGTAGGTATGATTTTGACTCTAGATGATAACATTGAAACAATAACCGCATGGAAATTCCAACAACAAAATCAAACAATGTGGTGACGTCTAAGTTAAATGGTTATTAATAAATGAAATAAGAAATTTAAGTACATACTATATGATTGTGTTTGCTCACCGGATCCTTTTGAGGTCCTTCCAAATTAAGCCTCTGTTATTTGGTTTGAACTGTGCTCATATGGCACGTTTACATGTATTATTTTTCAAACATTCAAAGGCGGTCATGTTGGATTATAGGTGAAATTTATGAGTATTATCAGTGCTGAATCTGTTGTTTAAATGTGAGTTTACATTATTATTTGACGTGGCCCATGGAAGGATTTCCCCCAGCTGCCAAGGATGGAGGTAGCTAGCAAGTAGCATGCAGCTACCTCTTAAGCCAAAATGTTTTGATAATGCTGTTACTGTTAGTTACATGAATATTAAACAGCTGTTAATAACTGATTTATTGTGGTACTAATTGAGTGCATAGGAATACTAATGTTTCACCGGCTGAGTCAGCACATATGTATGTTAATTACACATCAATTAACGCAATTTCACAAGCCAAAGCCACGTTAGTTAGCCATTGTCCATCAATAGCACCAAACACAGGGTGGTTGGTTGTAAAAAGAGATGAAAGAAAATCAGTTTCTCCTAACGAACCGAATGTTTTGTTGGTTATCGCAGCAAGATAACAATCTTTTTTTGTGTAGGTGTAACGTTCACATAGCTAATGCTAATCTACATGACACACAGGCTAACACTTGGCTAGCTAACGCGCGTCTGGTAAACACAAACATCAGTCTGTTGTTGAAGCTCACCTTGGATGCGGCTATGCTGTACTCTTAAGTGAACCTGGCTGTTAGTACACACAACTGTATACCAATTCATACGCACAATAACACCGTAAAATTATCTGATAAACGCTGCTAATTTCTAATTTTTGCAGTGTAATCGTTAATACCGTCCCCGTGGAGGTTACTTCCAAACAAGGTTCCGGTATGCCGGGAGTGTTAACTCCATCTACTGAGAATATGTCTTTAAATCACTAATTGCTTTACAATGTATAATGTAAATAAGATCAAATACGTCAACATTTTAAATCAATTAAATGTCTAATGTTGATCTTTTTTAATCATCCAGTGATTTGAAAGCACTTAATACAGATAAAGTAAAAAGTAAAAACTACGTTCAGGCATGATCATTTTTCTGTGCTGTTTAAAATTTGAAAAACCTATAGATATCTATAGATAGCTGTAGAGAGCTATAGATATATAGGTATCACTGTAGATATCTTTTTTCTTTTAGATTTCATAAGCTTCAGTTATGAGCAAAATACTTTGTTTGCTTATGCATTTTGTATCTGTTTTGAATTTATTTGTTTTGTATTATCTGTTATTGTCTTGTTATTGATGTTTTTTCAGATTTGGCTATTAGAATTTGGTGTGTATTTGTGTGTGTGTGGGTTACCTCAAACACAATGTGCAACTAATGTTATTTTTGTAAACTATATCCTCTCTTTCTATATATTTGGTACTTATTAAGCTGCATCCCTCTCCATGCGCAACATTGTTTTTTGTCATTTCGGCTTCTCCTGTGAGTTAGGGGTTGCCACAGCTGATCATTAGTCCGCGTGTTGATTTGGCACGTTGTTTTTATTTTTAAATTTATTATACGCCGGATGCCCTTCCTAACGCAACAGGGTGGGCTGTTGTGGGTATATTGGCTTCCCCAGGGACATTTCGGCACGCGGTCGGGAAGAGCGGGGTGCGAACCTCCGACCCTATGGTCGGTAGGCGGCCACTCTACCAATTTTTACAAATTTTTACAATTACAATTTCCCTTAACATGATAATGTTAAGGGAAATTATTATAGATTTAATAAAGGTTATGTGAAACTAAATATATATAAATTGCCATTATTTGGAAAATGTAGGTATTGTTTTAAGTCATTGTTGCCTTTAAATGCAAATACAAAAACAGACGTAGCAAATTATCCACTGATGTATCGATTCATTCATTAATTCGTTGTTTTTCTTTTAGCTCCGGCAACAGGAAATGGCAGGTCGGATTGTTTTTTTGTAACACTGTCGTATCTTGATGACGTAGTTTGTAGGCGGCCTATTTTCTCTATTGTGTTTTGAGCTCTAGAGCTTTCCATTATTATTGAATGGATACATTGTTATCGTTAAATAGACTTAAATCTCTTTTGGACATGGACTGGAAGACGGCTTAAATATCAATCAGCTGTACACAAATCCAAAAATGAACAAAGGGTGGCTGGAGCTCGAGAGTGATCCAGGTGAGAAATTTCGACAGACAGCATAGCTAAATAACGTTAGCTTCCACATAAAGCCAGGTGAACAGTTTAATTTCTTAAAAAGTTTCACTCATTCACCTCAGAAGGAAACTTTAACGCAAAACAACATTAAACGTGCGTCGTGTTGTCCAAAGCAATGGAGCGAGTAAGGAAGGGCGAAATATGAGGATGTGTACCGATAGCTGAAAGTACATATACACATGACTCATTTAATGTTGTTCGTTGAACGCTAAAATAAATGCTCTACATTTCAGGACTATTTACTCTGCTGGTGGAAGATTTTGGTGAGAAACTCAAATAAGTTACAGTTGTTACCAGTTTGACGGTGCATCTACGTGTATTGTCAATATAAATAAATTTGTATATATTCTATAGGTGTGAAAGGTGTCCAAGTAGAAGAAATCTATGATCTTCAAAGCAAGTGTCAAAGGTATGGAACTTGTCACAAATCAGACAGATTGCGTGTAAATTCAGAGTGTTAATGCTCAAGCTCATGTTTGTATTGAAATGACTTTCAGTGTGTTAAGGCTTACAGGGCTTGTAGCAACCTAATTTAAAAGGTATTTGACATAATTGTATTTTTTAGTCCTGTCTATGGCTTCATCTTCCTGTTCAAGTGGATTGAGGAACGTAGATCCAGGAGGAAAGTTAACACTTTGGTTGATGAGACTTCAGTGATTGATGAGGACATTGTAAATGATATGTTCTTTGCCCATCAGGTAAGTGTTTATGTGATCTTAAGTACTGGTAATTATAGTAATGGCTGATCTCTTGTTACTGATCAGAGATTCTGAAATAGCTGATCTGTTTGTTTGTTTGTTTTTTGGACTTATAAACCGTTATGACCTGTAATGTGTAATCTATAATGATACATTTTAGTGCTGACCATAAAGTCAGAAGGATGCCCTTGTGACTTTTTATTAATAGTAAAAATGTAAATCTGCATAACTAACCATTAAACAGAAGATTTTATAATTTTCTGGTTGTTTCTTTTCTCATTCTGACTATTGATTACATGGGTTATTTTTAGAGATTTGTGTGACTAGTAGAGATCCAGTGGTACTTCTTAAGTTCTAATCATCAATAATATGAAGGGCAAAATAGTTACTAAACTGTTTATTCTAACTTGGACTTCTTTGATATGTATGCTGTTGTTTTTGTATCTAGCTGATACCAAATTCATGTGCCACCCACGCATTGTTGAGTGTGCTTCTGAACTGCAGTGGCGTTGAGCTTGGCACTACTCTTAGTCGTATGAAGGCTTTCACAAAAGGCTTTAGTCCTGAGGTAAAATGTTTCTTTCACTCACTCATGTCTGCCACTTTTTTGTGTGTGTGTGTAATTTAATCACTTTCTTCACATTCATAATTTTGACCTGTGAATAAGCTCAGATTATTTTTTCTCTCTACCTGTAACAAATGAACAATTGCAGTAAGATGAGAAAAATTACATCTGCATAAGTAGTCAGAATCTCATTTTACACCTATCAGCCACAATGTTAAACAAATCAGTGGTTTTTGCTTTACACAGACCACCAGGTAAATTTAATGTTGAGCATGTTAATCAGTGCAGTTAAGAACTGGATAAGAGTTAACAACAATAAAATATAGTTATCCCCCCCCCCCCCCCCCCCCCCCCCCAATATAACGTTTTCCATTTGGTCATTTTCCTGTCACTGTCTCACTTTGTTTCTCTAACTTTCTCTCTCTCTGTCCCTCCTCCTCCTTCTTTACTTTCATGTTTAATTTTCAATTTTGATGTATTTTCAGAGTAAAGGTTATGCAATAGGAAATGCCCCAGAGCTTGCCAGAGCACATAACAGCCATGCTAGGTAGGTGCCAGTCAGTGGTTCATTTTAAAAAGTTTCATGGATCTGTAATTCTATGAAAATATTTTTGATTGGTCTACCATACTGTGGTAGATATCAGTCTTTGTGGATTCATCAGGTTCTCATGCTCTCTTTTCGTGTTTCTATGGAGACCGGAGCCCAGGCACCTGCCGGAGAAACAGAATGGGATCAGTGCAGTGCGGACCATGGAAGCCTTTCACTTTGTGAGCTATGTGCCCATCAAAGACCGGCTCTTTGAGCTTGATGGACTCAAGGCCTACCCCATTGACCATGGTGAGATTCATACTGACACAGAAATACATGTCCTCTTCTTGTCACACTGATTTGTATCGACATTTTGCTGAAATTAAGCAACTGAAGAAAGAATGTTCTCAAAAATCAGTTTGTCTGCACATGCGACACAAAGGTTTAAAATGATAACTCTGAATACCTGGCCTTTCTTATTTTAAACTTATTTTGGTAGTGATTTTTATTATTTTGAGCTACCTTATGTTAGCTATTTTTAATGTTTTTTAACTGTTACAAGCCAATGGCTACTTTTGATCCCTGTTAAACAATGAAGTTGCTTTCAATTTCTTTTTCTATGCATTATTTCTTTGGTCAGGGTTTATGTGTGATGTGCATATTCTATCTTAAAGCATAATATTACACTATATTTTAGGCCCTTGGGGAGAGGAGGAGGAATGGACTGATAAAGCTCGGCGAGTTATTATGGAGAGGATTGGACTGGCCACTGCTGGGTGAGTCCTGAACTGTTTAGCTGAGATTGTAGTGCTTCACCTTAACACGCACCCTCAAGTCTTCACGGTCATGCTGCTGCTCTGCTTATTTTCAGTGAGCCATACCATGATATCCGCTTCAACCTGATGGCGGTGGTTCCTGACCGCAGAATGAAGTATGAATCCAAACTGGAAATTCTAAAGAAGAATAGACAGACAGTTCTGGAGGGTCTACAGAAGGTGGGGAAGAGAAAGATGAGTACTTTCATTGTAGGCAGATCCTAGTTTTTTGACTGGTACAATAATGAGTGAAGTTGAACATTGACACTTGACACGAAGCATAGTTTGATTAGACGGTACAGTTATGTAAGCAAGAAAGATGAGTTTTAATTTAATTAATTTATGCACTTAAAATATATTGTCATGATTTCAGATGATCCGTCTTACCCAACCAGAGCTTGTCCATGACAAGAAGCAGCAGGACACTTGCTCTGCTGACGATGGCGCAACATCGACTAAGAAAGACAGTGATGTGGAGCCTGTCACATCCCAGGGAGCTGATCATCCTTCTTCAGGTTCTTCACTTATAAATCATATTCTCACTGTCGTTTTTTATATCCTGTAAATTGTATGGGAGATTGTCATTAAAAAAAGGAAAATAATTCACCAATTCACATTTAGATTCAGTGGATGAGCCAGGAGGCCGATCCAAAGATGCCCGCAGCCCTTCAGGAAACACTAAAGTCATGGGCAAACCACCGGTCCCTGCTGCTGGAGGAGCCCAGCAAGTCACGAGTCCCAACCCTATTCTTCAACGCCTGCCTGCTTTCCTGGACAACCACAACTATGCTAAGTCCCCGATGCAGGTATAAACAGAGAGAGATAGGGATTGCAGATCCTGGCTCAGAAAGTGCTCGAGTTATAGTTCATGTTATTGTTTAGGACTTGCATTTCATCAAGTTGTTCTCTAAATTTAAGGTAGTCTTGTAAGAGCTCTATTAGAGATGTTTAAGAGCGATGTGTAATTGTTTGAAGTTTGATTTAAACAATAGCCCAATGATCTAGCTGTTAGTTATGTTTAGGATTTCTGTTTAGATTTCTAAATATTTACTGTTTATAATTATTAGTCAATGTTCTATAGCTTTTTACACAATATATAATACTTTAGAGCACATACCAGACTTCATAGGGCTTTGTTAAATAATCAACTTTATCTGCATTGGTATCTGACATTTTTGAAATGGCAACTGATATTAGTATATCTCTTTTTAACATGTCTTTTTTGCTTTCTCCATCTTGAATTCTTCCTGGCATGCTACATTCAGCACACCACAGACCTAGATCTTTTCTTTAAAAATCTGTTACAAAAAAAGAATCAAAAAGCATGTCATTTTTAATTTATGTGTTTGCCTCAAGTCGCCATAAAATAATGTTGTTTAGTGTAGAAAACTGTCCTTTGGAGGTTTCCTGAATATTCTCTGATTGACAGGAGGAGGAAGATCTAGCTGCTGGAGTTGGTCGCTCACGGATGTCAGGGCCTCCTCACCCCTCATACTCCGATGATGAAGACGATTATGAGGATGATGAAGAGGAAGTCACTGGTGCTGCAGGCACATCCAACAGGTAAGCGGTGTAATAAACATGTGTTTGAGAATTATTTTGTTTTGGTCCTGTTGTGAGATGACTGGAGGAAGCTAAACCTTTTTGAATAAGTGTTAATGTTTTTTCCTTTTAGATTTAGGCGGAAGGCAAGTCTGCGTTCACGATCAGGAAGGGCTGGGGCTGGAATGGAGAGCCAGATTGCCCTAAGTGTTTTGGCTGAGAAACTTAAGAAGGAGGCTCAAAGGAAAGATGCCCTAAATACACCTCTTTCAGTAAGGACAGAAGGCCGCACCGGGGGCATTTGCATCACATCTGCTTCACAGCCTTCCCCCACGCCCAGCAATGAGAGTACCGACACAGCCTCTGAAATTGGCAGTGCCTTCAATTCCCCGCTGCGATCACCAGCACGTTCCCAGGCTGCCACGCGGCCATCTAGTCCAGTTGCATCCCATTTGTCTCGTGTGCTGTTTGGAGAAGATGAGATGCTGAGGCTTGACTCCAGACATAACCGTGCTGTAAGAGAACTGGGTCCCTCAGTCAGTGTAGCCTTGTTACACCTGCAGGATGATGGTGTCATCTACGCTTGCCCTCCATCTGGTCAGTACACAAGATCATTACTGTAGTTTAACAGCCTCTGCTGAAGTCAGAGTTTGAGTGCATCACTTCATATTTAGAGTACAGTCAGAGAATATGAAACATTTTAGACAGAAGTAAACAGTTTGGTACCCACACTAATTTTAAAATGCATTGTCTGAGTCTTTCAAATCTTCATAAATTGTTACTTTATTTAATGACTGTAAAGCAGATTTAGCTGCTGATGGCAAAAAGCGGCCCTCTACTCCAGAGAAGGTAAAGGAGAAAGAGCCAGCAAGCCTTCTATCAGCAGAGAAGGAACGAGTGAATGAGAGAGTTGAGGGACCATCTGTGGATGTGAAACAAGAGGACGGGGCAGAAGTGAAACCCAGGAAGGAAAAGCTAAATGCTTTGGAGATGTCTGCAGACAGCAAGCCCCCTGGGGATAGGTACACACCAAAAGTAAGTCCAGAAAGTTCCTTATTTTATGGTGTCATTGGTATGCTTACAAACGTGCCACAATTTCACTTGTATCACAGTATCACAGTACTCTCATAGTTTTAGCTTGTGCTAAGAGAGTCGTATACAATCACCCAAAGCAGTTCGTCTTATTCTAATTCCTGCAGGAGCTGCTTGCACTGCTTAAGTGTGTGGAGGCTGACATTGCCAATTATGAAGTGTCTCTAAAGGAGGAGGTGGAAAAGAGAAAGAAATACAAAGTAAGTTTTGTTTTTCCAGATTCCAGATAAGAAGGACCTAAGGGTGACACAAATTGTATTGGCTTTTAGTAAGAATCTTTCTGTTTTTTGGTTTTTTTCCCACTTGTTCAGATTGATGACCAGAGGAGGACCCATAATTATGATGAGTTCATCTGCACTTTTATATCAATGCTGGCTCAAGAAGGTAAGGTCGTCACCAGTAATACTAAATGTATTATTTATGTTATTTTGTATTTTCCATATTTCAACTTTTTTAAAGTTTAAAAAATTGTTTAAAATCCTGTGTGTTAGGTGGAACACCATTGCTTTCCAATTTTCTACTTTTTATTATTGTGTCACTCATGGATATTTTTGTATTGAATACCTGAACATAACTGTGGAGTCACAGAAAACTCCTGGCAAAAACAGACGAAAATAATTGTTATGTGCATCCTCCAAAAAGTAACTCTTGCTGTTCCCTGTGAGAATTTAAGAGTGTAAGATAATAGATAAATTGAGTCCCTGGGATCCAGAAGGCAGCGGGATTTAATCCCACCCCATCAGGTGTGGCCCTACCCATCCACCTAGGGCCACCTTGGTGCTGGTCCCGAGCACGGATAACAAAAGTGGAAGGTTACAGCAGGAAGGGGATCCAGCCAAAAAGCACATGCCAAATCAATGTGCAGAACACATTCCGCTATGGCGATCCTTGAAAGGGACAAGCCAAAAGAAATTGATCTTTGAAGTAAATAAACTTAAAGAAAGATAAATAAAGATAAATAAAAAAAAACCTTTGCCATTGTACTCGGACATTAGCGTTTACACATGCACCACCTCCGGACAAAGTCAGGAGAAGGTCAGAATTCCAGAGCACGCGTAAAAGGGGTTATACAGAGCGACAATTTTTACAAACTTTACAAACCACACAAAAATGCAGAAGGTGCTTTTCACACTGGCAGGACAAAACCTAGAGATAAGAAAAAATGAACCTTATAACGAAAACCTAGTTTTATGCTAATAGTCTGTTGTTTTGTTGGTATTTTCATAATCTTCTGCAGGAATGTTAGCAAGCCTTGTGGAACAGAACATTTCTGTGCGTCGTCGGCAGGGTGTGAGTATCGGCCGACTGCACAAACAGAGGAAGCCCGATCGAAGGAAACGATCCCGACCTTACAAGGCCAAACGACAATAATTTCAAACAATCACATTTTCTGTAATTAACAGAAAAAGCAGTTGCTGCTCTCTCAAAATGGCTGTTTAGTATTGTATTTTAATCAGAGCATCCTATTCTTGACGAAATCATCCAGGAGTTTGGGCAGTTCCTTTATCATTTATGTATATATTTAACTCTATTTTAGTCTGTACATTTTCCTTCTGTGCCACTTCTATCTACAGGTTGTAAATATGGAAAAAAGGTATGTCCCCAATAACGCACCTGAGTACTTTTTACTGATCTTCTCTACAGTCTTGTAGTCAGAACAGCTGAAGTTAGTTGCTGGAATATAAATTTCTCTAAAAAATCTGTGTGAGGATAAATCTACACTTTGGTAACCATGAGTCAACATTTCTACATCTGTACCAACCTTTCATGGTTTCACGGTGCCAATGAACTTTTGAACATTTAGACAAACAATGTCATGTTTTTTTATTTGTCTACGGTATTTTAGCTTCAGTATATTCAGTGTAGCTAATTCACTATATAACACAAAAGCATCTTAATCATATTCTTCATGGACAGTTGTAATCTCAAGAACTAATTTTTTTTTTCTTCTCTTCACTGGAAGGATTTTTTCAGGGTCTCTGTGTATGTGTCTCTTGAGGTCCTGTAAAAGAACAAGCTTTTCGTACTTGAGTTGTGTGTCAACATGAATGAATGTCAAGTGGAATGTGTGTTTTGTACATATGTATCTGTTAATTGCCTATATGCAGAATTCACTTAAAGAGTTTGCGCTTGCTGATTTATACTACAATAAAGTCAGTGAAAATATCTTTGTTTAATCCAGATTCTGTTGTGTTTGTGGTGTTTGTAAGTGTTTTGGTCCAGTATTACACTATTCAGTTAGTGTAGAAGTCCACATCACAGTATAGTAATTTACTAATAGGCACAAAAATGCATTTACAAATGCTATTAGGTGTCTCACTAATTAGTGTTATTAGATAAAAGCAAGCTTTTATTGTAGTATAACTGTGTTGTGACACTGTAGCTCTGATGTATGATTTATTTAAAGTACTCTTTGTTGTTCTTGTACTGGTAACAGTGTAATGTAATACTTCACTTGTATAGAAGTACTGTATTATTATTGAATAAAACCCACTTTGAGATTTTTGCATTATTCAAGTTAGTAAACAGTTTTTTTGTAAAATATAATTTGCCAGATTAGATAAGATAATGAACTTCTGATGAACAAAACCCTCAGCTTTGACATGACTTTCTGATCCTGTTTTGGATTTTATTTTACATTTCTTCAGGCATTAGTGTAGTGACCTGATGTCATTGGCTCTGACAGAGTAGCAAAGTACACATGGTGGCCTATATAGCAATTAGAGCTAAAAGAAATCCCCCAGCCACATATCTTCAGTGGAGCAGATGTTTGAATTAAATAAACCCATGCTTTAGAGTTGTGTCACTAATGTTTGCCGATTGGTTTACTGGCTTCCTAATAATATTGTATCTCAGTGACTGTGTAAAACTCTATAGACATCAGTTTTCAATGGTGACATAGTCTGAAATGTTTTATTCTTTTATATTTAGATGAGTAGCCCAACAACAATTAATGAGAATTTGATACATTATGTCTGGATTATTCTCATGGTCAATAAACATTATTTGTGTTTATTTACTGGTTTAGTTTGTTCTATACATTGTTATTAAAAATAGTTAAACATCCTCACAACTTTTCTAATATCTGGCCACCTTAAGTACCCCAAATTATTAGTTTAAAATCACAGAAGCTTAAGAAAAAGCAGTTTTTACAATTGAGAGGCTTGAGATGGTATATAGAATGTTTAAAATTACTGAATGGTGTAATTTGTCATGAAATATTTGGCGACTTTGCATTATTATTTGGCAACCTATCAGACGAAGTTCTATGAAGGCTCCAGTCAGGGGGTCCAGTCGTGGGTTACCGGGATCAGAAATGTTTGTGTGATGGCTTGAGATGCCGAGTGTCGTGAATGCGCACGTAGGAGCTTCTCAAGTTCCCACCCATTGCGTCAGCGCGTTCCCTCGTCTTCTCCGTCAGTGCGCGTGCTCCGTGCGGGATGCTGAATTGTAGGTGATGATGGCGGAAGGGGAGAAGCGCTGAGTTTCATCTGAGTTTTTACCACAGCTGTAGAACCATCTACATCACCGTTTCTCGACACCTATCCCGAGGCAATGGGGAACGAAGCCAGTATGGAAGGGGAGGGACAGGCGGGACAGCCCGGCCCCGCCGTCCCTGCAGCAGGGACTCCGGCTTCCATTTCAGCACCACCGGATTCTGGACAGCTCATCAAGCCCAGCAATGGAGCGCCAGCCGGAGGAAGTGGGGCTGGACCCGGGCCGGGGATTAACAGGTAGCCGCGATAGCTAGGACGCTTCTCCGCCAAACAGTGGAGAGAAAGCAGGGAGGCTCCACGGCAGCGTGGCGTGTTCCGTACATCTGTACGGCGGGCAGCGTAGATATAAGATCAACCGACTGCCTGGAGATAACGTTAGACCTGAATGGGCGCTTAATTATTTATTTCAATATCCTTGTCAACACAATTCACCACCCCCTTTTGAGACCCAGTTTTGCTTTTTTTTTTTTTTTTTGGCAGCACCACCCATTAGTCATCACCAATTTGGGTCGAATTCCAATTTACAATGCAACGCTGTCGATGTAGAATCAATAAATGCAGCTTTCAGACGGTTCATCTCCGCCCGTTTTCATGGTGTCTGTCCCCAGGCATCACTAGCCAAGTCTGATGAATGAAAGAACGACATTTTTCCCCTCACAGCGAGGCAGCGCCAAGTAAATAGGAATACTTATAATAACGGATCTCAGAAATATTACCATAGCTCCAGCTGATGAATATGTAGAAATGTAAACCAGCAAGTGCACTATATCTCACGTTGAAGGGCTCAGTCTCTTCCATCACAGGTTGATTTCCTGAACATGCTTCGACGTGAATACCAGTAAATACAGAGTCATTCTGAGAAAACACCTTCCTCCTGGTGTGGAGACGTCTGTGCTAAATGACCGTGCTACCGTCATTGTAAGCACAGGACCATAACGCACATGTCATAACTGTCTCGCTTATCAAATCTATGTTAGAATAAATATGCAGCTAGTGGAAATTGGTTTTCGGCTGCACGTGAAAAGGTCATTTCTTCTGGAAGAGTGGTGTTGCATCCCTTCACAAGAAATCCAGACGCTGAGCCCAGACGCATTAATAACATTATGACAGACTTACATGAGAACTGAAGCAACTGTTTTGGCCATTGTTGGCTTGTACTAAGGGAATGTACACTGATGAAGTGTTGAAATGCCTTTTCCAGAATACGTCTCAGATCACTGGTGTGTAATCACATGTAGCCTGTAGGTCTGTATTTTCTCCCTTTCTCTCTCTAACTGTGTGTGTGTGTGCGTGTGTGGGAGGGATTACCCTTCCAACAAGATCTGATATTGCCTTAATTACACAGTTCAACAGTTGTAGAGCTCAGTAGGCACATGCAGAGGCACAGCTGCATCTTAGATTTGCCACACCTGTCTTTCTTCACTTACCATCCAAACAGATTTATAGGTTTCTCCATTGTACATTTCTTTCCTCCCACAATTCAATTTTAATCATGTTGTCTTTTGTCATAGAGATATTGCTTTATTTCTGCTATTAAATGGAGTGATTACGTGTGTTGTGCAAATAATCTGTCATAGACCTTTAACAATGTTAGTTATTGTCACAGCACTGCTTCTGTTTGGAGAAACCCCTCTCTCATCATTCTGTACAATGAGCTTGGCTTAAAAGCTCATAGCTTTCATGTAGCCTCATGGTTCTTTAATATCTTGATTATTCACCCTAAGGTGTCTCATAAAGTGATGGTGAGAGCTGAGAGACCTAAAACAAAGACAGAGAGATGATGACAGAAGGGAAGAGAGAGAGAGTGCACTTCACATAGCTGATTAAAATGCTTTTCTTAAGATTGTGGAAACACAATTAGAGATTTGCATTAAGATATTGTTCCACAAAAAAAACAGTGAGAGTGTTGATGCAATGAAGAAACTACTGGTACATTGTGTAGACTAAATAATTACAATGAGTTGCAGATTTCTTGTTAGCCCATTTGGAACTCCATGAAGCTAAAGTTGTCGTCCTATGTTTATGCACAAGGCACCACAGTGGTTATTGAGCCCTATGTGCCGCAGCTATATTCTTGTGCCAATGTTTTCTATTTTATAGCCGAGTAAACGATGATGTGTACTACCTTCATCACATAATATCACATGTTGTCAAATGCTAATAGAGAGCTATTGTCCATAAAACCCAGGAAAACATGTCATGCTGTAAGACACAGAGTTCACACACTCAGTCCTCATTATTAATTTACCCTCAGCAATAAAAGGAGTATACATGAAATGGCATACCAAATGATTATCACAGCAAATCAGTTCTTGTTATTTATACTATAACATACAGAATTGAGAGAGTGAGTACCATTGGATGTTGTTGAACAGATATTACACTGAAATAGCTGGAATATTGGCCCACAGTGACTTGAATATTTTTCAGCCTCTCGTTGAGTTATAAGAGCTGCTAATCAACCCTCAATTTCTTTTTTCAAATTTATGTGTTGGAACATCATATTGATTAGTTAAATGATTTAAATGCATTGGCAATATCTGTAAGTAACAAACAGGAGCTATGATGTACTCACCTGGATAACAGTCAGTCACCAAACGAAATGCACTTGTGTGCTCTCTGTGCTCATTGTTGTATCAACACTTGGGACTTTGATGTAGTCTACTTCATGTGACAACCATTCTCCTATGTGACACATTGCAAATTGGAGATTTCAAATTTCAGTGCTATAACTTCTGCACTTTTATTTGACCCACATAAGAGGGAATATATTGTTTCTACAGTAAGGTCCCTCTTAGCTGTGTCTCGGCGGCTCATCAGTTATTTATTGAAGGTTTGCCAAGTCTGTCCAATGCTAAATGATGCAACGTCAGCAAATTGCAGAACTAAGAAGTGCCAAGGCCATCAACTTCTATCAGAGAGACTGTAGTAATTAGTTTAGTACATTTTGTAACAGTCTTGATTTGGTTCTGTTTGTCAGAGCTTCTGACACTAGTTTGGCTAATTGAAAAAAACAACTGCATTAGTTGGTTGTTTGAGTCCATTTCATTTTGTGTGAACGGAGTGCGGAGTAGTTATTTGCTGTTTGGCTCCAGAAAGTTGACAGTGTTACCCAGAGAATGGTGGTATTAATTATAAAGGAGGAGGCATTATTCATAAATTACTTGAATACATGTAATGTTGCCTTTGCTCCACTTAGTATGGTTAGTAAGTTCTTAAAAACACAACAAACCTGTTTAACAAGATGTCTCACAGCTGTAGCATGAACAATATAATACATATAATAATAATTATAATGAATCAACTATTATAGAATTAAAGGTATTTCTTTCTGGGAAAAAAGAAACAAACTAAGTGTATTTCTGCATTCATGTTTAGACACGTTTTTCTATGTTTACTCCTCTATCTCAGCCATCATCGGGTAAGAGGCAGGATACACCCTGGACAGGTTCCAGTCCATCTCAGGGTCACAGAGAGACATACACAGACAAACAACCATGGAGGGAACCAGAGTACCCGGGAGGAAACCAATGCAATCACAAGGAAAACATGCAAACTCCAGACAGAAAGGCTAGGGCCAGCCAGGGTGCAAACTTCTTGGCTGTGAGTCAGCAGCGATAACCACTCCACCACCGTGCTGCCCCCATCCTAAACATGCATTTGGCAACGGTTTCTTTTATGCTTTGACCTTCAAATATTACTAAAATGGACCCTACAAAGATAGGTTTCACTCAGAAGTATTACTCTGTCCAAGTATTTCCAATGGAGAGAGGTATAAATCAATAAAAAAAAAAACATATAGTATCTCCATTATTTTTTTTATTGATTTATCTAATCTGGCTAAAATTATGTTCTCATCTCTCAGATAATTTCTCCTATACATTAGGGGTCACATTTAGAAAGTCAGATGTCAGTATCACATGAAAATGCACATTTTTTTGTGATATGGCTACTTGCTAGTTATTACCTGTTTACTTTGAATTTCATTCATTGTTCAGTAAATCATTTAAAATTAATGTGTTAGAAATTTGTACCAACCATTCATTTGATTCATCCAGTGGTGATTGTTACTGTCCACTAAATATGGTCTGACTGCACCTCTTCAATTCATATAAAAACCAAAGTGTAGAAATGAAAGGTCGAGCATTTTAAAGTGTGTATGCTGACTATTTTGTTGCTTGAGAGCAGTAACTAAATCTTTACAGGTGCCAGTAGGTGGATTATGTTACCCTTAGACAGAACCAGGCTAGCTGTTTCCAGTCTTTGTGCTAAGCTGAGCTAACCAACTGCTGTCTCAGGCTAAAAATATTCTATTTCACGAATATGAGCTTGGTAATAATCTTATTAAATGTACAGCAAGTAAGTAGATAAGCCAATTTTTGTTGCCTACCTGTTTTTGTAAACAATCACACTGTATTGTGGCACTTTATTGAGGATCTGTAGGTAATTTACCCCTCTTTATGCTTCCTTATGATTGGAACCTTAACAGGGAGTTCCCATGATAAAAGATATGGAGCTTACAGACCTCTCACTTACCACATTGTGATAAAGCAAGCCTTTTGTCAAGCTTTAGACACAAAGCTACAAGTTGTTCTCAGTGGGCCGTGATGTTGATAGATGAGAATATCTAAAGAAATCTTTTGAAAAGGTGTCTTCTTTTGAGTCTCATTAAGCCATGCCCGAGGCTTTGCATAAATCACAAGAGACTCAACTTAGTTTTCAAGTGATAATTATTATGTAAAAGTATCCTCTATCTTGTGAGGATACTAGGTCGAATAATAATTTAGTTTTCTACTCAGTGTGTGTCTACGTTCTGCAGATTTAGCAAATCCTCAAAGTCCAGTTTAGACTCAGACAGAAGTGTTGTAGTTTAAAAATGGCAGTTTGAAAAATGCAGATTTTTCATAATGGGCACACTATGGTGAACATAGGAGTCCTGTGGAGAGTGGAACAAAGTTAGAATTGTGCAGCTGCTCAAATCATCTTCAGTGAGTCACAAATGCTATCATTCTCTATTTTAATTCCTTTTTCCTGCCTTTATTTCCACCCTTTTCTCAGTGTGGCTGGAGAGCTGCTACTGAGAATGTCTTTGAAGATGACGGGCATGACAAAACAAGGTCTAAGTTGTTATGACAGTGGAAATCACCTATTCCATTTAAACTATTGGCACTAATGCCTGAGGGACAGAATAAGCAAGGAACCGAAAGTTTACGATAGTCTTGCCTGATACACTACTTTGTTCTCCCCTAAACATATAACCGAGACCAGAACAGCTTCAAAAAGTGAAGAAAAGCTACGAGGACCATTTCCCAAAACGTGATAGAGGTACTACAAAATATTCAGCTTTTGCCTTAGTAATTAGAAATTAATAGTATAACATTTTAATAAGAAAACCTGAATTGTATCCCAGGTACAATATATACTTTGAAGCTACATTTTATATTTATAGTGAAGAAGTAAAGAAGAGTTGAGCAGAACACAAAAAACCCAACAATTGTGTATAGTGCACATAGAAACAAGTCATTTTCAGTTAGATGAAGAAATACAATAAGTTTTTTCTCCCCTTGAGCATGGTTAGCTTTTAATTAAATTGTCTGACTTTTAAATGGAATTGCATCAATGTATGAAGAATGGAAAGGTTATGATGACATCTATGAAATGAGCTGTGGGCTGAGGTAAATTTCCACTACATGTTTAATGAAAACAGGAATATGGTTTAAGTATTAAAATGTATTTTTTGTTAAATAATAAATGCAGTCAAATGTGGATTGAAAATGTGAAGACAAAAAGTCAAAGATTACAATTTTTAAATATAAAAATATTTAAAAACATTAGACCTCTAACTAGGGATCTAATGTACACCCTCTTCTATGTTCTTTTTACTTTCTATGCCAGAGCTCCTCCAACAGACCCAAAGCCTAAAGGGGGAGCCCAGAGCAGCCATGGGACAGGAGACAGGTTGGCCTCCCACGATACTCATCAGCATGCTGCTCCTCAAGGAGAGCAGGGCCAGGGTCATGTGGCCAGGAAAAGTCTGCAGGTGGATGTGGGTAGCAGCAGGGCAGGAAGGTCCCCTTCTGTGTCCCCGGACCGAGGCAGTGTTCCCACCTCCCCTTACTCTGTGCCTCAAATTGCACCCATGCCCAGCAGCAAATTATGCCCTGTCTGCAAAAGCACCGACCTGATGGGCACTGGAGATGACAAGCCAAACTTCAACACCTGCACACAGTGCCGTTCCATGGTGTGCAGCCAGTGCGGCTTTAACCCCAACCCTCACCTCACAGAGGTAGGCAAGTTTGCATGGATAATAACACAGCTGTACATATGACATTACAGTGTTTTTTTTAAAAATGATTCACTCAAGTTTAATAGTAGTTTAATCAACATCCAATCTGCTTTGTCACTATTGTCACCCCACCCAAGTTACAAACACTGTTGGCATCTGCCATGGTGCATTCACACACAAAATAAAAACATATAAAATAGTGCTAAAATATATTGTTAAATTGTTGTTAAATTCAGAAGTAGGCATTTATTGACTGTCTGAAGTCTAAAGGGAATAGAAGCAATGAGATGGCTGTGTAAAACTGACTGACTACTTTCTACTTTCACAAAACCTAAAAATTGTCCATACGTGTTAAAAGACAACCAGAAAATTATGCAAGGACCTTGTGATTTTGATCAGGCTATCAAATTTTGATTTAAAATATGTGTGCCTGAAGTTATTAGGCATATCATAATTTCCCTAGAGCTACTGTACAGCTACTATGCACACACACAATATATGAGATTGTGCTACACCATACAGATTCCAATTGATTCTAAAAGCCTTTAGTTTCTTATTTAAAATGTACTTTCTTCTCAAGAGTATAACAGCGCTACTCATTCATAACATTCATAGCAAGTGTTGGTGAAGTGATATTACATAACAATTGACATCTGCCTAATGAATACAGCGTCTTAAAGTATATCAAGAGTGATACAGAGACTGATTTACTTTCAGCAAGTGTGCATTTGAACATGTTCATCGTAGTGAGTGATTCAGGTGCTACAACGTTGTTTAATTTGTCCTGTGGTAATTATTTCTCATTGACATTTGTGAGTAATGTTAATGATGACTATTGTTATCAAACTGACTTTGAATAGCAGCCAGTATGTAAATTAGTTGCATGTTGGTCGGGAGCTGTGAACTTCTGGTTCCAACCATTGTTCCCCTTGATTGATGAAGAGTTTAATGAACTTGTGTACTCACGATCTTTCATCCCCATAGACCTGGTTATTGCACAACTCTTTGCTAAAGTTCCCATTAACATTTTAGTTGCTTCCTATTAGCTGTAATGAGTCACAGGCTCTTATAAGCAGCAAGGGCTACAATCTTTTACTGCTGATGTTACACAGTAAATATACATAATGCTTGAACAAAGCTTTACCTATCATTTCTGACAGGACGTAGTCTGCATCCAAATCCTGCCCAGAGCATTTCCAAACAAAACTTTTTTTAACACCACTGAACAGGGCAAAGGATGTTTCCCCATCATTCACATGCATCTAAACATTCATCACTTTTAACAGGTAGCTGAGAAAGCCTATTGCCTTCATCCTAAAATAAATCAGTTGCCTAATTTGAATTAGGTTATGCTTCACTGTTACTGTGAGTCAAGTGTGGCTGTGTCATCTGTCACAAAGTTTCACATCAACTCTAGTGAGTCATGTTGCAAATTGCAGCCAAGAAGCAATGTCAGCTAAGCTGGCCTACAGGCTATCAGAACTACTGTAGGCTGAATAAATAGGATATTGGGAGTAAATATTTGGATTTTGAACTATATACATGAATGTACTGACCAATGGGTGTGTGAAAGCTTGAGTGCAATTTGAGCTGGAAAGGAAACTGTGGGAGATGCAAGGAGTAGAAAGAAATGCGGGGACCAAAGTAGAGACAGACAGTAAAGAATAGATCATGGCAACACGTGAAGGAGAGCATGGCAGTAAAAAGAACTGCAGAGGTGGATGTGATGGGTATTTTTTAGGCTCAGCCTCGGTGAGCTTGTCAGATGCTGACAGGGAGAGAGACATGGAGGAAAAACGCTCAGCCACTGGAGACCTGAAGATTTACCCCTTTTAAAGTACTTAGCATGGATTGAGCTTTTACTTCACGGCAGCATATCTAGCTCAGCCGTATCACTCATCAAAGAAACTGATGATGGCCATGGCTTGGCTTTCAAGGTGATGGTAATGCTGAAGACAGCAATGACTGGAATCACGATTACAGTAATGGTGAGGACAGACAAAAAGATAGCCATGTCAAGGACGTTGAAGTGAAAGGCCCGGTAAGCAGGAAGATAAATTGTTGTATTAGTAGAGGAACAGCTATGTAAAGAAAAAAAAAACAAAAATGGATTTCATCATGACACAAATCCTACAGAGGTTTTGACCTTTTTGTAATGAAGTGATGACAGACTTTCAGGATTTTGTAGGATTATAATACTCAGTTTCATTTATGTATCTGGTTTATTGACAGAAAAAAAATCACCTGTGGCATTTTCTCATAAAAACACTCATTTATTCTAGTTCCAGCATTAGTCTCTTGATGACAACATGAGCTAAGTCAGTTCATGCTCTGCTGTGTAAGAGATATGTCTGTTTACAAATAGTTTACAGACACTGATTGAACTGTCCCAGTTCATAGGGATAAAATGAGCAAAATCTGTTGAGGAAGAGGATTTTGCCTCAAATTACAGAAAGATGGCAGTGCTGATTACAGTGTTGATAAGACTGAGTCCATATTTGGATATTTTAAATTGTCTTATCATCACAAAGTCCCAAATGGTATCTCAAGGCCAGAATCTTAGGGCATTTTTAAAAAATGTTTACCATCAAGCTGCTTATCTGTCATACATCTCATAAAGACAATTCTTGTTCATGTTTCATTTAAGAGATGATAATAATTGTTAAAATGTGAGTTAGAGCTGTCATAACCAACCTCTTGATGGGAATGTAAATTGAAGAGACATAAACAGTGTAAAACAAAAAGGTGTTATATACCACAGTCTATTACAGGGCTGTCAGTTAAGTTGATGAGATGAGATTCATTTATGTCGGCTGAGAGTAGAGATGTGCAGGCCCTCATATATGTGAGCTTGTTTGTACGAGTGCACATGTCATCACTTTAGGATTTCGATAACACCAAGATACACAGTAAGTAAAGAAACGGGTATTTCATTGAAAAGGTTATAAAAGGCAGAAGATGAAATTGATGAAAGGGTGAAATTGAGACAGAGACAGACAAGAACGTCAAAGACAGACTCGGAGAGAGAGAATAAAACAACAGAGAGCAAGAGCTTTGAGAAATAGTGAAAGTACCACAGACACTCCTACACCCACCCAACAAACAGTTCTCTCCCACCATCATACAGGGGAACATCTGCTTTATAATTGGTCCAATTTCTATTTATAGATCCTACCCTCCTTCTGTCTGCAATGATAGCCTGGCCCTAAGAAGCCACGGCCAAAAGTAAAAGGGAGAGAGAGCTGTGGTAGCAGAAGAAGACAGAACAGGAGAGAAAAGCATAATCATAAATTAACCATAATAGAGTGTTCATACCAACACTATGCAACACTACCGTGATTCAGCTCCAAGCTCTGCACTACAAAATTCAAAATATAGAACCCACTCAAAAAGTAATTCTAGGGCACTTTTGAAAGCAGAACCTTTATTTATGCAGTTTTCTGTGCTGCTCTGTGATAAAAGCATCCACATTGTCAAAACACTCTGGAGATGGATTTGAAAATTTCTTTGAGCAAGTCATGAAATGGCGACTTTTTAACACTTTTGTTTGAAGAGTGCCTTGAAAATGTTTCCTTTTGTTTTAACCAACAATCCCACAAGCTGTGGAACATTTTTAACAAATGCTCCCACACAAAAGACTCTCAAAAGAACACTCTCTATGTTTCCTCCTCCCCGTTCAAAATATATCAGGTGGGTGGCCACAGCTGACAGTTGCTAGATAGATAGATTGAGCAATCCCACCAAAAACAGTGGCTTCTATTTTAGGTAGTTTTTCATCAGAATATATGTTTTCATAAATGTGTTGATATTTGTAATTTAATGCTGCAATACCTAATCATTTTATATATAACAAAATATTATATAACTACTTATATAATAATAGGGTAGCTTGTAATAAGGAATCCACATAAATCATCACCTGGCTCTACAGTTCCCCTCAGAACACTTCAGCTGATGATTTTGGTTTCATTACCTGGAGCTTTAATGTTTTGATCCAGTTCTCACGTTGCATGCAGCTATTCTGAGCAAAGGCTATGATAAACCCCTGCCCCAAACAGCAGAAAGACAAAATTACCAACTACCAGGAGAATGTGGTGTAAAATTTAGCAGCTAATAAGCTTGACAGTTCCCTCATGTGCTGGGAGACCAAAACAGAGCTAAAAGAAGAACACTCCAGCCCAGATGGCCCAAAACTGAACTCCAAATACTTAACCTGTGTTTTTCTGTAGCTGCTGTATTTTTAAACAGCAGCAATAGAAAACGGTTTGCTTGAACGTTAAAAAATTTTACATATTCAATTATTATAAAGATCATATGTTAATGTTATGCTTGCAGCTTGTTTTACTGCATTCAAATTTTCCAAAAATCTGTTATTGCTGCTTTCAGTTTCTTCTTTACCAGTACTTAGAACTCCTTGAATTGTATATACATATTGTTTGTCCAAGTGATAACTGTTAGATTCTGACATTATCCGTGATGCGATTTTTCTTGTATGAAGAACAAATTGTAGCTAAATGAAAAATAAACAATGTAAAATAAAATGATGCACTCATATCAGTGAAGGATAAGTCCATTATACCTCAAGGGAGCCAAGGCCCAGTTCGCAATCCTTTCAAATTAATTTAAAAATTTAGCATATCAGATAATATATAATATAACATGTAATTTGGTTTTGAACCTCTCATTGCAACTTCACAAAAAAGTTAAACATTTTCATAATTGAAAATACCATTTTAGCGTAGATCTTTAATTGGGAAGGTTTAGAAAAAAATTCTTTGGGATTGGATGAGCACAAGTCCATTATACCTCAGCATCTGTCATACTTCTTTTTTCTCCACCTTTTTCTCTCTAAATTTTTCTTACAATGGAAAGGAATGGCTGTCTCTCAGTAGTTGATGTGTCTGTCCTTATGCCTAGCACATGCTGGGAATTGGTGAAGAAAATGAACAAGTTGCACCAAAATGTAATCATTTTTAATTAAACTTCCATGTTTAATCATTTTGTTTTATCATTTTGTTTATGAGGGCAGTTGCTAGTTATCTAAGGTGTTGCAGAGAGAAATGAACAGTTAAATTATTTGTGAGGACAAAGTGAGCACAGTTTTAATCAATCTAAACAAGAAAGTAGTGTGTGTGTATGTGTGTGTCTGCCATTTTGTGGTTCAGCAATTGAGTCTGTACCACGTTAGAATTTTTTGAAAATTTTACCTATGGCACATTTGATACAGTCTGTAAAGTATATATTAAATAACTATAATGTAATGATATTGGTACAACATATAGTTTAGATAAAAAAATTTTTTATCTGTAAACTCTGAAAGCATGCAGTATCTCAGTCTGACCCTTTACATGGCATACATAAATTTGGACCATAAATGTACATAGACAACTTACATAGACAAAGGCCGTGTTTGTTTAGGTGACAGTGTTTCACACAGTGCACTGGGCAGTATTCACACTCTGGGACTTTAAACAGCATGAACTGGGTCAGGAATCCAGCTGAGACACTAAATGCTGAATTTTGCATATACCAAAATATTTTGCAGTGAGAACTGCCAGGACCTAAATCTGGGACACTGTTTTAATTATTGCCCCATAACTCACTGCAATTAAAGTCCCAGCTCACCATAGTCATTTGGGCAATAGTCTCCAGCAAGGGGTAACAGGATTCATCACATTTTGTTAGTCTGTGTCAAAACGTAGTTACATGAGAGAATCTTTAGTATATATATCCCAAATCTAGTTTAGACATCATTTATAAACACTACTTTTTAAAAAAGCATGTCATGTTTTACTGTGCCTAAGTGGATATTAATCATTTATAATTTGTAGTGAATTATATTAGCATTAACATGTGTATTAGCTAGATTCTCCGCGAAACACTAACACATTACATCTGGAAGCGAGACCCCACAAAAATGAAGTATGTAATGAAGTAGTAATTTGCAGCATATCTTTTGTGAGATTATGGCATTGCATTATAGTATGCTGTAATCATGTTCATTATGTAATGTATTGTATCATATATATAGTTTTAGCATTATGAACTACAACTCAACTTTCCAGTATCCTCAGTAACAGTATGGCTCCCTCCTGTGCCTGGAACTTCACAAGCACACCTGGTGAGCATCATTCAATAAACACCAAAAATAGAATTCTAACAGTGAATTTCTGCAACCCATTCATAATTTTCCATAATCTTATTTTGTTTTATAAACTTCATTCCCCGCTTGGCAACATTTGGGAATACCACATGTGTTGTAGTTAGATTGTACCTATATAATTTGTTTGTAGGGCTGGTTATGTTTAACCTGAGCTGATGCACAGGGAGACAAATTGACAGAGAGAGAGAGAGAGAGAGAAAGAGAGAGCAAGAGAGAGAGAGCGAGAAAGAGAGAGAGAGAGAGAGAGAGTGAGAAAGAGGGGTATTGGGAGGAATTTTCATGTCTCAAGGAATTGATAAACCACTGCAACCACAGCATTAAAATATTAATAATGTCAACATAGTATTAATATTAGCATATATATAATTATATGGCAAAAAGTCCAAATGCTGTGTGAACAGTAAAGCCCTGCTCTGAAGACTAGGAAAGTTATTGATCCTGTAATACTGGCCTTTCCACAGCAGACACTGTAAGAAAAGTGCAGGTGTTACAAATAAGGTTAATAATGGGCCTGTTTTATGTGTTTCAGTAAATTATGACAGTGTGACATTGACCAAGCACAATATTAGGCCTGGATTTTGAAGTAACTAAATGGAATTCAGCCAGCTTTAAATTTAATAACACTGATTTCCCTACTGTGGCATGTTAAATATCATCTGTATAGAAGTCTATACATACACACAAACACACACACACACACACATATATATATATATATATATATATATATATATATATATATATATATATATATATATATATATATATATATATATATATATATATATATATAAGTTGTGGGTTGTATAGACTCATGCACATAATAATCGTAGTAACAAAAACACTCTCAGCACAAGTTCCATTTAGTTGCTGCTGCTCAGCTTTCAGCCATACAGCACAAGCTTCAGATGGAGATTGTCATTCAATTTTAAAATTCATATTTACATTCTTGTACATTCCTCGTGTCTTTGATTTTATGTCAACGAGGACAAGAAGTCCTTATAGTTAACATGAACTTGTACAATTTTACATCACCTGGGCAAGCAATAGCACCTGATACAGATAAAATGGAAAGGATTGCTCTTTTTCTTTGTCTTGTGTTATAATAAACTAAATATCTTTCAGGTTGGACTGTAGAATGTTGTGATTGTAATACATTGTTTTCTTACATTTTGCAGTCTAAACAACACACTGGTTAATCCAAGAAATAATTTGCCTTTTAATTAATAATTGGAAATATGTTCTTATATAAATCAGCATACAATTTAATATGTAAACATGTGTGCTTGTGTTGCAAAGGGTTCTTTGCTCTCATTATTTGAACCATGTCCAATTCCCAATGGATCCTTGCTGCTAAAATGTTCTATTTCTGGCAGCAAGTTGTTCATTAATGAAACCACGGCACTTGACCGCTGTGTTGGCAGATGCTTAGTTCTAGCACAATTGTGGGATTGGTTCCTGACTCATGACTTTTGGCGTACATTTACATTTACATTTACATTTAGTCATTTAGCAGACGCTTTTATCCAAAGCGATTTACAAGTGAGGTACAAGGCAAGCGTACATCATAGAATTGTACATACACAAAAAAACACATATCTAGGATGCTAAATCAGTAAGTAGATCCATACAGTATAATGTATATTTGAAAGGCCTGACTAGAGCCATCAATAGTGTGCGAGATGCAGATGCTGGAGAGGAATTATAGGCAGTGATGTGAAGTGAGAGATGCAGATAAGAAGAAGAAATAAAGATGAGTTAACAAGAACAAGATGGAGGGTTGCAATATAGCACTGATAGAGAGGGAAAGCAAGAGACAGTGTGTGCAACGCGCTTGTTTTTTGCTGATACAGATCAGATTTCATAAAGATCCACATGATTGCCTCATAACAAGGAGGGCATAGAGAGGAATGAGATAGAGAGATGAGGCAGAGTCAAAGCAGAGACATGATAAAATTGATAAATAAGTACTTACCCTTCCTGCAGCTGCTTTCTTGGTTTTTCTGTTTTGTTTCCCCCAGATAGCTTAGTATGAATATCCCAACCTTAAAAAAAATAAAAATAAATGAAGGACAAAATTAATGTAAAGAGAAGTTCCCACTTATGAGTCTCTGATTGGATGAAGTGTTCTGTGATGTTTTGTTTTAGTGTTTGATTTTACTCTTCACATCACTGTGACTGTCCCCAGGGTTCACCTCTGCTCTAAGCTTCTCAATTTCTCCTGCCTCACAGTGAAATCCATGTCCTTATCACTCCTTATACTGAGGACTGGCAGGGGGCCAGGCCCTGAGCTGAGATGCTGCTGAGCCTGCGACTTGAAAAACAGGAGGACTGACTTAAAGACAGAATGAGAAATAGTGTAAGGCAGGTAGAGTCACTACCAAATATTTTAGCGCCTGCATGAATGAAAATATTAGGATGTATTAATAAGTACAAAAAAATTGAATATTTAAAAGAAAACAACATTGTAGTCATAGCATAGAAATATAATAGTAACCTAACTGAAGACATCATTCACTCTCCTCTCTTTCTCAGTTTGAACCCCAGTAAGCATGCATGTGGTTGGGTGTGGTTGGAGGTGTGCTGTGTTATACCCAGTGATGTCAGTGTGCCCATTAGTTCACCTGTACCTCACTGAGAAGTTAAACCCACCAAGATCAGCAAATCTTCAGGTGGCGTCAAGTTACTATTTAACAAATGCCAGTTCAGTTCCATAAGTAGTCCAAGGTTTTTCCACTGCTTTCTTCTTCTTCTTTTTCAACTCAAATATCACATGGAATCGCTTTTCACATCATTAGTTCAGCCTGGCATTATGTCATTAGTTGTTAGAGGATATATGTTTGGTGTGGAAACAAACATAGCAGATGCTTGGACAAATTAGACTTTTTCATAATAGTCAAACCAACATACAACAATGTGTCTCTTTAACCCACTTTCTATCATTTCTATCCCTATATTTTTATGAACATACACATAGTGACCCAACATGGTGTTGCAGGTCAACATTAATGAATCATTAAAAAGTAGTTAGATAATGAGGAATTTCTAGAGAACAGACAGTGAGGTAATATATCAGTTTAATTCATGTCTGTGAAATGGAGTAACAATCACTTCATGGGGTTGTTTCTGGATAAGTGAATTGTGTCATTTTGTGTGGATAAAGTAAAACTGAAATTATTTCTATAAGGTTTACAAACAATACTTTGTTTGATCCAAATTTTGACATCCATGTATGCAGCGAGCAGGAAGTCAACTAGTTCAAGCAGAAGAAACCTCCCTGATTGTTTGATAGTTTCTTCAACCAGAGGAAGCAGTGTCAGTAAGCAGCACACAGATCATCTAAACAGATCTGATATGTAGGTAGTGATTCAGAGGTCTGCAACCAGGTTACTCTCTGGTCTGACATGGGTTTTGTTACACCTAATGGGGATGTCAGGACATACTGAACATTTCTGGTTCACTTCAACAAGGACGTTAACCACCGGAGGCCAGAAAATTAGTATAGTTCCAGACCTCTGAATCACTGTCCTCATCTCAATTTTCTTAGCAATTTAAATAGTGGATAATTATTCATGAATAATGCAGTGCAATGAAATCACTACTGAATCAGTGTGATTATCAAACTACATCAAAATAATATGCTATCAGCTGCGTTTAACATACAGTTTTTTTAAACCGTATTTTTTAAAATCAGATTCAGTGCTTTTAAAAAATATGGAGTAATACTACACCTAAAGTACAGTGAAGCATACTTACACTGTGAAGGGACAAGCAGTCTGGTAGCTTATATAAAATGTTTTTATATACACTGTATTTAACACATAATTTGTCACATATCTGTCAAAACCAAATTAGGAAGTACAATAATTAATAACAAGTTAATAATCTACACAATTCAGCAGAAACTTACAGATATGTTATTGTCATTGATTGATTAAAATTCATCAGCAACCTTTTTAATACAGTAGTATACAGTCATTGTAAAGTTGTATCTATATATTTATATTGAAAACCTTCCTGGTTAATATTGAAATGATACTATTAGGATAACTAAATTGTAGTTCATAAGCAATGGATGGTGTAGATTATTGCTTTGCAATTGTATATTATCATATACAGTAACTAATATGATGCTTGTTTCTGTATTTGTATATTTTCTGTCCTCAGTTCAGCAGCGCTCAGAGACCTAAACCCTCAGCTATAGCAAACTGAACTAAAAATCTTTATGAACATTTTTAGGCCTAAAGCGATTTTTGACTGAAAGGTATAAATGAAAAAACCAGTGGCCTGGCCTCCCACCTTGTTCTTTGAGCCCCAGCCTCAGGCCCAAGTCTCCTACAACCTTTCTCTGAAGGCATTCATAAAGCATTAAGGCATTATGTAATGACCACAAAGCCAAGACAGCTACAATAGTGTAGCAGGTGTGAAAGCACCAGGCTACCAATTACCACATATGGCCATGTGCCATCACTAGTCCCTTATTCTTTTACCTTCTTCAGTGTCACCATGAAGCGGAAAATGAAGGCTGGGGAAGACATAAAGAAAATGACAACAGCAGGAGAAACAACAGGAGAATGGTGGGAGGAATTAATGAAAAAGGGAAAATGTGTAATAAGAGCAAATATGAGAGAAAGTATAAAGAGACAAGACATTCAGAGGGAGGGAAGATTGCAAAATTCGGGGAAGCCATAGTTTAATAAACAAATCCAAAGGTCATGCATCTGCCACATTCATGTTTTAAACATCTATTTGCTGGTAAATACTTTTACTAATAAAATGCCCATGCAGAGGGAAAGGCCCCTTAAATCCTTCCTCAATGAGATATTTTACTTCATTCACAATTAATATTTTGTTCAGTAATTTTCTATATCAACATATCATATGGTTCTCTTCAGAGAGAGCTGCAGGCTATCCTAGCATGCATTGAATGCATTGGAAATCAGTCATCAAATCAAACAAACCAACACATTTATGTTCACATTCACACACAGGTAATTTAGAGTTTTTTAGTTCAACACTTTGGACAATGGAAAGAAGGTTGAAGCATTTAGGAAGTGAAAACAAAAAAAGTGCACAACCAAGTTACTGTATCTTTTCCACTTCTTTGAATAAACTCACCTGATTTTTATTTCAGCTGCTCTAGCCCTATTAGTTAAATCAGTTAAGGCTGATATGCTTGTTTTTTTCTTTTATGCTGTGAGTTAGATTGGGCAATTGACACCCCTAGAGCATAGACTGAACAGCAGGAAATAGCTTCCTAAATTTACCATGACATCAAATAAATTTATCTCTCAGCATGCTGAACCATGCAATTAATTTTTATTCTATTATTTTCTTTCAAAATTTAAATGGTGAGGATTTGAAAATGTTGCTTGTAGTTATTGTTTTGTTTTTTATCTTTTTCCTTTCCTTTTACAGGTGCAAGAGTGGTTATGTTTAAATTGTCAGATGCAGAGGGCACTGGGAATGGACATGACAACACCACGCTCCAAGAGCCAGCAACAGATCCACTCTCCATCTCATGCAACCAAACCAGAACTTAAACCTGATGCTTTGACTCCGCATGCACCCCAGACACAGACCCCTCCTCATGCACAGCCTGCACCTCAGGCCCATCCAGCACCTGGCCCTTCCAAACAAACTGGTCCAGCTTGCCCAGGCCAGCAAAAAGCTAAGCTCCCTCCAGGGGCAGTGCCTCTTCCCGGCATGGCCAAGGCACCATCCCAGCCTGATCTGTCCCGCAGCTCTCCCGCCCACCAACCCCAGCACCCACGCCAGGACCAGACTCGCAGTGCTGGAAGCTCTCCTTCTCGACAGCCCCCACCTCCAGAGCAGACATTTGGGAAGTTGTTTGGCTTTGGTGCCTCTCTCCTTAACCAAGCCACCACTCTCATATCTGAGACCGCTCAACCCCAACAGCAGCCCCCCAAACCAGCCCCTAAACCAGATGGACCTTCTGGTCCAGGACCTGGGGCAGGTAAACCCTCAGGACCTCAGTGTGCACAACAAGGGCCTCTGGCTTCTGCTCAGCAGCAACAACAGCATGTTCCCATAGATTCCTCTAAGTCCAAAGCTTGTTGTCCACTCTGTAAGACAGGTCTCAACACAGGCACAGCAGAACAACCCAACTATAACACCTGCACACAGTGCCATTCCCAGGTGTGCAACATGTGTGGATTCAATCCCACTCCACACCTACTAGAGGTAAGACATGTTTGATCTGTTTTAAATTTCCACTGCTCTGCAGCCACTTGCAAACTGTGGAAATGCTGTGTCATACTTCAGTTGAATGGGTTGCTCAGCTATGGCTCCCTTGTTGTAGAGTGTATAGCTTTATTTTATTGAGCATTCCTGTGTGCATTAATCAAGTATCTCTGAAGGTCTTTAAAATATCCTTGTTGTTGGTCTGTGCTAGTTCAAATGTTTCTTAGTATTTTTTAGGAGTAGTCCATTATTGTTCACTGTTATCTTTCAACACAGAGAAAAGGACATGTACAAAATTTCCACATAGTTACGGTCAATATTTGGATTTATAAGAGTAGCAGCCATTTCTCTATACAGCTTGCACACACAAAGCCTTATGTAAGCCCATGGGCTTCTTGTCTTTTTCCAGTTATTTTCTCTCTGCTTGTTGTGGTCAGTACCTGCTCTGTTATGTTCTGTCAGGGCCTTCCATGTAGTTAGCAGAGTGAAATCCAGGCTGTGACTCACCTTATCAGAGTGCGTTCAACCCTGGAGCTGCACAGAAATATATCACCAATCTACAGGAAATGGAGCCTTATCAAGATCAATTTAATGGATAATTTTAGTATTGATTATTCAAATCCAGGGGTCAGCTCAGGGTATATTCCTCCTTTAAGTGTTTCCTTGTCTGCTAATATGGTGGGAATTCAGTTGGTAGGAGTGGAGGCTTTCAGCATTGTACCCAAGCTAGACAGTAACGCAGTTTAATTATGCAAATCAAGTCCAATTGAATGATAGCAGTAATAACAGCCTTTCTGCTTTGGCTTTTTATGGGCAAGCCTTGTCTTCCTAGGCATCTGGTTGTTACAGGCACTAGCAAAGGCCATTCATGTATCGCTATGGAAACAGAGAGATAATTTGTTTGTCAGCCGTCCTTTTCATGCTTGGTTTCTGAAATGCTGAGAATCTTCAAAAACTTTCACTCTGCTGTTGCACTGCTTACTGGGACAGTCTGTTATTAGCTGTGTTGTGTTTCTGCTCTGCTGGCTACAGTCTGAAACTCAAGCCAGCATAAGGTGCATTCTTTCCAAACCTGTGAACAAATTTAGTTGTCATTCCATTTGAGCTAGCAGGCGGGTTCCTTCAAAGAGAGTGAAAACCATTTGGACATGGTGTGAGGCTTTAGGTTTCTCAGTCTGATTTCGACTGCTTGTTTAGCACTTTCACCCTCCTTATCCTCTTCTAATCTCTCCAAACTTTTTTGTTTGCTTTTTTATCAGTTTTTTCTTGCCTGTTTTAGGCAGAATTGTGTCCCTGACTTTCTGTTCACAGTGGTGTGCTGAAAGAGACTGTAGGTGTAGGTTTCATATTTCTTGTAGATATTAAATAAAGCATCAATCAAGCAGATGTAAGTAGTGTATTTGTAAGGGTTAGAGGGTTTTATATATATAACAATATATAACTGCAGAGTTGTTGTGGAATTCTTATCGCTGCTGCTTCACAGCTAGAAGGTCCCTGGTTTGAATTCTTCAGCCAGCTGCGTTTTTTCTGTGTGGAGTTAGAAATTTCTCCCAGTGCTTGTGTGGGTTTCTTCCTGGTAGTCCAGTTATCTCCCATAGTCCAAAGACAAGCATAGTTTGTTTATTTGGTGACTCTTAAATGACTCTGGTGACTCTGTATGTGTGAAAGTGAGTGTGAATGTATGTCTGTTTTGGCATGTCTCTGTGTGTTAGCCCTGAGATATACCTGTCCAAGGTGAACCACTGTCTCATCCAATGGCAGCTAGGTTAGGCTTCAGCTCCCAGCTACCTGAAAAGGATGAGCAGTTACAAATAATGGATGGATGGAGTTGTGGCATTTGTCCGCCAACCAACTGGCTTGTTGGATTCTGTTTTTGGACAACCGTGGACATCTATGCAGAGAAGTCATCAAAATTGTGGCTCTGCCCATACTGCTGTAGGACAGTAAACAATGTTTTTTATGGAATGTTGATAATAAAATGAATTATATATTAGCACCATATACTTTATATACTTTTGTCTTTACCCCTAAAAGTGTATGTAATTAGATTTGACAGTGGAAAATTAACAACAGCAATAAAATTAAAAATGCAAAAAATGCCAATTATCTGATTGCCAGTACTGTGATACATTTAAATGCCTCTTGCAATACACATCTTGTAAATAAAAAAACAACATTTACTTTTTGGAAATGAAAAAAAATGTTAAAGATAATCATGAAAATATTTTCATTTTCTGTTATACTACAAGTGACAAAATGCATAATTCATTCTGAACTGTATTGTATAAAAAAATTAGTCAGTCCCCTTTAATCTGTGACAAGATGAGTTTCTGTGAGAAAAAGTGTAAGAATGATGGAGGAGAGAAAAGAAAGAGGTGATAGATTGAGAACGAGGAAGAGAAGAGAGTGAGAATCAGATATAATGAGTGAGAGGAAAGCCAACTGTCTGTTACATTGCAGAATGTTTCACATCACTCAGTGCTGAAAGTCGTGTGTATCTTTGTTTAGGGACTGTTCCCCCTCTCATTACACTCTCAAGGAGATTAAAACTAACTTTCTGGTATTGTTGTCCCCCCAGAGTTTGGTTGTAAATACAACATAAAATGTTTTCACCAGAGTGTCCACCGCTCAGTACGATTTACTGTACACTGCATGTCAGTCCTCATTACTGAATTGCTCTGTATTGCTGTGTCTTTCCTCTCTCGAGTCACATAGAACCAGATACAGCCAAGTGGATGCCATGCCTTACTTCCACCTAGACCTTAAATAAATGTAGAGGTGTATTTGACACATGAATCATGTTCTGTTTCTCAATCTCTGCAGAATAACATTATTATCAAGACCAACTTTTCATTCTCACGGTCGCCCAGGTTTACTGATCAGACTGTTATGTGTCTGTTATTATTACACAGACAGCGGTCAACAGTGGATTATTACTATAAGGACTAAAGTTCTAAAAAACGGTAGAAAAAGTTCAGAGAAACAGAAAACATAGTTTATCAATTATTCAGGGAGAGAGACATTATGAATAGTTCATGCAGTGTGGAGTAGCGAGGGAGCTGCGTTTGATTCCTCATGTCACATAAGGTCAGAGAGTGTTGATGCCTGTGTGTATGTGCATGCATGTGTGTAGGAGGAGAAATGCATATGTGCAGGTCCATGATTGTGTAACTGTGGCAGTCTGGTTGTTGTGGCCATTAGTTTAACTAGCAGTCCGGGTTGTGTTTGAGAATGTATATGATTAATTAGGAAATCAATTGCTACACACTGTTTCTGGTATACCATATGTATAACCAGACTTTTTCTTCTGCCTGCCTAATGCAAACTCCACTGCTAGCTCATACTAGATTAACTAATTATTTTTGTACGTGTTTGTTCAGTCTTAACATGCTTTTTTAGGTACTCAAAGAGACTCTCCCTCATCTTATAGAATATTAAGATGGATCAGAGAAATGTAAGTAAAATATTTTCCTGATAATATTTCCTGATGATATGTTACCAAAGTAACATTTACCTGTGGTCTATTCTGGCTCTAGTTTAATCAGGACCCACTTTAAATGACCTTTTAACATCAACTTATCTATTTATATTCTATCTATAGCCTCTATCTACTCATAACATCCCCTTTACCAGCATGTAGTCACTGTACTGTAGAGTCAGATCTAAAAGTGTTTGGACACTGAGACAATTGTAATTAATTTGGTCCTGTAACCATCACAATGGATTCAAAATGAAAGTGTCAAGATGTGGTTTAAGTTCTTAAACACGTTGTTTTAAGTGTCTGAGAGTTACAGAAATTAAATTTTAAATATTCAGATCAACTAACATTCATGAATTCATTTGTCAGTAAATGAGGTCTGGTACCCATAGACAATACCAAATGCTGGGGTCCTAACATGGCTATTTCCTGCAAGGTTTACTCCAGCTGACTTCAGTTGCTGTTTCTGCAAAGTCTAGAGTTGTTTTTTCACAGCATCCTTTAGGTAATTGTACATCTGCATGGTAACGCAACTTCATATGCTTTGAAGGACTTGACTCAATCTGTGTAGACGCATCATAAATGAGATGCTTTGAATAATGAGTTGTTCCTTCCCTTCTCTATTCTACATACTACATACTCTATACTTTTTTTTGCACGTTAATCTTCACCTCATCAGTTCTTATGATTTCTTTCCAGATCTGTCAAGTGTTCTGTCAATCACCACAGTTGTTCAAATTTTAGCAGCCAATAGTATTGTTATAGTATAGACTATAGTATCTTTGAGCCCCTGTGGAGTGTATAAAAGTTAATGTAATTCCTACACAGCTCTATATATATATATATTTGACAAAACCCTTAAATCAGTTGATATATTTAAACACCGCAGATTCTGATGTTAAATTCAAATTACTGTATGTGTGGTGGTGCATAGAGTTGAAATGATGAAAACTCTGTAACTGTTCAAATAGTTGGACATGACTGTATGATAAAAAATGTAGTATGTGTCCACAGGACATATTCACTCAAATGCAAGAGCCTTCTCCCACTTTCAACATCTGATATGCTTAACAGTGACAGAGCAATGCAAAGGCAGAAATTTACTGTAACAGTCTGTAACACTGTCAGCATCAACTAGTTATTAACGGATGATACAGGAAACTATTACCAGTTGAAAAAATGTTGATGATTTACAAATAAGGCATTGTGTGACATAAAATTTCCCATTAAAAATTATAGTTAATTTCAAATCAAACATTTCTTTACGTGATTGGCATGGTGTATATTCAGAGTCACTTATAACAGCTACTGAAAAGCTAAACACAGATTAAATCTTAAAATATTGAAAGTGTTGACATAAATTCAACTCTATTACATTCTATTCATTTTAATTTTATTAATTTTAGTTTTTCAAATCCTGACGCTAAATTGCTCAAGACTTTAGTACCCTTGAAGACACAGTGAATATATGTACAACATGTAGCTTTTGTGAATGTGTCACAGTTCTGCAGAAGCACTGTTTTTGCTGCCACACAGAGCCGCAATATAGATGAACATGTCATTCTCATTCTCAAACATGCTGGAAGTGTTTTCTGAAGACTGGCACCAGCCTGTGTCTCCCTCAGGAGTCCCATCCAAAGCCAGATGGCTACCGGCATCATGCATCCAAGCTTGCCGCGCTCAGCCTGGCTGCTCTTGAAGTGATGATGCTGCACCATCACAGATTCAAACACCCACCCAGCCTCAATCAGCTGCTTTCTGTATTTCAGTAAATATTCCTTTGCACACTGCTTATACAAGCACACACATAGTACAATTTTAGACGAAGATTCGGAAGATTCATGCACCCACATACATGTTACACATGCTATACATGCCAGCATGCATGTGTTCACACTGACTGAAACATAATTTCTGGGGACTAACAGATTGCCTTCAGTGGGACATGATTAATATTATAACAAGCATGCAATCTTTGTCAGTTGGCAATTGAAATAATTGTGTTGAGTTATTTTGAATACAGACACATAATCTGTATTCACAAAATAAGGGACACCAATATATTAATATTTTTTCATGCACATAGCTGATAGCCACTTCATATTTATGTAAATTCAATAGTTGATATATTTGATTGTGCTACTGACAATAGTTTTTAAATGGTAATGGTAGCATGTGTTACTTTTTAAAGTAAGACATTTTCCTACCCAGCAAACACCCACATACACACTCATACAATTTGGTCACCCACACACACTATTGTTCTTCATATTCCTGTTCTCTTTTTTGAGATGTATTAAATGGGTGAACTGTGTGATCCTGATTTGCCTCCTTGCCAAAAGCTGGAATAGACTCTTATGAAATACTTTATTGTTGCTTTGTTTTCTTTCACCTCTCTCTTCGTCAGTAGATCCCTGACATTAGATTTAGATGATGTGCCAGATACAGTGTTCCCTTCAACATGTCATTCCTCACTATCTCTTTTTTCACTTTCCTTCACTTTGCACATTTCATTATGCTACTGCCTTTGCATGCATTCCTCTTCCACCTTTCTACACACCTTAGTTTGATAATGCTTGCTGTTGTCACATTAATTGAATTGACAATTACTTCTGGTTGAATCTTACATAGTTGACATTGCAAGGCAGGTACTTAGCCCTCTTGATTTTGTCTGAGCTCTGTTTATTTAGCAGAAAAAATAGGGTGAGCATTTTAAAACCACAGACGTTGGTGTATATCTAAGAGTTGAAACAGACAAAAACTAAAAAAAGGGACGGGGGTAGTGTTACTTTGTGTTTGTGTGTCTTGTATGCTGGTTGAGTCTTGTAGAAAGAGCTAATAAATTAGACTGCTTCTAATCCACGTTGAGGGAGTCGAGTGATCCCTTGAGCATGGTACTTAACCCTAGCACACCATTGTAAAGATCTAGCCACACAAATAAATGCCACCTGGGAATAGTAAGCCCAGTCGAAGGATTAAACTCAGATGACACTTTCCTTTTGTTTGACAAATATATGACACTGGAATTATGAAAAAAAGGTTTTCCACCTCTTATTTTTGTAATGAAGCAAAACATATTGAGTTCAAATTTTGGGAGGTTTACTCCAAACCTCTTTGTCGCAGCACAATGTGAAGTGAGACTGTGCTGCAATGTGACAGGAAGATGATGTGATGCACAGCAATGACTGCTTCCTGTCGAGATTATGTGTCACCCAGCACAGATGGCTCGCTGGTTTGGAGGCTTAAATGCCACTCACTCTCGTCTCTGGGACCTTTGAGTTTGGCAGGAGACTCTGCGCTCAGACTGAGCTTGAGTTGCATACACTTTGGCTAAACTCCTGTATGTCACAGATCTGCTGTGAGATCCAGAGGCAACGCTCTTAGAACTGCTCTAACATTGTAGTCTTATCTTTTGTGCTTTTACAGATTTCTTAAATGTTATTGCTAGCACTGTTTTTCCTTATTGTTAACCTGACAGTGACAGAACATATAGGACTTGGAGAAAAAGATGATGAGCAATTTTGACCTCAGGATGTGTTGCATGTGTCGGATTCTGCTAAAGTTCTGTGTTTTTCACAGAAAGTGTTTTTCATCAGATGTCTTTGAGATCAACCTCAACCTGTCCCAAGCCCTGCCTACACCAGGAGCAATATCAGCTTCTCACAAGCACAGTGACCATATTGAACTTGAATTACTCCTCCAGTCGTTCTCTGTGAATCTTCTTCTCTTTGAATGTCCTTCCTCTCCTACCTTGTAAGCCAATGTGCTGTGAAGCCTTCCAGAGACCTCAGCATTGGCTTAATCACCTCTTCAGTATCCATCATCTTCAAGGCCTGCTGGCTATGCTAACAAGCCTTAGCAATGCTCCAGGGGCCCCTGGCAGTGCCGTGTATGTCCTAACTGCCGGAGCCACAGAGGTGGGCCGGAGCAGTCCTCCCACCGCAATACTGGGCCCTCCTGTCTCAGCACATCACTTCACTTCAGCCTCATCTGTGCTCCCACTCTCTCTTCCCTGCAGCACCTCAGGCATGAAACTACTCCCGAATTTTGGCATTAAAGAAGGAGGGAGTTTGTTGAGTGTGTGCTGTGCTTAGAAACTGCAAATTCTAAAAGGCTGGTGACACAAATGTAAGAGAATAAAGAGACATACTATATAGAGTCATGTGGTTGTGTGTCAGGCGAACAAAAAAAAACACCGACAGACAGAGGGAGAGCTATAATAAAAGGGAGATAGAGATTGAGATCAAAATGAAAGACATAAAGCTCACTGATCGCATGGATATTACTTTAACCCCTTACTAATCTTCTCAGTGTTGCAGCTGTCAGGGAGCTAGGGAGTTGACCAGATCAGTTTGTTGAGCTTCTGGGCCGCTGCTTTGTGCAGTGGCCTGACAACAGCAACAACAGCAACAGTAAAAGGACCATGAGGAACATTACACTCAAGGAAAGAGGTGATCTTCCCACTGCCTCCATAAATAAAGACAAAGGGACTCAACTGCCAGTTTACTACTTGACGAATAACAGAAGAATAGGAAGGGTAATGGTTCTTAATGGGTTTACTTGTTTACTGTCATTTATCTGCCTTGTTACACTTTCCTGCTCAACACAAGATACTTTTTTGTCTCACGTATATTGTTGTTTAATTTTTTTTTACCAGTTTATTAAAAAAACACTTGAATATGTATCAGAGATAATCGACCTACTTGCTGCATTGTGTGTCCTAAAACCTTATTACATTTACATTTACATTTAGTCATTTAGCAGACGCTTTTATCCAAAGCGATTTACAAGTGAGGTAAAAGGCAACAAAAATCTAAGTAAAAAGTCCTATCAGAAAAGTGTTCACATTTCACGAGATGCAAGTGCGAGAAAAAGCAGAAAGGATTTTTATTTATTTATTTTTTTATATTTAAGTGCATAGGAAGATGTGGAACAGTTCTGTTTTCAGCAGTTTTTTGAATATTGGGAGAGAGTCTGCTGAGCGTGCAGGGTTTGGTAGCTCATTCCACCATCGTGGGATCATTGTGCTAAAAAGTTTCGCTTGGTGTCTTCTGTGCGGTGCTGGGACCACCAGACATCGTTCATTGGCAGACCGCAGCAGACGGGAAGAATTGTAAACTTGAATGAGTGAGTTGAGGTAAGCAGGAGCTGTTGAGTTAACCACCCTGCGGGCAAGAGACAGATCTTTGAACCTGATGCGAGCAGCTACAGGAAGCCAGTGTAGAGATCTGAAGAGTGATGTGACATGGGTCCTTTTTGGCTGATTAAAAATGAGGCGAGCTGCTGCGTTTTGGATCATCTGTAAGGGTTTGATTGTGGATACCGGTAACCCCATTAACAAAGCGCTGCAGTAATCAAGACGAGAGATGACAAGTGCCTGTACAATGAGTTGGGTTGTATATTCCATGATGTAGGGTCTGATCTTCCTGATGTTGTAGAGGGCAAATCGGCATGCCCTAGAGACTGAGGAGATGTGGTCCTTGAAGCTCAGTTGGTCAACGATGATGACCCCCAGACTTTTGGCCGACTTAGTGGGGACAGTCACTGTAAATCCAATGTTGATGCTGATGTTGTGTTGCGTCGAAGGTCTGGCTGGGAAGAAAAGGACTTCGGTTTTGGAGAGGTTGAGTTGAAGATGTCTATCTTTCATCCAGGCTGACATGTCTGAGAGACAGGCAGAAATACGTGATGAAACAGTGGAGTCGTGGAAAGGACAGAAAGAGCTGTGTGTCATCAGCGTAGCAGTGATAAGAAAGACCATGTGAGTGAATAATAGAACCCAGGGATGCAGTATAGACAGAAAAAAGAAGAGAACCAAGAACTGAGTCCTGCGGCACACCGGTAGAGAGGGTATGAGCGTGATAAAGATGCCCCTGCCAGGATACCTAGAAGGTTCGTCCCGTTAGGTAAGAACGAAGCCAGTCTAGAGCTGATCCAGAGATCCCTAAGTCAGAGAGTGTGGAGAAGAGGATCTGATGGTTCACAGTGTCAAAGGCTGACGATAGCTCAAGTACAATTAAGACAGGAGTCCACTTATTAAATGTTGTGCCTCTAATTTTACCCCTTCGTTGGCCCCAGTGGGTAAATGACCACAGTACAAATTACTTGACAGCCTCTTAAATGGGTTAAATGGGCCTCATATGCATTAATGTAGCACTGTATGATCAGTAAAAAACCAAAGAGGTTTCTAGCTCTGCATACAGCAAATTATTTTCAGTGTGAATTATATTCAAAATGGCTGTCAGCCCTTAAGTGTTTAATTTGTCTACAAGACTACTGTAGAAAGGTGGTCTTTGTAGAAAGTGCCCGGCAGTCTATCTACATATATATACACTGATTAGCCGCAACAATATAACCCTCCACCAAATATTTAGTAGTGCTATCAAAACAGCCCTGACCCCTCAAGGCATGAACTCTACTAGACATCTGACAGTATGCTGTGGTATCTGGCCTCAAGCTCTCAGAAGCAGATCCTTGAAGTCCTGTAAGTTGTTAACCTTTTTTCGGTGGACATGGGTTAACATGGGTACCCTGACCAGATACACAGCCCTACGCAACAAACTATGATGGACTCTGTGTTCTGACACATTCCTATTGGAACCAACATTAAGTATTTCATTAATTTGAGCTACATTAGCTGCTGGATCAAACTACACAAACCAGCCTTCACTCCCCACATGCATCAGTGAGCCTTGGCCACTCATGACCCTGTCACCAGTTGAGTTGCTTTGACCCAGTTGGGCTCACTTTAAGCTAAAGAAAACATGGTTCTTATTTTCAGTGGATTACATCCTAATGAAAATATATTGATAAAATCTATCTTACATTTCTGGTGATATAGCCCCTAAATCTTACACAATCCACCTTTAAAAGCAAAAACAGCATTCACCTGCATCTGTGAGCTCCTGCCAATTATGTTGGCCTTCACTGATTAGTTTCTGCACTAGTGAAAGACTGTTCAAAAGCATTGGCCACAGCACCACTACCACTATGATATGTTTTGGAGTATAATGCTATGCTATGTTAATGCTATATTACACATTGCTGTAAATCGCTATGTACATAAGTGGTTATTTGAGTGAGGTTTTAGCTCACTTACTTCTGCTACTGGATGTTCAGTGTACTACAAAACATATGTTTTTGTTGTACTGTAAAGGTATCATCTGACAGTGGTGATAAATTGCAGCTCGCTTAACTTATCTGAAAGACTAATGTGAGATACATGCATTGTATTAGCTTGGCTATAAGTGGTAGATTTGCCTGGCAGGAGCTTTAGAAACTTATCTAAAATAAAGGGCTGAGAAGACAGCCTGATTAACTTGTCCTAGGGAGAGACATATGCAATGAGACACATGACTTGTTTAGGCTTGGCTGCCAACCACAGTGTAAAAGAGGTTTGTTTGGCTTCAGCTTGATTAAGATTTTGAAAACAGATGTATGTTTTTGAAATTTTGACTTTTGACATTAAGCCTGTATGCTGATTAAAGTCTGCAAAGGTGGAGAACAGTGAGTTAGTCATGAATATGGCTGTGCATCAAGGAGATAGCCAGTGTAGGAAAATAAGACACATCAAAGACTTCATATTATACTGACTGCATTAAATATTTTGACCACAGAGGTGCAATCACTGAACTAAGCTGTGTGCTGCTGTTCTGCTTTTCAAACTAAATTGCAGATAGATAAACACTGCAGTTCATCTTGAATATTCTCAGGGCAAATTAGCAGTGCCAGACTAGAAGGCTTACATAAAAATCTATGGAAATAGCTAACACCTGTTGCCCTTAGGACAGCTTTAGTTCTTCTTTGAATGTTGTCTTATATATCCTGAAGTGTGTGAAGTGGGATATTGGATTGTTGTTCCTTAAAGTTTTTAGTTATACTTAGATGTGATGGAGGGAAAGAATAGGATTATTATTTGCTTAATTTAGTTGTTACCCTGTACCCTGGGCAAGATAACCATATTGAGAATTTATTGTTTAAGCAAAAGTTAAATTAAAACTATATAAGTTATATATTTTTTCGCATACATTGCTTGATATTGACAGATGGCATCGTTGTTGGTGCCATATGGGCTGGTCTGAGTACTTCAGAAACTGCAAATCTACTGGTAATTTCATGCACAACCATCTCCAGAGTTTACAGAGAATGGTATGAAAAAGAAAAACTATCCAGTGAGCAGCAGTTCACTGGGTAAAGAAATTCCTTGTTGATGTTACAGTTCAGAGGAGAATGGCTAGACTAGTACAAGTCTGATCAACCTGTGAGTACTAGCTAAAAACAGGGCCAATCAAAGTTGAATCATATAGAAACAGACAGTATAAGTAAACAAAGACCAGAAAACATGACCTGACCCTATGCTACTCTGTCCTTGGGGGACCCGAGAGACACACATTTAGACATGAACTCTAGAGAATGTCAGGAGTCCTGACATTGTTAAGAGTTTCTCTTTCGGAGATGTAACCAACATCAGGAGATAGTCTGTGTAAGATGCGATCTCACTTGTGAAGAATCTTTTTATCCTTTCGGCTTATCCTGTCAGGGTCGCCACACATCGGATCATTTGTCCGCATGTCGATTTGGCACAGTTTTTACACTTGATGCCCTTCCCGATGCAACCCTCCACAATTTTTGGGCTGGATGGGGGGATGGAGAAGGGCTTTTAGGGATTCAATGTCTTGCCCAGAGACACTTCAACATGTGATCAAGAGCGGGGCACCCTGACCATCCCTGATCCTATTGTCGGTAGGCGGCCACTCTACCAAATGATCCAGCTGAGTCCCGCCCCTTTCACTAGTGAAGAAATACTCTGTCTAACTTGGCAAGGGGTGGTGCTTGGGCACTTTGAGCAGCGACCCGGACATGACGAAAAACAAAGCCGTGTAAGTGACAGTGTTTTGCTTGTAATTTGGTAGTAAACCACAGAATCTCGTGCTGTTCCTTGTATTTGTTTGACGATTTCCGGGTTTGCCCTTACAGACAGACGTTCATGAATTTCGTTGTCCTTCCAGTTGGACGTTCATGTGTGTCTTCACCTTCAGTTGTTTGTATTGGCCCGGTTTCGTGGCAATTTTGTTTGTATTGGCCCGTTTTCGCGGCAATCGCAAAAACTTTTTTTTCAACCATAATCTTTACCTTTTTTTTTTTTTTAGTCCTTTCGGCTTATCCTGAGAGTTTAGGGTTGCCAAAGCGGATCATTGATGTTGATTTGGTGCAGTTTTTACACCGGATGCCCTTCGTGACCCAACCCTCCCCAATTTCTACCGGGCTTGTAGGGCATGGGTTGTTAGGGACTCATTGTCCCTTGCCCCTTCGGCATATAGCCGGGACCGGGAATCGAACGACTGACCCTGTGGTCTTTGGTTCAAAACGTTTTTAAATTTTATCAAATAAAATGTTTGAGGTATCATAGGAACATATGTGAATTACCTAAATGCTACACTATGTAAACTTTTTGGAACAGACTCGCAAATACAGAGCACTTCAATACTAGTAAAGGAGCTTAATGTGTAAATACACACACACACACACACCATTGGGGGAGCTTCCATGCAGCTGGCTTGAAGCTAACTTAGGGCTTTGTGTCTTGCACAAGGACACAAGGACCCTTTGACACATGACAGGAAAAACCATCGAACAATCGCCGGCGTAATTAATGGACAAATGCTCTAACTCCCGACTCACAGTTGCCCAATTTTAGTAGAAATATATTCTAAAATGAATCCTGGATATTTATCGGCATGAGTGATTTAAAACGTACCCGAATAAATGTAGAGGTACACTGCACCCAAGCCTTTCTTTTTAAGAAAAAACCTGGGGGTTTTGGAATCCCAATGATTGGTGATTCCCTATTATATATAGGAGCACTAATAGGTCACTGTTACTATCTGTCCAACACGTTGTTACTCAACAATTTAGGCTTTTTTTACAAAATGGCATTGCCATTGCTATTTAGTTCCCATGTCAAATGCCATTCCATTTATATGTTCTACAAATGCAGCGACTTAATGCCGAGTTTTGTTTACAAAAAGTATACTCTGCATCTCAGTTAATTCAACCTACATTTCACAGGTCAGCATGGGCAAAACTTCTGATGATCTTAAAACTATGAGTAATTTGAGTGCGCAATGTTGGACTGTATATGAATAACTTTGTAGTTGAGTTCCTGCTCAGCAGATGATCCTTTATTTCCTCTCTAATCCACAGGCCTGCCCATGTGTCCCCATTGAAGGAGTCCCAGGGGATTGACCTATTTACCTGCTGACTCTTACTGACCTGTCACAGCCATGGTGTGGTGTGGCACAGCCTGGCACACTACTGTGACATGTGCTCATTCATGCTTTTCACTGCACACTTTGTAGTTTTAAACAGTTTATTCAAGTGGTGTATAATGGAAATGGATACGGTGGTTTAAAGGACTCTACCGGGGCTTTATTAGAGTTACCTACCATGCCGATCAGTGATTCCTTTTCTGAGTATTACTGCACTGATAACATGATTTAAACATTCATAATGGTAATTTCATCTTAACTTAGTTAAGCTTTATTTTCTATTATTGCATTTTTGCTTTGCTTTGCATTTGTTTATGTTTGTATGTACAGTAGCATGTAATGTGTTTACATGTTATGCCCCATTATTGAATTACTGTGTGTGTGTGTACATTTCTGAGCAGCAGAGTGTGTGTGACATCTTTCCCCACTCATCTTAAGCTCAACTCATTCACACCTGCTTGGCACTGTGCCCTTATGCACGTGGTAGTTAATAATTCACACTGAACCTCTGCAACTCCTGACCTTAACTTGTTACGAATTAAATATGACCACCTCTGTCGTATGCCTCATTAATCTCTGAGAGGCACAGAACTTGAAATATTATTATGATGATTTTTGTATTTGCTATTACATCATTATTGATTTTATTCCATGCCTTTGTTATTTATTTGAAGGTAGATGTCTTTTGTTGTGTGTTGTCATAAATAATTTATATTCAGTTGGATATGGAAGCTATTGCTGAAATATTTTGGAAAAACTAGTGTAGGAAGGAGAATAGACAAAGTTTGACATTTAGAAGTATCACTTCATCAAAAATTACACTTGATGCTTGACAGTAATGCTGAAAATGTTTAATATTGCTATGCCCTGCTGTAGGGTTCCCGTTGCTTACTTTTTAGTGGTTTAGTGATTTGATGCTAGAGTTTGAAACTGATGCAGACTGTAGCTACTATTGTATTTTACATTCATAATTGCCATTGAGGAATAAAAAACTAAAATGACATGCTTTATTTTTTGTTATGGCATGTGATTTCTACCTTTAGAATTTTATGTTTTCTGAATGACTACCTCAAAAATGGGAATGATTTTTCCTTTCTTTGCTTTCTGGTAATGAGCACCTAAAATATTATATCTCAGTGAGATATTTGCTGCGTTTAATGACAGCTGACATTTCTCACTCACAGTGTGTGTCCTGGTCCCTGGCAGAGAAACCATGCAGGAGACATACTCTTGCTGAGAGCTGGCTGACAGTGAAGTGGGGACACTAACGTTCTGTAGGTTACAAACAGTATGTTTTCACATGACCTTTTCTGATCAGTATATTTCAAAATATATATGGGGTTAATAAGATGGGGTTTTAAATATGTGGCCTACTCCTGTAATATTTAGCAGGATGTTTGACTCAAATCTGTGAGTGTACTTTTTGCTGTTCTGGTCTGCGCGTTCATGTTGGAGTGTGGTTGTGTATTCTCCCACGAGGCTTTATAACAGTATGAAATTCAGCACTCTCTGGCTCCCTCCATGGGTAGCATGTATTGGAGCTTTTCACGGTTCTCTTCCCTTATCAGCTCTGTTGCTCTGTGCACATTTTGGGTAAAAAAAAGGTTTGTGATTTATGACCAAGATTCTGAGTTGCCCTTTTATTTTAAATTCTGTAGAAAAAAAACATGAAATGAGCAGTACAGTATTTTTAAAGCACAGAATTCAGTAGGGACTCTCAGTTGACTTCCTTCCCCGAAGAAAACATGTTCCAGTAGCTACCTATAGACACAATTCTACTGTTAAGAAAAGAGGACATGCATAGCTGTAGACTTACCAGGAGTTTAAAAATGTATGCATAAATATCACTGCTTCGGTATGTTTAAAAAAATCAAAAGAAATGTGGAGAAGTCAGGTAAATGAAGAAAGAAAAAAATTGTGTCAAATTTCCATGTTGTTGTTTTTCACAGTGAATGTACCAAGAGGCTTTTCTAACATGTAAGAACAAGTAGCTGACCATGACGTCATTTTGAGGAAAGGGATTGAAATAATTACTACTTAGGGAAACATATTGAATCTCAGATGATAGAGTTGATGATAAAACAGATAAAACAGTTTTCTCACTCTATGAAGCTATAGCATCTTAACTTTACAGATTTCCTTTCCTATCAATTCCCTGATCAGCACAATTTTCCACCTCAGCATGCAGAAAAAAGCTCTTGAGTGTTTGATGACTGCCCTAGTTTATTCAGGCTTAAATAATGCCAGTAATGTGTCTTTCAAAGAAGTTTAGCAAAATTCACAACTGTTTGTGTGTTTGTCTGCCTCTGAATGTCACTACATTTCAACCCTTTAAGAAATGTGCGAGGACATTCTGCACATGTTTACAATTAATTTCCTCTTCTGTGCAAGTTTGCCTGGAGTAAGTCAGCTACTTTTTGTACTTTCTTATTAGTTGTTTTTACAACTTCAAATACGCATTTTATAGCCTGAAGCTCATCTGCTTCTTTTGAATCTTGGGTCTTCTTGCCCCATTACATTTCAGCATTTTTGCCTTTATTGGATCCTTCTAAAAAGAGGGAGACAGTAAAAATGGTTGGATTGTAATTCAGGTGGTACAATCCTCATTGAAATGAGCCACCAAAAAACCCCATCTAAGCACTTTTAATTTGTTACTCACATACCTCCATTTGGTTGTCATCAGCATCTGTATATTAAATATACTTTATGTGATTCTGTTACTGTGCTACATTGCATTATTTAATGCATTAAACCTAATCACACTTGTTCAGACACATGCAGTTCTGCATACTTAAATTGAAAAAACACAGTCCTCTCTATATTTGCAAAGACACGTAATAACATGTATCCATTTTTAGCACCTTACCTCACCCACCATAACTAAATACCTAACAGTAACCAGTACCCTAGCCTAAACATAATTTTAACTATAACTCTAAATAGCCCTTTGAAGGTTTGCGCATGAGCCAAAACGCCTTCTACTTCCAGAAATGTCCCCACTCCTGTGGTCTAAGGCTCAAACTGGCCTTAAGAATATTTAGTCATACAAATGCACAGAAATTGTGTAAGAGATTGGCTGTAATGTCTTAGCAAGCTCCTCTGACAGTGGAATCAATCTGTTAGAATGGAATCAATCTTTCTGACCTTTTCCTTATGGTAACCTGTATAGTTCCGTGTCATTGTTTTTACAATGAAAGGACAGCTTTTTTGTCTGTGAACTTACTGGATGAAGCTTTACTACACTGCAGATGTAGTGATGCTCAGTTTACAGCATCCACTTTTATCTCTTATGGCAGTGTGGCTCACTCACTAACTGGTTTCTCAACCTTACACTTGCTACAGTAGTTTGTCACCTGAAATGAAACAAACACCAAACACTTTTGTCTTTTCAGGCATATGAGAGGCACACATATATGTGTGTGACTTTGTATGATTTATGGCTCAGGGGGCCTCTCATACAGACAACCTGATTGTGCTTAAGATCACTTTTTGTGTAAATGGTTTAATAATTACTGCAGAGATGTACAACTGTGAAAAAAATGCATTTGTTGGAAGAGCTCCAAAATCAGCACCCCTATTATACAATTTATTTAAACATTTCTGTTTTTATAGAGAATTATACACTAGCCACAATAACCAAAAGCACTGCAGCTGAACAAAACACACAAACATCATGGGGAGAATTGTGCAAACTTCTGTATGTGTGTAGTTTTTCAATATTTAAATTTAATCAAGAATTTGCAAATCTCAAACATACACAGATCTGAGTATAATGTATAGACACAGATTGAGGTACAGTTTCCCAAATCTCTCTCTACAACTCTCTTTACACCACTTTGCAAATGATAGTGTTACAATTATACCCCCCTCAACAGCTTAACTGATGACCTGAAACACTTATGATGAATATTCTTCTGCAGTGCAATGAGCTCGCAGCGTCACAGTGTAATTATTAATTTTCTTACATGTAAATATAGATGATAATAATAGATAATTACATGTTGCAGTTGACAAGAGTAGACACTAAATGCTTTAGATGTAATTGATAGATTGATAGATTACAGTCAGTTCATAGTCTTTTCAGCTCAGCACGTTAACCTCCTGCCATTTAAAGAGGTTACCAATTCACTAACAAGATGATCGCACCAACAAATGAGCCTGCTGTTGTCATATGAGTGTGCCACACACATACACTTTAGAACCACACACACAACTAAGCCTCCAAAATACAAATACAAAGGATCCAGTAAACAATAATACTACAGAGGTAATGTAGTATGAGCTACAGATGCAGAGCTACTGTATGTTTGTTTAATTTTTCTTAAATTAATTCTCAAGAATATATTTAACAACCACATATTTTCTAGTTTTAGCTACAGCCATATTGCTGTGTATTACGATGCTGAAGTGCTAAGTTAAAGAGAACAGGGGAGATTGCCACTATCAATTTGCTGCTTTCTTTTCAGGATGCATAAAAGAAATGCTCGCTCTTTTATAGGGACCTGATTTTCTCCACACTGTGTGGGTAGAGATGGGAGGCCCACATTGCTCACATGCTGCACAAGCTAAAGTACTCTACATGAATAATTTGCTACTCCCAGCTCCGGTTTGGCCTTGCTCCTTGCTCCCTTTCACCCACGCAGTGATGTTATGCTGATTCAGGAACAAAGAACGGAGTTTGGCAGTGCCAACAGGGCAGGAAGAAAGCTTCTTTATGTAAGACAAATGTTCATTAGTATTTAATTTAGATATTTAATTAGATTCTGCTATTATGAACATGCCCCAAAAATAATAAAAGTAGATTTGATGTAGTTCTAGGGAGTTTAAAGTGAGTCAATACTTCCCACCTTTTTTCATGAAATGTGATCATATGCATGCATGTGTACACACAATAGACACACATATATGCCTTCACTGTCTTCATTGTTACATAGCTTCTGTGGTTTTCTGTCTATCCCATTGTAAACTGTCCACAGACACTTGTCTCTGACATTTCAACACATTTTTTACATGTGAAAGAACCAGCACAGATGGCTTGTTCTGAGAGTACTGCACCTGTTTATATATAGCTTCTCAGTAGAGCACTTGAGAGAAATGAAAACAAAGTCTGTTTGTTTGGCATTGCCAGTGGCTCAATCCACACTTCGTGGTCTGTTAAGACAACAGATTCCTGTAGGATTTGGGCATGTTAAGAAAGGCTTTATTATGAACAGAAAATCAGAATCAGTAAAAATAGCACATTACATGCTATTATTTTTGATTTTGGTAACTTATTTGTCAAACTAAGTGGGTAAAGTTATGGTATAGGGCTCACTGTGGGTTTTTCTGTCTTTGAAAGCTTTTTAAACCAGTTAGGTATTCTTATTGTATCTACTCTATTGGATGCTGCAGCATTAGCATGCATAGTTTCTCTGACTTTATGGTTCAAATTGTATCATTTCTACAGGAGGAATTTGCATACTTTATCACTCACATTGCATAATTGAATTATTATGGTACTTAATTGCTGTGTGAGTGTTATATGAAACAGTAGATCACAACTACATGAGACGTAATTTTGTTTTAGCTATAGTCTGCAATTTTACGCTTTCGGCAGTGTAATCAACCTAGTTACACTGTAGAACAGTTTACTATGAAGAAATGTGATTCCTAATTTTGTTTGTCATTACATATCAATAGGAAGTTACTCTTGATTGATAAACATCTATTAAGTTAATCTACACACTAAATACAATGTATCTTTACGTAGACTTTTTTTTGTTTTCCTCTTATCATCATAATCATTATTGCCACCATCTCCTCCTACCTTAGTCTCCATCCTCTCCTGTTAGCTAAATATTAGCTCTTGCTTAGTCTCCTACCACCCACTTTAGCATGTGACTTATTATTTTTAGATACATTTGCCTACACCTGGACAAATAGTACAAGTGTCTTATGATTATTTATATCCTCTCTAAAGACACAGTGTGAGAAGAACAAACAATGAATCTCTCACTCACAGCAGATGTGATCAGTTTCTTTACACAGGTCCAGTGTTAGGTGAAAAAGAAGGCAGGCTGTTTCTTACTCTTTAACATCACTGGAGACATGTCTCTCAAATGCTGCTCTCTGTGGTTTCAAGATTAAAGTTCCTATCAAACATTTAGTTAGAAAGGAACATAACAGATGTTCCTTTCTAACTAAATGTTTTTCAGTCTTTCTCTCTGTCTCTTATTTGTTCTGTTAGATTTCTTGTTATTTACCATGATCATTCAGGCAAATATCTCTTCTTCAGTTTACTCTCTGCGTCAGATATTTAACAAGAGTGATAGAAACTCAATAACGTCCAATAGTAGAGATTGTATTTGATAGTTGCAACACGAGGAAAATGTGAGGGCAATTGACAAAATAATAAAATTTTTTTCAGCACTTCATCTGGCATGCTGACTGTGTGGATCTGATACAGTCACTGAACATCTGCATTGTTTATATTTATTAGATGATTCTGAGCATGTTATTAAATTGCATATTCTGTATTTATGCTATAAAGTATACCATTAATAAAAACAAATACTTTTTTTGACGAGATGGTACTCCGCAATAGAGGTGGTTATGAGGTTATAGCAGTGGCTGCCATGCAAGGAGAGCTCCAATGGGAGATACTTGGGGTTTAGTGTCTTGTCCAAGGACACTTCAACACTTAGCCAGGAGAGACTGGGAGTTGAACCACTGACCCTGTGGTTCGTGGACTTACCATGTGAGCCACAGCTGCCCCATTCTTTCCTTTATTTTACACATTTGTTAAAGGATTTTTAGTGGTGCCAGGATCTATATATCTCTAGATGTTGTTGCTGTGAGCACCAACAAAGTTCTAATCATGGTTGTACCCCTCCAATAAAATGTATTAATTGTATTCACACAGCTCTGAGTATCCTGTTGGTGAGTGCTTAATGTTGGCACCCAGATAATTGCTTTACTATTTTACTTTCCTGAGGAACATGGATTATGGCGTTTATTACAAGAAGCCATGGGCTTTTTTATCTGTTTTCATTCCAGCATTGCTGACTGCTGTTCTATTTGTGCTTGTTTTGCAGAAGAAAGAATGGTTGTGCTTGAACTGCCAGACACAAAGGGCTCTGTCTGGAAGCTTGGGAGATATTCCAGGTCCCATTGCACAGCCTGTGGGATCCCCCCGGTCACCTGCAACAGCCATTCAGCAACCACCCCAGCAGAAAGGACCTAATCAACTTTCAGGGCCTAGGCCCACAGGTCCTCAACAGCAACAGAAACCATCGGGTCCCCAAGTAAGTGGCCCTCTCTCCCCTGTTAAACAGGCTGGGCCTGCCCCTCAAACCAAGGGGCTTAGCCACACTTCCCCACACCCCAAAGATTCAGGTCAGTCACCCTCCCAAACTAAGGGTCCAACACAACCCTCAGCTCAGAGTAAGGGACCTCAAATGAAAGGTCCTAATCAATCACATAACCAAAGTAAGGGTCCTGTTCAGTCTGCTAACCAAATAAAGGGCCCGAGCCAGGCTAAAGGGCTGACTCAGACAAAATCATCTGCTCAGTCCATTGCTCAGAGTAAGGGCCCCTCTCCTGGAAGTAAGGCTTCAACCACCCCTGGTAAAGTTACAACAAACCATACCAAGGCCTCTCACACCATTTCAAAAACAGCACCTGCTCAGTCTAAACCCACAGGTAACAACCAGGTCCGCAAACAGCCACAAAGCCAGGACAAGACTAAAGTCACATCTAAGTCTTTAAAAGAAGACATCAAGTCCTCACCAAAGAAGGTACAATCAGAGACTGTTACTTCACCACAAGACATGAAGATAGCTGAAGATGCACAGAAGTCAAGACACCATGAAGTGAGCTACCTGCAACTTCTTCGCCTTCACCTGTTACTTATAATTCACCATTTTGATTTTTTTTCTGCTCCATATGAATAACTGTAACCATTTCTCATCACCATCATCATCTTTGCCATCAACACTTTCATTATTAATATAACAATGAAATCCTAATCATTTTAGTTTTGTTCATTTAATCATTACAATTACTGTTGTCACTGTCATGATATTGTAAGCATTATTCAACTTGTGCCTATAATCCTTTTTTGTTTCTTGTGTTTATCATTTCACCATCATTATTTTTATTCTATTAACCTTCTCAGCACTAATAAAGTTATTAGTAGTTATCATCACTATTATCATCAATGTACTTGTTAGTCATGTGCTTTATCATCATTTTTATTAAGAGTTCTTTGTCATTTCCTAGTTATATATTTTTTATCATAATCATATCCTTGTCATCAGCATCTTCATCTTTGCCATTGTTACTGTCTTGATCATCATCATCATTAACATCAACATTATCATAATAATCATATTCTCAGTACCCATTCCTCACCTTCTGCTCGTTGCCCCATTTCTCTGCCTTGTTTTGTTTATTTTAATTTTGTTTTAAATGCTAGCTTTTTGTTTAACGTGACACTTTATGGTGGTATTTTAAGCATTCTGAGCATGTTCGTTATTCTTCTACGGTCCGAAGAATGCAATGGAGAATGCGTCAATGATGGCAATTGAGCATGTAACCAAATGACATTTGTCTGTAGTTGTTTGTATTTGCAGCTGTCTGTTATATTCACTCTGTGTGTCAGTGTATTTATCCATCTGTATGTACATAACGTTTAAAGGCACACTCAACCCAAATGTGTGTGTTTGATGTACTAATTTTATTATGAGATTCATTGAGGGTAAGTTAGTCTTTTATTTGGGGGGATAACAATAAGACCTGAGTTAAAATCTGTCGTTATTCATCATTATTATTTATTAAATTTTGCTTGTTGTCTAAAGCCAAACTCAACATACAATAACACTAAAATATTTGGGTTGATTTTAGCCTTAAGTGTTGCTCTATCTGATTGTTTGATTAAAGGTTTATTCTGTTCAATGTAATTATTCTCTAATACCTTAGTTTTAGAGACAATTTCATCTATATTAAGTCTAGTGCATTATTTTACTCCCAATTATTTGAAATGCCCAAAAAAATGTCATTGCTGATGAGTTTAATGGAATAGTGGGCCACAAGGTGTGCACCGAGGCTTGTAATAGCCCCTCTTATAAGTTTATTTTGGATAAAATTATGCCTTTTAACAATGTCTCTTTCTCTCTCTCTTATCCGTTAGGATTACAACAAATCAAGTACACAGAGTTTAAGTGACACTGGATACTCTTCAGATGGCATTTCTAGCTCTCAAGGGGAAATTACAGGCCGGATCTGGGAAGAAGGAATCAAGCTCAGTGAAAGGGGTGCTTCCATCCCCTCAGAAATCACAAAACTAGAGAGCTCCATGAAGCCTCTACTAGATTTAAATACTGCCTCGGACCAAAAGCACAGGCCACATTCACTATCAGTTGGACAGGAGAGGGACCACAGTCCTGATGATGATGCAGCAAGGGATGAATCAGAGGATGAACTCAGTTGTAAGCTTCGTCATGATTATGTGGAAGACAGCAGTGAAAGTGGTCTTTCACCATTGCCAGTAAGACAAAAGAAGTCACATAAAGATTTGGCATCTGAGGACTTTATGAGGAGGCAAATTATGGAGATGAGTGCTGATGAAGAGGAGACGGAAGAACATGGAAACCAGAAGGCTAAAAGAGGACATAAAACAAGTGGGGACTTAAGCAAAGAAAAACGACGACTGTCTCATCATTCTAATAGTTTTGAGGATGACACTAAGTTATCCGATGTTGCATATAAGGCAAATGAAGAGGAAGATGTTGTGATGGCTGGAGGCCTTCGACGTTTTAAAACCATTGAGCTGAATAACACCAACAGTTACAACCGTGAGATGGAGCTTAGTACTGAGCATGATCTACGAGAGCCAGAGCTAGAGATGGAGAGTCTGACTGGTTCTCCAGAGGAGAGGTCGAAGGGGGAATATTCATCAACTTTGCCTGCCACCACTCCCAGCTACACCTCTGGAACATCCCCCACATCTGTGTCATCCATGGAGGATGACAGTGACAGTAGCCCTAGTCGTAGGGCAAGACTAGAGGAAGCAAAGCAGCAGAGGAAATCTCGACATCGTTCCCATGGGCCATTGCTGCCCACCATTGAGGACTCATCTGAGGAGGATGAGCTCAGAGAAGAGGAAGAGCTACTCAGAGAACAGGAGCAAATGAGAGATCTAGAGCAGCAGAGGATCCGAAGTACTGCTCGAAAAACAAAGCGGGATAAAGAGGAGCTACGGGCACAGAGACGCAGGGAAAGATCAAAAACCCCCCCGAGTAATCTCTCTCCTATTGAAGATGCCTCACCAACAGAGGAACTGCGACAGGCTGCGGAGATGGAGGAGCTTCATAGATCATCTTGTTCTGAATACTCACCTTCTATGGATTCAGAGGCAGAAGGTTTTGAGATGATTGGTGGAAAGCTATACAAATCAGGCAATGAATATAACCTTCCAACCTTCACATCACTTTACTCCCCTACAGAAAAGACCTCAGCAATGTCACCATCTGATAAAACACTGAAAAGTGCTGAGGAGGTCTATGAGGAGATGATGAAGAAAGCACAGCTCATACAGAGACAAGGACAAATAATTAATCAGCAGAAAGGTACTTCTCAGCTTGATGATAAACATCATCTTGAAGCAGGGACTGTCCTAACACCTGGCTCAAGCCCAACACAAGTTACTGCACCTATTTCCTTCTCCTCAACAGGGAGTGATCCCAGAATCCCAGGAACTCATGCGGCGCAGCATCTGTCAAAAGAAACACAAAACAGGATGCTGACACAGAGTGCCAAAATTGAAGGTGTTGTCGGAGTTGCCTCAACCAAATCTCAAGTCAGCCACACTGCAACAACTCGACATGCAGGTAGCACTGCAAGTTCTCAGAGGCAAACACAGGCCTCACATGACCCTGGAGCATCTTCCCTAACCTCCAAAGTCTTTTCCCTTTTTAAAGGTCCCAGCCCCCCTGTCTCCCCGATTACATCTCCAGCACAGAGCCCAACACATACGCCCTCTGTGCGGACCACTGGTGGGAGTGGCAGACAATTGCCATCCTTGCCTGGTGGAACTACATCAACCGTGGCATCCCATGGATCTCAGGCACCTCAAAGGGCAATGTCAACACGTCTTGCACGACAACAGTCTTCTCAAGAATCACCAGTCATGGTGATAACACTAGGCTCTGAAATAACTAGTCCACCTAAGCCATTGACTGTAAATTCTTCTACTTCCCCTTTGTCATCACCAACACAGGGCAGTTGTAAAACACTTTATAGCTCCCAGCCCCCTTCAACACATTCCCCAACATCACCACAAATGCATCCACCAAAACTGTCTCCTAAACATTCTTCACAGATGGCTCAAAGTATTGAAACAGTTAACATGGGTATTAGCACCATGACCACTACACAAATTCGTGGATCTATGGAAAATATATCACTATGTAAAATTTCAACTATTCCAGGCACCACAAAGGTTGTGTGTCAGGGCCAAACACTTCCAGCCACTAATGTGGTAGATCTGAGAGCCCCAATGAGACCTGCCCCAATTATAATGACAGACCAGGGAATGGACCTAACATCCCTTGCCTCTGACACAAGAAGATATTCTTTAGGAGCAGAGCAGCTACCTGGTCGACACACAGCAGTGCAACCTCTTATAATGAACCTGAATGCACAGGAGCAACCACATGTATCTGTATCCACACCGACCACAGTTAGCGTCACAGTTGCAGGTTCTATGTTCATGTCCCAAACAAAGCAACCGGTTGTGTATGGAGATCCTTTGCAAAACCGTATGGATCTGGGCCAGTGTGTTGGAACTGCTGTTTGTTTAACCCAGAGTAAGTCACCCATTACTGACCCATCTATACCAAAAATTGATGCCTGTTTGGAGAACCTAGGTATTCAACAGCAACAACTGCAGTTACAGCAGCAGAAGCTCCTGCAGCAGCAACAGCTTCTTGAGCAGCAGCTCCAGCAGCACCAGCAACAGTCATCTTTTGCTCGTTACAATTTAGCTAATCAGGTCCCGCCACTGTTGATCAAAAAAGACCTTGTAGTGAGCCAGTCAAGCACTGCCCAGCCTGTAGTGTCTGCTAGTGCCATACCTAGAGTATCCCCACCGGCTCCACCATCAGCATCTGTGGCTGCTGTTTCTAATGTTCCCCATGACATATATGGTGGAGTTGCCTTAGAGCTAAAAAACAAGCCGACAGTAATGAACCTGTCAACAGGTAAACCTCATGTTATGATGGTACAACTTGACGATACTAACACATCACAAGGGGGCACAGTGACTCAACTGGTAAAGCGAGAGGAACCTCCTCCTCCTCCTCAGGTCTTGGATCTCACTGGACAGATCAAATCAGAAAACCAGGTGGCTTGTTGTGATGTTGTTTACAAATTGCCCTTTGCTGGTTCCTGTTCAGGGTCATTCACTCAAAAGCCTACAACAGTATCCTCAGATAAAAACCCCACTGCTGAAACCTCTCAAGCAGCACATCCACCACAATACAATGTCAGTCAACAACAACACCAGTCTCAAGCTACACAAAGAATGACAGAGGAACATAAACCATATCAACCACCTACAATTTCCTCTGGAAAAATACAGCCCTCAATGTCTGATACTAATCTACCTTCCATGACTGATGCCAGTAACTATCAGAGTAATGTCCAGGGGGGTCTTGCAGTAGATCTTAGTAACATGAATCAGGGTTATGATAGTGGATACCTTGGCATGGGAGCACAATATGGTTCTTACACAGATTTGCGTCACCAAGGAGATTTTGCAACTCCTTCATTGCCCCTTCGCCGATATGGGTCCATGTCAAATATCAATTCTGACTATGCCTACAGTTCACGTGAACCAACAGTTTCACAGGACTCAAATCTTGCTCAGTACAGTGCAACCACTGCCAGAGAGATCAGTCGCATGTGTGCAGCTCTTAACTCAGTGGACCAGTTTGGGAGCCGTTATGGAGCTAATCCTGAACTGGTACCATATGGAGCTGGAAGGGGTGGGCATTTAGGTAGGCTTAATCTCCAGCAAAGCCTAGCAACTATAAGAGCAAATTTATTGTATGGCCCAGATGGAAGGCATACAGCAAATGGTCAAACCCTAACAAGCTTAATAAATGCTAGACAAGCAAGTATACGCGCCTTGTACCCTGCCGCTATGAAAGGAGGTGATGGTATGATATATTCCACAATAAACACTCCCATAGCCTCTACTTTGCCAATTACCACCCAACCTGCCCCTGTCTTGCATCCATTGCCTAGAGCAATTTACAGGCCCTACCCTACAGGTGTAACCGCTGTACCATTGGCTAGTCTTACCAGGTTGCCTCAAGTGACTACCAGAATGCCTCTGTCCTCACAAGGACCATATTCCTACCCTTCTCCAAGTCAATATCCTACTTCAGCCACACCATCAGGAAGTATGCCTGCTGCAAGCAGCTCACAACAGGAAACCCCATTGTACCTTGGAAAGCCTATAACTGTGACAACTGTGCAAACAGCTGCAACCATTGCCCCAACCCAAACCATAACACACTTAGAACAAAATGTACCAGTACCTGGCATGCAAACCACAACAGATCAGCAGACAGACCACCATCAACTCACCTCACAGAGTGTTACATCCCTTTCTCAAGCTCAAAGCCAACTTCCAACTTCCCAGTCAATACAGCCTCAAATGAAGACACAGCAGTTACCTGCTCAAACAGAACCTTTATCTTTGACTCAAACCCAAACTCAAGTTCAACACACAAGTCAACCTCAACCATTAGTTCTACCACAATCCCAGCCACAAGTAACCACCCATGGTACTGCCCGAGCTCCAAGTTCCCAACTTTCTCCTTCTGTGGATTCCCAGAAAACTAAGGAAGATGAAAGATTGAGTCAGCAACAGGAGCACATGTTGCAGCTAGAGCGAGAGCGTGTTGAACTGGAGAAATTTCGACAGCTGCGCCTACAGGAAGAGCTTGAAAGAGACAGAATGGAGCTTCAGCGACACAGGGAAAAAGAACAACTTCTTGTTCAGCGTGAGATTCAAGAACTGCAGACAATCAAACAGCAGGTCCTACAACAACAACAAGCAGAGCGGGAGACACAACTTATTATGCAAAGAGAGCAACTGGCCCAACAAAGAATGCAGCTTGAACAAATCCAGTCTCTCCAGCACCAGCTCCAGCAGCAGTTGGAGGAGCAGAAAAGGCAAAAAACAGCAGCCATGGAGGCAGCAGCAGCGGCAGTGGCAGCAGAGGCAGCTGCGGCTTCAGCTGCAGCAGCAGCAGCAGCAACATCTGCCCAGGGTGCTATACAAGGAGTAGTTGTTGGAGGAGGTCCCCCTCAAGGGTTTATTATCTGTGACCAGAGTGGTAGAGTTATTCAACAAGATGGACAGAGTGTTCAGTTTTGGCAGGATGGACAAGTGGTTCAAGCTGTAGTGGCTGCTCGACCTATTCATAGTTCTGTATCTGAAATGTCATTGAGAAGCAGTGACAAACAGGCTGATTCCAAGATTATGAAAAAGCAGAATTCCATGCCTCGGCTAAGGGATGGTTCAGAGGAGAACTCTATGAAGAGGATAACTGACAGCTGTGTGCAAACGGATGATGAAGATGGAGAGGACAGATACATGAATAGGCGAAGGAGAACAAGGCGTATTGCAGACTGCAGTGTGCAAACTGATGAGGAAGACCAGGGAGAATGGGACCAGCAGCCAGTAAGGCGCAGGCGATCACGTGTATCCAAGCACTCTGAACACAGTAGTGACGCGAAATCAGAAGGGTCATCTAAAGTGGCTTCTGCGAGTATAGCTATTCAGACCACGAATGATTCATCATGCCAGACAGAGCCTGACCAATTAGGCAGGGTGTCACCTGCAATTCACATTACCATGGCAGAGACCTCAAAAGTTGACCTTTTGCATTACATTGCAGCTCCTGAAAGAACCCAGAAAGGTGAAAGTCTGGCCTGCCAGACAGAACCAGAATCTCATTCTCAAGGCATTGTCACCCCTCAGCTGAGTGTCCCTACAACTGTCAGTCCATACTCCACAACTCTGCATATAGTAGGTGCAAACACTTCTGATTCCACATCTCCTAGACTCCAAGGAGTTGCTAAGTTTGAGAGGAGGAAACCAGATCCTCTGGAAATTGGCTATCAACACCAGCAAAATGAGCCTCCATCTTGTCAGCCCCCCAAATCTCCCCAGGTGCTATACTCTCCTGTATCTCCATTGTCTCCTCATCGCATGCTAGAGACAACATTTGCTTCTCAAGAGAAACTCAACAAAGCCCATGTAACACCACAGCAGAAGGCCTTTACTGCAGAATCACCCCAACGCCACCAAACTCTACCAAGACCTATAAAAAGTGTGCAGCGCTCTATGTCGGATCCCAAGCCCCTCAGCCCCACATCAGATGACCCTGCTAAGAACAGGTTCTCCCCATATCATCAGCAAGCTGTATCCAACAGTCAGGTATGAAACCATCACTATTTTCCTAACTAGACTGTACCAATAATAGATGCTTTAATATAAAAAAAAACCTAACATTTTTGGAAAATGTATTTAGAAGAAAAATGTAGCACCCACACAAAATCTGCTGACAAGTCCACCAACCTCAAGCATTGTGCTTAGTAATACTGAGATAGTCCTATTAACCAGTATCAAAAAGTAGGTTATCAACTGGTTATGTGAAGCCTGGATTAGTCTATAAGAGCATGTGCATGTAAAAGATGTCACCAGACATCACCAGAACCGTGAATGAAGTACTTATTATGAGATCAAACAAAAATGCCTGTAAGTAAACGTGGTTATAACATGAGCAAAATGGTATTGTACTTATTGAACTACAAACTATAAGATCACAATTATCACAGAACAAGACGCTGTAGAAAAAAACATCAGAAATGATTTTCAGATATTAAAGAAGTAGTTGGTATAGGCCAATAGGACTATTATTTGTTTTATTTTGTGTTTTACATAGCAAACTGATATTCAACACTATTTGCACAGTTAATTTTTGGAGGTGTAAAATTTTTAAAGCAAAATAAATGTATTTATATACAGGCTGGTTTGTGTAGACATTGAGTATCAGGATCAGCGGGTACTGATGAGAGCAGTGTCTGGAGCTGCTGGTCATGACAGAAAAGCTTCAACCTTTTCTGTGTTATCTTCTTCCTTCTTTCTTATAACTTTGTCTTCCTGTCTGTCTCTCTCTCTCTCTATCATGTGAGAGACGTATTTCTGTATCTGCCAAACCCTAACGAGAGACCAGTGGTTCACAGAATATGGAGTAATCTTGGTGGCACGTTGCTTTCTTACTGATTGTTAGCAGCTGGTTAGCAGCTGCTTAGTTAAATTAACATTGCTCTGCAGAAGAAAGAAACCACATTTGAGGCAGCTTTTTTACCACGTATCTTTAGTGTTAGTGTTTCATAATATGTTCTCCATTGGAATCCTAACAAAATTGTAATTTACCCAAATACTGTACTTACTCAACTTTTGTGTAACTAGACTAGCAAAGATATTTTAAGTAATATTTTTATTTGTAGCATTTGACATATTTGCATTTGCTCATACCTGTTTATACCTGCATGCCATCTGCCGACATTTTAAACAATGTTGATATCAGTTGTTGATAACAACAACTGATATTTATTCAGTAGAGTAATTAGAACATTATATAACACTCAAAATATATTTGAAGGAAATCAAAGATACTCAAAATGCAATTTCTTCATAACACTGTAAGGTCTCATGGCAATTTGGGTGCTTTATCCTGTCATGTTTATTTTGGTAAGCTGCTCAAACACATTTTCGTTCTGCAGTTATTTATTATTAAAAATGTTATTTTAATTAAAATATAAAATTAGTCTCATGGATTCTACATTGGGCAAATTTAAACTGAAAAAATAATGCTTTTTGGTCGATCACACTTATTGAGAGTGGAAGAGATGCATTTGACTTACCTGAAATTCGATTTCAGCAGCAATATTATCAATGTTACCTAATAAAACAGTATTTATAGTATTGTTAGTAACACCCTTAAGAGAAAGAAATGTCTTTGGCTTCAGTTAAACAACATAGTGTTATGAAATCAATCTATGTTCATTGAATTAATGATGAATTTGATTTACATGAACACATTCTGTTTAGAACTCAGTGTCTGCTAATGTGCCTGTCTCAGCAGATGGCCTCCCTGCAGCAGCAGCAGCAGCAGAGCTCTCTGATGAGGAAAGTAAAGAGGACTCTTCCTAGCCCTCCTCCAGAAGAGACTCCCCTCCCCATTGTTACTCCAGCACAAATGTACAGCTCTCCTGGCATGCCCCAGAGAGTCTTACCAAGACCTTCTCAGGGTGTAACCAAGGCTGGACTTCTGAGTGAACTGAAAGCTGTGGAACAAGAATCATCAAAGCTCCGTAAGCAGCAGGCTGAACTGGAGGAAGAAGAGAAAGAGATTGATGCCAAGCTGCGGTACTTGGAGCTAGGCATCACCCAACGTAAGGAAACTATGGTGAAGGAGAGGGAGAGGAGAGAACTGGCTTACCTGAGATGTATGGGTGATGCTCGTGATTACATGTCAGACAGTGAGCTCAATAACCTCAGGATGGCAGCTGCAACAGGAACATTTGATGCTAATGGTCTACTGACAAGGCCCAGCACTGCACCACTAAGTCAATTTTCTAATGACCTCAATACAGCCTCTCAGTATCCCTCAACATCATCATATATGTCTTATCCATACCCCCAAAGTCAACCATCAATACAGCAGCCGGGTTCTGCCTACCAACAGATAGGTTTCCAACCTCCTTACCCTACTTCTTCTGGACCCCAGCCAGGAACCTTCCAGCCCCATCCCCCACCTGGCCCTGCCTACCAGAGCCAGGGAACCTATTCCTCCCGCATGTATCCCCAAACCTCCTACCAGACAGACCTTGGCATCCAGCAGCATGGTCACCAAGGCTTTCATCAGCCTGGTCAGCCTATGCCAGGCCAGAACCTTCCCTACCCAACCCACAGCTCATACCAACCTGTCCTGTCTTACCAGCCCCAGGCAGAGATCCTTACAGTCCATCAAAGACCAAGGCAAACGTCTTTGGCTGACCTCGAGCAAAAACTCCAGACAAACTATGAGGTCATTAGCAACCCACCAGTATCAGCGGCCACATCAGCTCCAGACACCAGCTTTGGCTCAGTCTTTAACAATGCATATGGACAATACCGCCCCCCTGAACCTGGCCTGACTCACTCTGCAGAAAGCCCCACCTCTGCTTATGCTTCAGATGGTCTCTACACCTCTAACCTGGAGCAGAATATTCCTAGGAACTATGTTATGATTGATGACATCAGTGAATTGACAAAAGATAACACAAACCAACCCCCTGATGCTCAGGGTCACCCGGTAAGTGCTGGATATCGCAGTGAGAATGGTCCTTCACGTGGGAATGCCTATGGTAGGCCTGAAGATGAGCCTGTTGATGCTTATGGCAGACCCACAGGAACAACAGGTTATCAAAACACAGTGGACAGTCGCACCATCACTACAGTAAGTGGAGGCTCTTCTTATTACTATGATGATTATAAACCCACATCACGGAGCACCACCAGTAGCCACAAACTTACACCCAAGAATCTTGCTCCTGCAGTAGTCTCCTCTAAACGCAGTAAGCACAGGAAGCAGGGAATGGAGCAGAAGATTTCTAAGTTCTCTCCTATTGAGGAAGCACGGGATGTGGAATCTGACCTTGCCTCTTATACGATGACAACATCAACAGGAGGCAGTTGTACAGTTGTCTCCAGATCCAAGAAGCTTCAAGATGATGTCAGCTATAGAATGAAGAAGAATGCATATGACCAACAGAAATATTATGGCACCAGCCATGAGGGTCTTGAGGACGAGGACCGAATGTACAGCTCTGGAAGGTCCAGGTCTACAGGATATGGTATGGACAAGATATCCTCCAGAGATACCACAGGCCACAGGAGTAAATCCTATGAGAGGGATGCTATGGAGCGGTCTCAAAGAACCAGCCGCAGTGGAAGGCCTCCCATGCGCAGCCAAAATTCAGAAGAAGAGAGCCCACTCAGTCCTGTTGGAAAACCTGTAGGCATGGGAAGAACTGCTGCCATACCAGATGCTCATGATGTGAGGAACCAATATGGATCCAGCCATTCTCTGCCAGATGTGCAGGATCATCACAAAAAGGACTTGCCCAGAAGCCATGTCTTTAAACCAGATGACCCTTACTTCATAGATGACATGCACTGTGCTGTCTCTGACAGTGAAGGTAACTGGTGCTGAACCATTTGTGCTGCATGAAATTCCTTTCTTCCACCTATTTGTTTATGCCGGAAAGATGCTGCATGTCAAGTGTGAAATTTTAAGAAGAGCACCGTTACTTTGTCTATTTTTAATGGGTTGATTGCTGTCCTAAATGAAGCCTCGGTTGCCTGTTTTTAATTTCTATTTTTAATGCAACATGTTCCATGTATTGTCTTGTCTTCTGTTTATTTATTTATTTATTTATTTGGATTCCTCAAATATGTGCGTGGCTCTGGGATGAGAAGCATGCTTTCCCAGTTGTTTTGCATGGCTTTAATCTGCATTCACTCCACTCTACACATGAAAACCATTGACTGATAATATTTGTTTTGGTTTTGAAAAGCCTATCATTTGGGCCAAGAGGAGACTGACTGGTTTGAGAAACCACGGGAGGCCCGTTCTGATCGCTCACGACATCATGGAAGTGGAAGTCACTCATCCACGGGTAGGCGTAGTAAACAAACCTACCACGATTATGACGAACCTCCAGAGGAATACTGTGCCCAAGATGAGTACAACCAACGCCATTCCTCTTCAACATCATCACGGGACCACCATCACCATGGCAGCAGCTCTGGCAGACATAGCTCTTCTCGGCACTCTTCAGAGGATCCCAGGTCTTCCCGTTCTTCCAGGACCCACCCCAAAGATCCGTCAAGTCGCTCTGATGGCAGGAACTCCTCGTCTACACAGAGAAGGAGTGGTCCAGACTCCCGTTCTGCCCAGGGAAGCCCCAGGAACTCAGGAGACTTCTCTCGTGACACAGCCTCTGCTCATCACCAAGGCACTGGAGGAAGGAGCCAGAGACCACAAGGAGATCGATCAAACTCCAGGAGGCAGGATGCCTCTGCAGCAGGGTCTAAACCACAGCAACAGCAGCCTCCCTCTCAGGGTCATGCTGGGCAGCAAATAGGGGGTCAAAGTCAGGTGCGGAAACATCCAGGCTCTGACCCACTTGATGGCACCCAGCAGGCCCAGCAGCCACAACAACAGAGTGGACAACATCAGCAACAGCAGCAGCAGCCACTACAACACAGCCAGACCCCTCCAATCAGCCAGCCTACAACTACAGCAGGGGCTGGACCAGCACAGCAGCAGCCCAAATCCGGCCAAACCCCACCACAGGGACGCCAGTCAGGAGGAGGCTCTGCAGCTGGGCAGCCAGCAACAACAGCTGTTAGTAAACTAAACTCTAGTTTTACATACATTGAACATTTGATATTTAGGGGAGTATTACCTAAGCATCCTGTAAAATGCATTAAAAGCTAATTAAGGTTTTATGAGGACAGATAACTATAGAGATTAACCTTAAAAAACTCTAGATATTAACCTTAAAAAAACTTTTTTTGTGGGAGAGAACAATGTGTTATTCCATCAGATTCCATCAATGTATGCAAATCCACCTGATAATATGTAATTAAATTTGAAATCAAGATATTATAAATGTCACTCAATTTCACTACTTAATTTTATGTAGGCAAAAATGGATGCTACACCTGCAGCAGGAGCCACAGGAGTTAAATCTACAACAGGAGTCCCACCAGCACCTCAGCCTTCTAAACTAGCTACACCACCTCTAACAGGCATTGGTAAGTCTCATTTCCACCATTATCATAATCACGCAGTGACTCTAGGCAAACACTGCGTGTAATACTTATGCTTGCTATTTGCAGGCGCCAAGGCTGCACCTGTTGGGATTGGTAGCAAACCTGCAGGTATAGGCAGCACTGCACCAGGGCAGGCACCTGCTGAAGGCGAAAATGTTCTCACCAAAATTCTGCAAGGAGGCGCAGCAGAGCAAGCGGGAAAGCTGGGAGATGGTAGAGTTATGAATAAATACACGTTTAAGACATTGCGGTTCAGCTTGTCTTCAGGTGTAGGAATGTTAAATTCACTCACTTTCAGGTTGCATTTTAAATGGAGTGTGCAACAAGGAAACAGGAATACAAGAAAGGAATTTATTTAATGGACATCTCACTGTTGTTATACTTATATTTCCCTCCACTTTTTCCCTGACAGCCTTGTCTGGCCTTGGGAAGAAGTTCACTTCATTTTGGTGAACTGAACAGAGGGGGGTAAGCTTTCATTCATGAGCATGGATTGTTTTTAAGATAGGAAGTAACAGATGGTGGATTACTTATCAACGGAAATTACGACGGTCTTATTTGCTATAAGTTACGAATTTTTATAACATGTTAATGTATGTGTTTCGCTTCTGTTGTTTATTTTGAATCAACTGTGCTTTTTACAGGATATGCCGAGTTGAACTGAGATGGATTGGTAGATTTATACTAGAAAAACCTATGAAACTGCATTAAATAAATGTCACATTACAGAGCAAACAGAGGAAGAGCGACCTTGAGTGCATCAGTAAGTATATCTTTCAAATATATTTGTTTTTGGATGCATTTACATTTGTGTGTGTGTGTTCAAGGGTCTCAATGAAAAATTGTTGTTACCTGCTCTGCTGAGTTACCAGCTTGGTAGGAGACTATATAAACTTTTAATAATATGTTTACTCAGTTTTGAAAATGCAACAACTTGTAAAACTGTTAAATGCTGGTGATGCTCAGTTTTACCTCTTAAGCTATAGTTTTTTAATATCCTCCAAGACACCAAGCTGTGAAAACAAAAAATTTAGTAATTTAATTATTGGATTGCATCTTTTTTCATTTTCTCATTTATTTACATAGATTAGCATAGTCCATGTCTATATGACTAGGAAACTCAGTGAACTGATGACTCATTAGATGCTGTGATTGCATATTTGGACTGATCTGCTGTACCATTGCTTTACCCCAAATTACTGAACAGAGCTGGAATCAAAGGATGCCTTGTCAGCATTGAATTCCCCAGACATGGGCGCATGACTGAAGTGAATTAAATGAGGGTGATAGCTTTGTCAGCATGGTGTTACAAGACATGAGCAGAAGACTGAGGCCTGAAAGTAAGTTGATGCCTTGACAGAACTTCAGTGGTAGAATGATGATTATAGAGACATCTGATGCATTATTGAAGTGTGTGTGTGTGTGTGTGTGTGTGTGTGTGTGTGTGTGTGTGTGTGTGTGCGCTCATGTATAAACAGTATGCTTGTGTTGCTGGATTACCAGCTGAATACATTTTGAATGCTATTGGTGAGTCATTGGTTGTGCTTTAACTTTTTACTTCTATGATTTACTGCTCTGTCAAGACACAGTCCAGCTGAACTTTATGCTGCAAAGATTAGATATTAAAGCCAAGAAAAACTGAGGTTGGCACTAGTATAATTTACCTTCTTCACATACTTGCAATAATCTGGGCCTAGCACACTGTGCTATAATTAGCCTGAGAAGGCTAACTGTGGCTTGGCTTTAATGTCACACACGCAAAGACACAGAGGGACAAGAGCACATGCAGTCACACAAAGTCATGACTCATGGTAGCCTTCTCTCATGGAACAATGCACTAATGAACTAATTCTGCCCAATGGAGCAGAACCACAGAAACCAAAATAAAGTAGATTTCAGTGCACTTTATTTAGCTTCTGTCAAAACACTTGATGTGCCTTGCACACAATGACGCTGAGGGTCATTTGGATGTAGGTCTTTCATTCCACTGTTATGTTGTCTGTAGTGACATTTCCAAATAATATCACTAGTGATGTCGCTCATCTCTGTCTGTGGCCAGTCTGAGGATACTGACAGATGTGGAACGGGGAGGTAAACCTGACTTGCTGCTTCACTGAGCAGCAGGCCAGTCTTTTCAGCCGGGTGCATTACTGTCAATACTGGTAGAGCTGTGATGAGCTGGGGTATCATGAGAACTGTAACCTCTAAGCCATAACCCAAACATAGCAGTAGAAGCCCAGGCCATTTTAAAATCCAATTATTAGTTCAAATGTTTTAATCATTTTATTTCTTGTTTTCGTACATTATTGGCCTGTGATGCAGCATTCATTTTTATTTGCTTCTGCTCATGTTCATGTGGATTAACAGTTCCTTTTTTCGCTAACATTTACATCTTTTGTGTCTTTATTTCAGGAGGACAACCACTGTCAGTAATAAGGATGAAGTGAGGCAGAGGAGAGAGGGAGAAGAGGGACTCAAATCCAGCAGAAAGCCTCCTGGGATCTGTGTGACAGTAGACAATTGCTAACTGAGACACCTGGACATCATGGGAAAAATTCAGCATGATTGGCCAAGCATGTCCCTTCTTTTAAACCACTCAGTAAAGGAAGCCTCCTAGCGCCATCTACAGAGATTTTAGTGGAACTAAACTCATGTGTGAGGAGTGCACTTCTGGCAAGGATATTCGATTTTCCATTGATGTCTTCAGAGCCTTCACATAAAAACACAGTGGAAAATAAAACAGAAAGATTTTCATAGGTTTTCCTTGTACCAAAGATACCAATCTTACCCAACAATGACACCGCATAGCTGGAGTAGGCAAGGTGTATCACGGTAATAGCACCCAACCTGATGACTCCACCACAATCCTTGAATGCTTGGTGTCTGTGGTCTCTACAGTACATTCCAGTGTATGGAATTTTACACTTTCTTTGAATGTGTTTTTATTTCTCCTCTATGTTTTGATGTCTACAGAATGCATTGTGTAAATGTGGACTTGAGAATGCACGCACAAATGTTTGAAAAACTGAAAAACGAAACCCTTTTTTCACCATCTATGAGATGCCACTTGTTATTAGCTGTAGGTTTTTAGGGAAGGGAATAACTACCAGTGTGCCCACAAGTGTGAGATTCACACAGAGGAGAGGACCAAATGAAAGCATGGCCACGGCTCTTTATTAGCCATCACAAAGCCATTGTTATAGTCTACGCCAGACTTATCTGGGACTTTATCCTTTTTATTGATCTGTCTCATCTTTTAGTTTCTTTTCATTTTTGCCTGATATTCACTGAGTGGAAGAGCCTTATTCAGTTCATGTTTTTACTTGTATACCTCATATGTTTTAAAATGTCCAAGTCATCATGCATTTCTTTTTACTCAACTGTATACTATTGTATACAAATATAAAACAAATCAGAGATCTAATTATGTAAATTTGTCATTTGTGTATTTATGGAATCAATTTCCAGTGACTTTTTTTTGTTGTCATGTGTTTTTCTTTGGTAAAATGCTCATTTATATTTTTCACATTTTATTTGTTTAAATCTGTTTTTGCATCAGATAATTTGCTTGTTGATTTGAAAAAGCAATAGCATGCAGAAAATGGTATATAGCACAATGGTATAAATGTTTAAATTAGTGTTGGGAAATATAAAACACTTCTGTCAATTAATAGCCGTAATACAATTTGTCAGATGGTTTACAACTACTGTACCATGTCCAGACATGCATAGCATGTGCAGATGCATAAGAGCATGCAGGCAGGTACAAACACACTGACACAGACATAAATGTATGCACACGTTCTGTAGATGTTACACATCCTGGTTACACTTCAGAGCCAAGGTAAATTGAGTTCTCCAGACTTCCCGATGATTAATGAGGTTACCGATTCACTAACAGAATCTCACTAACAAGCTGGGCCCACTGCCTCTATTTGTGCAAACGGACACACACACAGACACACACAGAGATGTAGAAGAAGATGGAAGCAATTATGAATTCAAATGTTCTATGCAATGACTCATTTTGAACTTAGAAGTGATTCAGCCTAAAACAATTTATTATCATCATTGTATTCACAAGAAAATGACAAAATTATGAGCTAAAATAGGAAAAAAAAGGTAATGATACTGTTTTACTTAGCAACTCGTCTGTATGAATTTGAATATTGAATATTGAACTAGAATTGTTTTTAATTTTGTGGCATGTTTTAACCCATAACTCCCCAAACAGGGGACTTGTTGCCAAAGGGTAAACTGTGTAGACCGTCAGTTTGAATGTCCACCATCATGTTGCTTTGAAGCATGGGTTTGCTTGGCTTTGTCTGGCTGTTTGTAAGCCCTCATTCAGTTTTTGTGTGTTTTGCCTGACCTGGGCTCCTCAGTGTTTGGCTTGCAGTGACTGTCCATGCTGCTATAAACCTGTAATACAGATGGTCAGCACTTCTCATTAATATGTGTCAATGTACATATTGGGTGTCAGTATAACCTGTGGGATGAATGGAATGCTTCTATCAGATATTTCATTGTTGAATAAACACTCAGCAGCCAAGCCATTTGAAAGGTGCATGATTAGATGTTATATTCTTGAAAGATGTACCCGAATTTAAAAAAAAGGTAAGGCATGATTTCACCAAGGTTTGCCTGGTAAACCTTTACTTTCACAGGCCAACGTAGAAAATACTGATGAATGAAATCTTCCGCCAGTCATTCACGAATCAGGGCATGTCATTTTGAAAGCACAAGCCTGACTGGTAGCACTTGCTGCTTGATGAAATTCAGAATATGGAGGTTAGGAAACAGTGCCTCCAATTGAACAGTAAACAGTGAAGATTTGTATCACAACAAGAGATAGATATGCTATCTGATCAATGTAAGATGCATGAGACAAAACAGCCTTCAGTGCAGCCGTGCAGATTGACAGAAAGGCAGACAGACACACATTCTTATTGTAAATACAAATTTATTCTTCTGTACAGCTTTTGAGTTTTGAGTACGGCTGTCATGTGCATTCCCATGCCGTATTTGCTGCCAACTTTTGTGTATAAAATGAATATTTATTAACACAATGAGGTTGATGATGAAAATAATGATAAGGATTATTATCATTATTGCATAAGCATAGTGTATGTGGCTGACTTGTATTGACTGTTTACAACAGTGGATCAAAACTTGTAATCAGAAACATATCCAGTCTGTGCAGAGTTTCTATACATATTGTATTTGTGAATAAGGTGAAAAAACCTCTATGGCAATTGCAGTAATAAAATGCGTTTGTCAGGCCATCAGGAGGTCTTTGATTTGATGCATATTATCTGCAAGGTAATGATGGTTAAGACGGATCAGAAAAAAATTTTAAATAAAAATCTCGAAAATGTCATTCACTGTTGTAAGTGCAATGGGCAAACTGTCAGTTGTGTATCCATTGTGAAACCTTGTGTTCTATTCAGTGTATTCCTGTAAACAGAGTAAATTTTGGTGCATCATGTCAAGTAATGTGAAATAATGAAACTATTGACCCTGCAATTTCAAAACAAAGAAAAGAATAAAAAGAAAAGGAATATATTGTGGTTATTTTTTTGAGTCTGTGTGAATGTGCTTCCTTGTGGAGCTGATGCAGACTCAGTTACTTTTCTGCAGACAGAGGATCAAGAATAAGTCCTTAAGGAAAACGAGACTGTACAGATAAGACCAGGCTTTAAGCACTGAAGCAGCGATGATTTATCCCTGTGTGGGTGGTAGGCAGGCAGGAACAGTGACAGGAGAAGTGTTTGCCAATGCATATGGAGAGATGGAGGTGTGAGTTTGTGGAAATGTTGACTGAGTCTGTATGTGTGGATCAGGAAAATTGTGAGAAATGGCTTGTACTCATGCTTGCTTTGGCAGTTTCAACAATCCTACCCTTACAGATAGAGTGTGATAAGGATATCAATCTTTTGATTTTCAAATGTCTAACACTCTTTTGCTTTGATAATGCAGATGAAACTGCAAGAGCTGAAAATCTATACATGGTTTTAGTAATTCAAATCACACTGTAAGATGTTATGATTTGTAACTAACCCTAACCCTGGCACTACTTTTACCCACAATGCAACTCTCAACCTCAGCATGTTATGCTGTTGGTAGAGTAGTAGTAAATTTATATTTGCAAGACCCACTGACATAAGGACAAGTGGAATTCCTTGAAACTTTTTATCATGTTTCATTCAGCTCCCAGCATGGCCAAAAAAGTGGAGTAATATGTGCAGACATGCAGACAAATGAGGGAATGTCCAAAATGTAGGTGACTTCACCTGTTTTCACATAGTGTATGTTACATATCTGTTCTTATGAAAGCAGGGTTTTCTAGCCCTCCATGAACAGTGCTTTTGTCAGTATGTCTAATCAAATGACAAATTGCATGTTCTTGTTTGTTTGAAGCATACTGAGACCTTCACTTTGTTGGGCCATCACCTTAATTCCACCTGATAATTGTTGAGGCCATACATGTAAGGTGCATAAAACATCTTCAAAAGGTTCTATGACATTATAGGTTGATGTTGCTGCCTTTAAGGCTGGTTGCTATTTTGGAAACTTATTCAGAAAGACCTGAGGAAACTGTCTTTTCAGCGGTTGTTTTTCATCACACTAAAATCTACAGTATGTGCTCCTCATCTCATTGTTGTGCATAAATGACCAGTAACTGTGACACCCACACCAAACGACACTACAGCATAGCGCTGGTCACATTCACTCCTACGGACAATTTAGAGTCACCAGTTAACCTAACATGCATCCACGACCATGCTGCCTATTAGTACCACCTGTTTTGTATTAATGCAGACAAAGGTGCCATTTGTCACATCTGCAGATCGTGGCTGCCCTCATCTGGTCACAAAAAGAATTAGAAGCAGGGTAGACCAGATAACTCTATAACTAATTTTAAGTTAGTTTTCACTAACACAAACTAAATTCTTTAGTAATCTATATAAAGTCAGTTTACTTTTGAATGCTTACTGTCCCATTGGAATATTGTAGTATTTGTTAAACAGCAAATCTCTAAGTGGCAACTTATCTTTGCAAGAAATATAATAGTGCAAAAGGAACTCTCTAAAAAGTAACTTTTTAATCCTGAAAATGCAAAACAGGATGAGGCCTTAAACTGAAGCCTGAAGCCATGTCCTTGATCTGATCCACAATCTGAAGAGGTCAATTAGAACTGCATGAACTACACAGTCAAAGACTACTCCATTTGGACAACAGCGAGATGTTACAATTGGGTAAAAGTACAACTTTTACCTAATTGTGCTCAAGAAAAGACACTTATTTAATGAGGTCGGTGTCTGCACAGAACTCAAAACTAAACTTCAAAACCCAAAAGGGTCTTTTAATTATAAGATTCATGGGATTTATTATCCAAAGATATGCATTGAAAGGGACAGCGTTCAAATGGTGAATTAAATGTGAAGATTTTTTCTTTTTTAAGTTTAATGACTAAACTCCAATCAACAAAATTTTAAGTGTCAGTTTCATAGGTGCCATTAACCCCATTGTACCACATAACCAACTGTGCATGAAATAAGATTTTTATCAGCAGTGTTCAAAAGAAAATCTGCAACAGTCTGCTTCATACAAGATATATTTTTGATAAGATTATGAAGACATGGATTCCCAATGGTTAAACCAGCACTATGATTTCTCTATTAACTGATGAAACCTATTGATAGGGTTTGCAAAGCCTTAAGTGCTCAATATTTGCTCTATTATTTCATCCATTCATCCATCCATCCATCCAATATGTTAACACAGTACTTATCCTAACAGATAACACTATACCACTGGTGTCCAACATTTGTCCTTCAAATTTATCTAATGTATCACATTAAACACATTAAAGGATCCGCCTCCTTTGTCCCACCTCCCATTGCAGAACAGGTAAACACTTTTGTACAGTTATTTATTAGTGTCCCCGCTTTCTAATTCGGATTCACACATGTAAGACAATAAAGTTTAATTCGGATGCTTGAATTCATTCACTTCCTGAAAGCCACTTAGGCCTCTGAGGAATGACCTGTTATTTCCACCAGCAGTGACCTCTGAGAAACTGTGACTCATCCTTATTACGAAGCAGAGAGTGACCAGAAACAAAGACCACTCATCCTACAAATGTATCTTTTATCATTGTTACAAATCACCAGGACTGAGCTTCTTTCTTTAAATTAGGCTGATTCACTCTATTACAAGCACATGATGTGTTTTTTTGATGCAGCTATGCCCAGGATCCTGTCCTGAAGAGTAAACATCCTTCTAATACATCACAAAACAGGAAGACTTCTAATGTAGAACCGTTATCAAAGAGCAATAATTTGAATGATCTAGAAGACATTTTGATGTGTTTAACAATATCAAAAGATGCCATTAGAGATAGCAGACTCACAAGCTTGTTGGCCCGGAATATGTCAAAATCCATCAGGCTGCTGATCAATATGACAAACGAATGGAGCAGGAGTGGACTGGCTGCTCAGGCTCTACTCCCTCACCTGTCACTCACAGCCTTAATCTGCTTGCTTCGCAAGTCCTACAGAATGCATAATCAATATGCAATCCTTTAATAATGAAACAATCCTTTCTGACCCTTTATGCTTTCCAAAGGGTTTGTTTGTTGATCAGTGCTGTCTGACCTAAAAAGATCAATAACCTGAAACTACTGTCATGTGTCATAAATAGTAGAATTACCTGATTCTCTAGGCCCCAGAGTAAATGTGCTATTTGGATGGACAAGAAAAATTGCATTAATTAAAATTTGGTTTTATGAAGGAAAAAAAAACATTAAACAAAAGGCTTTAAATTAAACTTTTACTTATCATCATACTTGTGTGCTCAGTTAGAATTGGATTGGAAAATGTGGCCCTGAAAAAGGGACAAAAGTGAATAAGAGAAAGCATCTCACCATAAAAACTCTGACTAATGTGAACATTTTGGCCTCCACATTAGTCACAGACAACTGTGAATACAGCAGGAGGTCTGGAAGCAAAACACACATCACTTAAAGAATAAATGCTTTTATTTAGTGTTTCCTACCTCTTTGGTGACTGCTGAAAGCTTTTGTTGTTTCATGTCTGGTCATTTAACCTTTTTTGCACATTAACGTCTAGCGAAACTATAGTAAATTCATCTCTTTCACAATAACAAAAATAAACTATGAGGCACCTACACAATTCATCCAGAATTCCCTATACTTTGTTACTAAATTTCTCATTTAATTATATTGTGGAGGAAAATGAGAAATGACAGCTGGATGTGATCCATAACACCATATGACCAATGACAGCAGAGGTGAAGAAAAACATCACATTCAGTTTTTAAAAATCCCTCATAAATTCTTCATAGTTTTACTTTGTGGTATTTTAAAAGTAAATGTTGCCATCATCACTGCCAGACTAATACTTTTAATTTTGTAGAGAAGTACCATTAAACTCTTTCTGTAGCCTTGCGATAGTTTACTTTGGCACCTACTGGTGGTAGAACCTGAAATTTAAACTGCTGCACACAGCATTACACACCACTATCATAAAAGACAATTCACCTCAGTAAAGCTCAATACCAAGGCTGGCACTCTGCTACCTTCTCGTGTGTGTGTGTGTGTGTGTGTGTGTGTGTGTGTGTGTGTGTGTGTGTGAGTGTGTGTGTTTCTGCGTGTGTGTGTCTGCATGTGTGTGTGTGTGCATGTGTGTATGTTTGCGTGTGTGTGTGAGTTTGTTCAGGATAACATCCAGCCGACTGTCTTAGTCTTTGGAGATTGTACAGCAGCCTAGCAGAATTGTGGGGTTTATAGGAGTACGTCCTCAGCTGTGACAGGCACAAAGGTACAGAAAACACACTACTATGAGCTCCACTAGAGTTAGCTGTGGGGGTTTTATTTAGCAGTGGCTAGTCTGGTTTCCTCCCATAGTCCAAAGACATGCATGTTATCTTAAATAGTGACTCTAAATAGCCCGTAGGTGTGAATGTAAGTGTGAATGGTTGCCTGTCTGTGTACGTCTCTCTGTGCTGGCCCGAAGATAGACTGGAGATCCTGTCCAGGGTGTACCCCCAGCTCTTATATATTTAAATAAACTGATAATCAAGCTCCATTTTAATTGCTCTGCACACACACAGGTGTATTCATGTGTCTGGGCTGAACAGACTGGGGATGGACAATGAGTAATGCAGGAAGTTTCAAATGAAAAGCTAATGGTTTAAGGGAGATATAAATTTTATGCCTGTGCAGTCTAATCAGAAAAATAAGTAATAAAACTTTTGTTGTTGTAATGAGGATCTTTTGTGATTTCTCTAAAACCCCATCATATGTTTGAAAGCCTATTTATTTTACCTTGGAGGCTGTAGTACCCGCTTTTAATAATATCACACCATGCAGTGGCCATCATCATAGTATTATGAAGCGCTGTACTAACTTTACTAAGTAACAACACCTAATCGATCCAAAGGACTGTGAGTCATAACTTTCACAGCCCATATTCATACTGAAAATCAAGAGCAAGGAAGCTTTTACCCTTCTGCTACACATGTTTCTGTCCTTCCTGAACTTGTCTTTGGACAATGCGTTACAGAAACTGTCCAATGATGAGTTTATGTGCTTCTGTAGTATACAGTGAGGTTGCAGAATAAGTTTGGGTTTATGTGTAGATTACGGTGCAGTTACTCTTTCTTGGGGGATTTGTGTGCTTCTGTAGCATAAGGTGCGGTGTCTGGCCCATGAGTTTGGGCATTTATGCAGTTCAAAATACAGAAACTATCTCATGGTGTGACAGTGTGTTTTGTCTGAATAAACTTGTCTCCGCTGGACAAATTGCATATTTCTACAGTATAAAGTGCAATAGCCATCCAGTAGTGAGTTTATAGCATTGTGTGAAAATACAATGCACAATGAGAAATGTACTGCACTGCATACGGTAGAAACACATAAAGTCACCATTTCACAATTACTGCACTTTATACTACACACACAGTTATACTGTAACAGATACTGCATTTTATATTACAGAAAACACAAATATGCTGTCACTGTTATTGCATTTTATACTTCAGAAACACACAAGTTCACAACAGACACTGCATCTTATACTACAAAAACACATTAACTCAACCTGTGAACTGCTGCACTTTATAATACGGAAACACACAATGTCATACTATGATGTTTTCTGCTCTATACAGTACAAAAATGTCACCAACTCTGAATTCTGAGGGACTAGACAGATAAACAATACAAATGTAGCTCTAATTTCATATGAATGTGTAAAAACATGATGAGTATACATTTTAATATTACACAACTTTAATAAAATGCTCATTTTTTATTACCTGACATAAGCTAAATTAGTTTAACTTCAGGAGAGTAAGATTTTTAGAAAGTAACAGTAACAGTTTTTAAAAGTTTAACTTACTGTCATATATGAAATTCATCATGTTCATAACAGTAAAACATTAACTAGGAAATAATGATCACTTTTGCTTAAAAATGGCATGTCTTTCACTAGAAAGAAAAAAGTCTGACTTTTTCTTTTTACTCTTTTAACAGAATAAAACTACTGAGCCCCCACAGTGACATCAGAGAAAAAAATATCCTGTGGTCACAACTTATCAAGGTATGAAAATAAGATCATTCATGTTTAAATTAAGACAGTATGCTTATGGTTTCACTGCAGTAAAGTTAGTTTGAAGTTGGATTTCAGTGCCCTCTGTCTGAATACAACAGGGCATCGCACAGGGAGGAAATGGGAAAAACGTCTTAGCATAGCACAAGTGTAGGATTGCCAGTACTGCTGTGTTAACTCAAAGCTCCACATATTTAACTCAAAACTGTTTAACATTAAAATGGAATACATTTAAACTACAAAACTGCTAAAAATGTACAGTAACTGCCAAATGGTAAAAATTCACATCTGCCTTCCTGCCCTGGTGTGACTGAACAGCTTTTTGCTGGCTCTGAACTACAGATGGATGGATAGGTCCATCTCCATATCAGCAGATTCACGATACAGTTTTTTTGCTGTTATGTCATGAAATTGAAACTGAAAACAGATTGACTACTACAACAGGGCAGTGATTGAAAGCATCAAAAAGAAACCTTATCAACATTTAATTATATATGTCTGATGACCGAGTTGGAAGCCCAACTCTCTAATTTGAACTGAGAAACTCGGTGGATGAAGTATTCAAAAACTGTACAGTACTTCAGTAAAGGTTCAAATACACAAACAAAAATTTACTCTAGTAAGATTATAAGTACCCACTGATATTTCTACGTAAGTAAACATATGTGAGTAAGCATCAATCGGGTACCTTAAGTGTCAGCATATAATGCAGAAGGGACTTGACACCTGGGGAAAGAGAACAGGCTGGATGATAAATGCTGTTCATCATTACTAACAGTAATATAATTGTAAATATATATGTATATAATAAACACTGATCAGGCATAGCATTATGAGCACCTGTGCAATTTATTATTATGGAATACTGTGGCTGTGCCCCGAATTCTACTTCTACAATCTAATATTTCAGTTTTTAGGTTGAAACTGTTGGAAAGATATTAATTTAACTTTAAAAGAAATGCATCCTTTACCACAGAACATTTATATTATGTAATTTAGATTTTTGGAGATGTTGGTATAATTTGCACATACTGTATATTTTAGTTAGTTATGTAGCCAGAGGAGATCCTGTGTGCTTGCATAGAACTTGGCAACAATTTGTATTTAATTGGACACTGACAATTGTACAAACAGGGACATAAACTGGAAAGTTCTTGCTGTACTTCAGTTCTAACCACATGGGGGCTGGGGCTCATAGGAGAATATTACAGGTCAAATCATAAGAAGGAAAAGAAGTCAAGCCCCTGCAAGGGCTCAAATAAATGTTATTTAAAAAACGAGAGTACAAAGAGCTTCTTGGGTGCCCATTTTTACACTTTCCTATTTATATGACAGTGTATGTGTGCCAGAGAGAGAACGAAAGAGGCAGACAGAGCGGGTCTGTGTGTCTCTGTGCATTTGTGTTCAGGATGCAGAAATGCTGATGCCTCTCCTCTGGGGTCTGTCAAGCACACTTAGCATCACTGTTTACAATTTAAAATAGGAAAAAGTCCCTGTAATTCCAGGAGGTCTATTGGTAGATAAAAACAGGAGGAAGAAAGAAGCCGGCCAGTTCGGGTTTGGTAAAGCCTGCAGGGCGGACTGCTGAAACACAACACTTGGGATGTACTGTATTTACCTCATGGCGAGGTCAGTGTGTGACATATGAGTTTATATTGACTTATAGTGCGGCAGCAGCTCCCTCTGTCAGACAGGCTCACAGGATGTGTCGCTCCCTCAGGTAAATCTGATATTTAATGCTTGCAGTCTAAATAATGTACTTTGTAGAGGAGCCTGTTCATCGTTGTGTAACAGACCACACAACATGCGGCTTTATTAGTTATAACTGAATAAATAGTTGACAGATATATGCTTATTCACTTTCATGCTAAGTTGAATGAAAAGGATAATAGTAAAAGTGAAGTGGACGTCACACTTTGTTAACATTTGGGGGATGCAAATGCTATCTTGTGAGATTTCCCCTGCCTTTCTGTGGGTGAGTTGGATTCTGTGTTTTGACTTTCTGTCATGTCTATAAAAAATGTCACCATGGTAGGGCGGTGCTGCTGCTACAGTAGATTAATAAAAGATTGTCGCCTTGCCTCCATGAGTACAACTGTTCACAGATTAGTAGATCTGGCAGTGAACCACTGAAAATCTGTTCATATATTTATTATTATTAGGTTTTCCATTTACTTTTGCTGGCTATTGGAGCTTAATTTCTCGAGGTACGGTCCTGTTTCTATGTCTATATCTATTCTCATCTGCATGACAATTTGAACAATTTTTAGCTAAACAAAATGTATGCATGAAACCCTTTCTAACCACTGTAGTCGTTTTTTTTATCTTTGTTTTTTATCTTTCTATCTATACTGCAAATCTTGGCATCAATCTTCTCATCTAACTCTTTGCAAACGTGTGCATGTCTTTGAGTATGTTACCGGCTTTTATTTCCCCTTCTCTTGCACACTCGGTCCACATTCACACAGTGGTGAGGTAATTCTATGTCAGCCACCAAGGATAAACTGGATGAGATGTGCAAGAGTAGTGACAGAGCGGGAAATCCTTGAAGACATGGGTGCTTTGTGCCCAGAGTTGAGCCTGTCAGGTGTCAGGTCATCTGTCCTGTGCTAGGATTAGCTGACCACAACTTCATCCTTTGGTATATAAGCCCAGTCATTTTTAGACAGTGGTGGAAAAAAAATCGACCACATTTATTAAAGTTCTGTCGTTTTTAACAATGTGATGAACAATTTTGCTTTACTTGAGTTTTTCTATTTTCAACTTTACAGGATACTTAAACTCCCTGTTATTTTCAAATGGGGTTATACTATACTTGTGGTTCTTTTGGCATACTGTGATCCTAGTATAATCTACTGTGCAAATTTCTTAGGTTTATTTTCTAAATAATATTTTCAACAATACCCATACAAAGACTAACACCATCAATGAATTTCCTCTACTCATTGATAATGTTTAAGTGTGCACCTTAGGTTAGCTTATCCTTCTGTGCTGTAGACCTTTGTCCAAAAAGAATTAATCAGACACAAGGCTCTGCTTTATTCCAAAAGGCTTGTTTGACAAATTTTATACAAATGTTGCTCCAAGTGCTCTGAATCACCATTACGTTGTTTAGCATCCTGATGTAAGCCAGGAAGGCAGGTGTAATCATATGTACAGTGTGGGAGGAAGGGCCATCGGGGAGTTCAATGTCAGAACACAAAATTCTCCCAACGCACAAATCACAGGAATGCAGCTGCTGTCAATACAGTATATACTCACTGATTAGATCTAAGTTAGACAAAACCTTTTAAATCCACCCTAAAATGCCACAGTGATTCTGGACACCTGTAAACCTCATCAGCAACATTTAAACTCATAAGTGGCACATATAAAACCTCAAAGGAAAAAAAAAATCTGAACCATTATTAGGTAATGCCAGTGGACACAAACAAAGATTTTCATTCAACATCGATACGATGTGAAATTCAGTGCAGGCCGCTCACCGCATCTCGCCGCCCACCCCCCTCCTGCCAGCTGCCACTTGCAGTAGTGGTGATGCTGCTCCCTGGTGTGTAGAGGAGGAGAGAGAGCGTGTGCGCTGCCCAATGACAGCGCAGGATTCTGAGAGAGGCTGCTGGGGTGAATGGAGTCGACAAGATGCCGTCTAGAGCGGCGAAGGAGAGGAATTAACATCGATAAAGGTATATTTGTTTTATTTCATTTTAAACCCAGCCTATTCGTTTTTCAATATAAAAGTAATCACAGTTATCATCCGAGATTTTGAGCGTTTTGTGAGGACTTACCGGAAAACGCTCAGGCTATGTGCGTTTAAAAAAATCCTTCTCGTTTTATGGCCGTTGATTGCATGGACACAACCAGTCAGTGCTCACTAGATACCTGGGAATTAGCATTTTAAAAGCCGGTCGAAACGAAAGAGCAGCGCCGTATTTCAAAATAAAGGTTTCATTCGGCTTCGCCACGACTATTATTCTTAGTGTATTCAAGTGCTCGACGCGCACCACGCTGTGTCCGTCGAACATGTAGGGCCTACTGAGCTGTCACTTGCTCGGTGGTGCCATCCCATGTTGCATCAAATGTAGCCCAACAAATTCCGTGAAAAGACGAATGTTTAAAGTAAAAAGAGAGGCCCATGTGTAAGGAAGACAAACAACTTAACAGCTGTTCGATATGGATCAGTTTCCATTTACGATCTATTTCTAACACAAGCAGGACTATGGGAATTTGGTTGAATTGTGAACGGGCCATTTGGAGAAGCACATTTACATTTACTCATGCAGCCAAGCAACCCTTGGAGTCATTGGGAGGTATGGGGCGTTAAAGCTCCGTAGCAGAATACGTGATGGAGAGGCTGCATGTGTTGCACTTGTTTAAGTGGCACTGGACCGCACTGAACCGGTTAGCACTTCTCTCTTCACAAGAAGTGTCACCATTATCAGCCCATTATAAGGGCTATTTATAGAGTAACGTCCTTCTTTGTCCGCCCTTCTTTGTCCTTCTTCTGGTACCGCACCACTGTTGTCAGTGATAATTTCTTATTTGCTGTATATCCTTCAACCAATAAGCAACAGCAATTGCCTATAATGACAGATCATTGATTAATAGCAGTGATAGTATGGGCATTATTTGCAAAACTTCGTGAAATCAAATCATTTTGATTTAATTTATAAAGCCCAATATCACATATCACAAATTTGCATTACAGGTCTGTAGAGCATATGGTACTCCTTAGACCCTCAAACTGGGTAAGTATAATATCCCATTCAAACAATTACTATAGATGTCTGTTTGAAAACAAAACGTTATCCACAGCTTTGATAACACAACTTTAATATTCTGAAACTATGAAATAGTAATTCACCATCTTTGTGTTTAACTTTTGAGTATCTTTGGTAAAACTATCAGAAGACAGTGGGGAGGGCTAGTGGGTTTGATTGGCTTTGTCAGCACACACCCCTTGTGTAATGCCAATATTATCACTGTTTCTGCAATAATATGATACTCTCATTGCACTGTGGTGATTTCCCTCCACTCGCACGATCAGCAGTGTGGATCTGGCTGATGCAGGACTAAAACCCTTCACTTTAGAATGGAATATTTAATTTGTTAATGAAACATACAAGTGTGAGAGCAATGTTACTTACTGTTGACCATAAATTAACAATATTGTGCCTGAAGTAGATGTCGATTTCACCCATGGTAAAAGGATTAGTCTAATTATTAGTTAAGCATCAAATAAATAAAGGGACAGCATATGACATTGTAAATTATTTCTAGTAGAGATATGGTTCATAGCTTATCTTAATGTGGAGAGGGGCTGTCAAAGTCTCCTGTGACACAAATTACCAGAACAGCACTGACAGCAGTGCAGAGACCTTGTATTGTTTTTGAATGAGACTTGCCATTCTAAACAATCAGAGAAGACCAAACCTTGTGTGTCACATGGGTAAAGCAAACATAAAAGGAAGCTTGTGCGAATCTATGAGACACCACAGACTTTGACACAGCTTCAGAATTTCATGCCCTGGGTCGCATATTGTGGCTAAATAAAGTTGCATATTGTGGCTTTATTAAACAAAGAAATGTCATCACTTAAGTCATTTATAGAAAAAAAAGCAGCTCCTGCAATGAAGGGAATTGCAGCTTTGCTATTGTAGATTTGTTATAATTTGGGTGGCGTGAAATAAAACAGAAAAATCTGCAGTAATTCATTAGCTGGTATTTTCCACCACTTTCTAGAATTTTCGAACTAATTAGCAGATCTAAAAAATACTGGTTAATAATGTCATTTCTACACACTTTACATTATTTGATCAAAGCCTTTGGAAGTCAGTATTTCCTTCCTAATGCTCTAATGCATCCAGCGATCAATCAGTAAAATCTGAGCAGACCTGTGCGATCAGGGTGTGTAGACACTGCATGGACTGCATGAACAGAAACACCATACCATGCAATACAAATGTTCTTTTGCATGTAGCTGTTTAGTACACACAATTTATTTTGTTGAGATACTCAGAGTGGCATTAAATGTGTGTCTTATTTTGTCATTTTTGTTTTTAATTCAAATTTTAATAATTTAGAGGTTATACTGTAGACAGCGTTCTTTTTTTTAATAGTGTTTCATTAAGCCTTTGTTAACTGCAGTGGCTGTTGGTGAAGATTGACATGAAGCATGGGGAGTGAGGGGGAGGACATGCACGTTCCTCAGCTGGAATCAAAGCAGGGATGTTGCTGTCACATGGGATACATCCCAGATCAGTGGCTTACCACCACAACACAGTTGGAAGAATTTTTTTTCTCACACAACTTCACATAATTTTCTGTAATTTACAATCACAAAGGTAGCTACATAATCAAATCATACTTGATTGTACTTAATAGTATATGTCAATTTTAACAAGGAGGCTGACGTGTGAGATTTCATAACGTAAGATGACGTAAAGAGGTACAAAAGACTTGAAGCCCATTGCTGAATGCTGTTTGATTCATAAAACATTCACCAGTCTTCACAGAGCTGCTGTGACTGACCAACGAAGATGAGAGCATTGATGGTTGTTGATGCATATTTCTGCATATTTAAGATTCAAACATAGTTTGCCCCTGTCTCTTGAAGGAACATAAAATTTGTTGTTTTCTACTGTTATAGGCTACAATATGAATCATACCCTTAAGGCATTTACTCTCTAAGAGTTTAAACAAATTCAGTTAAATGAGTTCAGCCATTTTATATTTGTACAGTCCAGTCCAAATTTCTAGACACCTGTTATTAATATAGCTAACAGAGGGTGTCCTGTCTGATCTCCTCTGCCAGGCTGCAGTGATTTGCTCCTGGCCAAGTGTTTCCTTGCAGATGATGGCTCTGCGAGTGTGGATGAGACTTCCTGTCATCACAAAACCTTACTTGATTTTATATGCCATGGAGACCTGCTGACACATGGTTCTATTTGGCTTGAACTGCCCCTTATGTCCTATAAAGCAAAATAAAAGAATTTCCTAAGATAAAAGCTTGGGATTATTAACAAGAAATCACCCATGTAGCCTTTAGAGCAGCATGTTACATTGCCAGTGCTACAACACACACAAGCTGCTTTTGGCCACAGTTTCTTCACTCACCTTTTGGAAACTTATGCCACGGTTATGTCAGATGACTGAGGTATTTTATCTCTATTAGCCAAGACATAGTCACCATGGCAACTGGTGTCTGAGCAGCGACTGTCACCAGTGGAGGAAAAGTACCATAGTTCTTTTTCAGTGAAGAAGGACCAGACAACTTATGACTTTAACTGCCCCCATGTCTTTGTTTCCAGCATTTGTTCTTAAACGGCATCTTTTATTCAACATTTAATACCATATTGGAATAATGAAACCATCTTCACCTGCCATCTCAAACGTTAATAACTCGTGGACTGTGATATATCTTGTGATATATTGAAGCTTTAAAAAGGGAAGGCCATTATTACACAATTAAAAATTAAGGCTCCCTTATCCCTTTTTAGGCAGAAGGATGTGCACTGTTTTAAAAATCTTTGAAGTTTTATGATTTTAATTAAAATTGCAATTAGAAAAGCTGATTAGGTTTTAGTATGGTATGTCTGTTATGTTTATATTCGCTAATTTTGTTTATCTAGAACTGTATAAACTGTATACATTTTCCTTAGTTGATTTATCACACCAGGACAGAAATGCTCTTAACCCTTCTCTATTCAGGCACTTAAACAAAAACATGCATTGGATGCATCTGATCTATAAATGATCACCATCACTTATCAGAACAGACAAATACAGTATGAGACATACTGCACTAGCCTGTGTTTTAATTAGTCTGTTGTTTAGCTGATATACTGTGTGGTTTTTATTCTGTCTATCCTGTTTGTATCAGCAGCATTAATGGGATTTAGATAAATGCTTGCCAGTGGGAAATCCAGGATGATGCTGGGAAATTCCTGTGGGCCTTTTGAAATAGGAGCCACATACTGTAATATGTGTCAGTTTGCTGGTGATGTTGAATAATACAGTCCTAAAGCTACCAGAACTATATCCTTTTTCATCTACACTGTAGCAATCTCCAGGACAAATCCATTTGTTTCACCCAGCTCAATTTCTGAAGGAAATGTTCTTTTTTAAACTACATGCCTTTAGCAAGCTTTTCATCTGACACAAACAGTTGTTATTCATCTAACAGGTGCTTCTCTCCTGTTTCCTCAGATCTGACTTTGATGTGCTCCAACTACTAAGTCACCCATGTGCAGTTCGGAGAGTCAAAGCATTCTCATTTAAGCACGCCTCTGTTAAGGACCCTCTGGTGGCTACACTGCAGATTCACAGGACATGTACGGCAGTGCCAGAGCTGTAGGCCACATAGAGAGCAGCCCTGCACGGTCCCCACGCCTGCCGAGGTCCCCCAGACTGGGCCATCGGAGGGCCAATAGCGGGGGTGGGGGTGGTGCGGGGGGTAAGACACTCTCCATGGAGAACATCCAGTCGCTCAATGCTGCCTATGCTACTTCAGGGCCTATGTACCTGAGCGACCATGAGGGTGTGGGTTCCACTGCCACCTACCCCAGAGGCACTATGACTCTGGGTCGTGCCACCAGCCGGGCTATGTATGGGGGCCGCGTCACAGCCATGGGCAGCAGTCCCAACATTGCTTCAGTAGGGCTGCCCCATGCTGACCTTCTGTCTTACAGTGACCTGGGCTCCCTCTCCATGCTACACCACCACCACCACCACCAGGGGGTGCCCTCAGCCCTTCTGAGGCAGACAGTGCGGGGCAGTGGGGGGGAACTGCTGGAGATGCAGGCCCAGCTCAGGGAGATGCAGAGGGAGAATGAGATGCTGCGCAGGGAGCTTGACGTGAAGGATAGTAAGTTGGGATCGTCCACCAACAGCATCAAGAGTTTCTGGAGTCCTGAGCTGAAGAAGGAGAGGATAATGAGGAAAGAAGAGGCAGCACGCACATCAATCCTCAAAGAACAGATGAGAGTCACTCACGAGGAGAACCAGGTGAGACCAGCCCTCTGAGCTGTCATAATCCACTCATTACTGCAGTAAATTTCAGTTTCTGCTAGTCAGTTATCACTTTTGATCTGTGTCTCTGCTTTTGACATCCTCTTTTCCCCAATGGACCACTGTCTTCCTCAGTCCAAGAATTTAGAGCTTTATTGCCGTCAGTCATGTTGTTCAGTACTTTCTGACACCTTTCTGGAAAGAGTACTTTGTGTGCATAAATATTTAAATACACACTCTCTTTGCTTAGTTGTCTAGTATAGAATCAATGTGAGAGAGAGCACTTGAGCAACAGGAAATTCTAAACAATTTAATCTTGTTTTCTGTAGCCTACTTTTTTACATCTGAACAAATATACGAGGCTTTTGCCTTGTACGATGTATGAGCCACAGTTTAACAAGACAAACCTGCTCTCAGTTGTTTATTGATTGAGGGAAAAGCATGATGCCACAGCATCACTTCAGTTTAGTTCATTTTTAGATTTTATTATCATATTGGCCCCAGAGAGTGAGATGTCAAAAGATTTCTTTGTTTGCCTTCTTGTGAGTGTGTAGTCATGACCCAGTTTAATCACTTACTGACAAGAGCAGGCACAAAACCAAGATACAAATGTCAAGGGAACTTAGACACCCTATGTCTTTCTCTCTTTATCTTTGTCACTCCCTTATTAAACCATCTTTCCTTTACTTACCCTGACTCTGATTATCTCTCACGGTCTATTCCTGTTCATCTGGCCTTCACAATATATATAAGCAGCCAAACATCACATACTATTATTTAATTCATTCATTCAGAAGAATGCTGTGCGTCACCCTTTGTTTTCATATTGTTAAAGGTTTTCTCAGTCACAGGCTTATATTATCCTCATTTTAACATCTCTGGGACATAAATAACAGCAAAAAGTTAGCTGACTCATAGTGCAGAGAGAGTGCTTGGATATAAAGCCCTTGGTTTAGGTTGATAATTCATCTGCAAATGAAAGTGCATGACACGTTGAGGTAAATTGTGGAATAGGTCAGCATATTACTTGACTGGCTACAATGAGCTCTACCGTGTGTGTGAGTGTTTTCCAGTTTGAATCAGGCTGTGGCATGATGCAGCAAATTGCACAACGCCTCAAGCAACGTAAGGCTGAATTTTGTGAGCTGCTCGTGGTTTTTGTGCCGTTCTGTCTGTGTTTCTGTCTGTCTGGTTGAGTGACATTGTCAAACACAGACAGGCCAGTAGGCCACTCATTACTCAAAGTGGCAGACACTGTCACTCCACCCTTCAAGGTTATAGCAGACTACCGTTGGCGTGACTCTTAAATGAGAGCAATGATTACCGTCTTAAATGAATACGACTTATCTGTTTTCCCTCGAGTTTAAAGAGGCTTTTGTTTTTCAGCTGGCCCTAAAGGAGAGGGTGTAGAGCTCTGTTCCTTACAGTTGGAGGAGTTTACCTGCTGGCGAGCCTTAGAGGGGAGCCAGAGGTACTTTGGTTCCCTTATATCTTTATGATTCATGAAAATGTTGGAGAAAAATGTGCCTGTTCAAGCTAAACCTTCACTGAGACTGACCCAAGCCATTTATCATTTCACTTATTCCTTATGTTCAGTGCGATTAAATACTCGGTGTGGATCACAGTGCTGTATATATATTTTTAGCCATTTACACTGTAGAAACTGAAAGTGTCCAGCAGATTATGAAAGCTGTACAGTGTGGGCTTATGTGCCTTTGTGCTTGATAGAAAAAGAAGATTCTTTTTTATCCTCAGCCTCATCCGTCAGTGTTCTCTCCCACTCTGCACTGAAAGATATTTATATCCTTCTCGGTACGCTTCATTAATGAAGTATGTCAGGTAATAAAAGGCAGATGTGCCTTGGTGCTATAATTGGTCTTTTCTATCTTGATTTCTGGGGCTGTGAGGCATCCTTACATAAGTGTATACTTATGGTGGATGGGTTTGGTCACACCCATCGGGGTTGTTGAGAGGGTGACTGAGGAGCAAATTGCCTCATTAATAATGAAGTAATTTCAGGCCAATCATTACATCTGTCTTGTAGGACCCTTCACAATTGCATCAGGTGCCCGAGGCTTCTATTAGCTTGAGCAAATGCCATGCATTATTTATCTTGTGAAAAATAAGATCTGAGAATATGCACCTTTTTTTCATCACATCTTAAGAAAAGAAAACCATTCAGGCATTATGGTCTGTTTTGCAAATCACCCACTTCACTGTGAGTGAAATACCAACCGTAGCCTGCAGAGCTTTAATCAAAACAGTCGATGTAACTCGAGGCAATGATTAGTCCAGGACTGTTTTGTGTGCTGCATTTTTAATATCCTATGCAACTGGTTCAGGCTGTTGTAATACAGAAGCATTTGACTTAAATTCAGCTGAAATGTTTTTGTCGTGCTGAAGCTGGACAAGAGCTGCTGGAGGCAAGTGTGTGAGCTAGAGCGTACCATATCTGACTGAGTCATGACCACTGCTGCTCAGCCACCCAGTCAGCCTTCATCAACACAATCCCCAAAATGGAGGCTGAGCCACTCTGTCTGTGCAAAGACACCGTGCCTCCGACTTAACTTGTAATGATATTATTTACTGTTATTTACCAATTGTTACATGTAACTGAATATTAAAAGTGAACATGTGAGCAGGGTGGCACTGTTTTTTCAAACTAAAGTTTAGATTACATCGTAACTGTTGGTTACATTTTTGATTGTAGGTTTCTTCTTTTGTTGTTCAGCCATCTGTGTGTTCAGCAGCCTATGCATCACCAGCAGTCTGTATTCTGTGTAGGAGAATTTGTTTTCACATACGGTTCAAGGTTATGGTGGTTTAACAGGTGTGCATATTGTGTATGATGATACGTCCAGTATGTTGAGTTGACAGTTCTGTGCAGTAAATGAGCTTGCAGCAGTCATATGTACATGATGCACAAACAGATCTATGTTTTTAGCAATGTCATGACACAGTGAGCTGAAGGAGCCCATGGATCCTTCCCTTGGCAACTATAGTCATCTGAGCACACAAGATGGCTGCTGCCTCATTCAAACGAAAGGAAACTGGTGAAATGAAGAGTGTCTCTCCTCCATAAAATTATATAGAGCTGTAGAGAATCCAGGAAACATTTGCAGAGAGCAAGGGTAGTAAGATTAGGAAAGGAATGGAAGCTGGAAGAACAAAGCAAAGGGGATAAGACATTTTACAGTCCAATGCTGTCTTTTGTCCATAAGAAAACTCCAACAGTGAAGAGATCTTCTTTTAACAAGGAAAGAAGATCAATTCCCTTTGTTCACACTGCATTATACTAAACACATTAAATTAAACAAATCACAGATTATTACGTTTTTAGTGAAGTTTACAGTTTTTGAATGTCTTGCAAAAAACTAACCAAAGACATCCACAGTCTCTTCAGGAAAAAAAAACAGTAGCTTTGAGAGTTTTCACATCTCTTTGCAAAACTCATTTTGAGACATGCTAGCAGATTGGCTTTAGGGGTCTCAGTCCGATGGTTGCTCAGCCACTTTGGTCAAAATAACTAAACATTTCACTAAGCCACTAACTTTTCCTGCATGTCACATGAGGTCTCATCTCAATGAACAGTATTGTATTGATTCCCATACTCCTGGCAATCATGTCCGGGAGATTAATTATACTGATACAGTACAAAAATATGTTGATTGCATACAAACTTAGATTAAGTACTTAAAAATAAATAAATAAATAAAAATACTACCATACCAGAATACTGCAGTTCAGCATCTTTCCTTGATTCTCTTATTAAGTCCTCTTATGAGGCTGAGTGTCCACACCCCCAATATCTGTTGAGTCACGTATGACTCATAGGGGCTGGTCCAATTGTGCACGGTGGGCACTAGAAGAGTGGCCATGTGTCACTTCAAACTCAAAGTGCAATTACACAGATGGAATCACTGGACTGGCTCATGTGGTTTAGTTCAAAGACAGAAGGTTATTGATCACAACTGAGAGAAGTACTGAGAACAAAGGGAGAGGGAGTCTGGTAATATAGAGGAGAGAGCAAAGGGGTTTGCTTTGACAAGTTTAAATTTTTCCTCTGTGCCACATTTAACATGGCACAGTTTTACTGTGCAAACAAGGATTTAGTTTTAAACCAGGAAATGAATATTTAAATTATAGCTCAATGTGCATTATTAGGTTAAGTTTGGGGTTAAGTTGCATCAACACATAAAATATAACAATTTGATGTATGTAAACTTATCCCTAAGCCTAACAAAATACACTTTCTGCAAGCACAATTTTTTTTATTTCTTTTTTTTTAAATCATCAGAAGTGACACATGTGGATCAAAAAATGAGGTTATGGTAAAAGAAAAAAATATTTAATTAGTGCAAGAATTTGCTTCTCCTTTAATAAAAATTAACTACTTGTCACGATTTGAATTTTGGTGGACCCCAAAGTAATCATGGAGAGAGGGAGTGTAACAGACAAAGTAAGTTTTTTTTTTTTTTACACCAGAAGGGGGAAGAAAACTAACCATCACTTCTAAAAACAGAAATAGTTCAGACAAGATAACAGATTAGAAACTTAACTAAAGACCCCAAAACTGGAAACTACTGCACAACGGCCAAGACATAAATACAATGACCAGGGGAGAGCCAAAACAGAGCATGCACATACAAACCAAAAAGCAGAGGCAGGAACAAACAACTACTGAAACTGTGCACATTACAGAGCAAAGAAGGGAACACAATAAACCAAACCTCAGACCAAGGAAATCAGATAACAGAGCACTTGACATAGAGTCAGAGACTGGGCATACAGCAGGAAAGCTCGACAAGAATCTGGCAGTGAACTCAGGGGAGAGCTGGATAAAATAGGCAAGGGAGCAGCTGATGATGACTAGTGAAGCTGACAGAATAAACTATGGAACAGGAAGTGTGAGAAAGAGGCTCCGAAATAAACGTCCAGAGCAGGAAGTGAATCTGTTGAAGACAAAATGAAACCCGGAGCCAGATCATGACACTACTAGCATAATTATTTTCTCCAAGTGCATCCAAGTGTGCTTTCAGGGGAGTTATTCTTTACATGGTTACAACTCATCTTTAGCATTTTGATTGGTTCTTAAGCCCAGCTACAACAACAGCACATGTATTAATCAGAGGACAAGAAGAGATTTCATACAGAAAACATTTCATCGAGGATTACTGCACATATTGCAGATGGAAATAACTTATTGCACTGTCAGTAAAATGTTTTAGTTTTAAGGTTTGGACTGTGTGCAGATCATTTTCTGTAATTGATGTCGATGTTAGTAAGTGATGGAGATGCAAATGAATGCATTACACACACAGTGTTTGAAATGTACAGTATGAGGTGGTTTCTGTTGTTGGACCAATGAAACTAATGAAAAAACTGTGTAAGTGAATGTGACCAGAACTGCTGAAGATGGCAGTCGTGCTGCATTCAGCAGAACCTTCATCAGTATCTTCTACTGACAGCACTGTTCCCTTATGGTTGGAAGAGTACATGTTACATCCATACAGTATTACAGTATGTCTGATCTTGTACTTAGTTTGTAATAGCATTTTTGCCGTTTTAATAAGGTTAGGGATTAATACACAGTTGTATTTAACTAATAAAGCAGATCAGCATCATTGTCTACCCTGCTGCACTACTGCTAATTTTGTTTCTAATTCTGCTCTTCATTTTATTACTAACACGACTTAATCCATCTATTAAGTATCCATCTAATCTAACATCGATAGTAATTGTAAAATCCAGGTGATTGATCTGAGTCCAATTAGGGCTGATTTAAACCTTTTTCTCATCTCTCTCCAGAAAGGTCATCTTGATAAAGTCATATTTTGTTTTATGTATATTAACTTTTTTCATGGCAGACATTTTGACTTGTGATGACAGCTAAACTCAGTCAGCATGAGCAATACCAGACCCTGGAACCAACTCATCTAAATGAAAGACAGCTAAATTAAAATTATTAATTTGACTTTGGCTGTCACTGCTGTGATGGCCCAAAATGTCTTCTGTGAAAAATGTACTGTGTACTGAAGACCAAAAACTCTCACTCACTCTCTCACTTTAAACTCTGGCTGCTTTGCGTTAATCATCCATCTCTGTTGCATCATGCTCTGACGCTCTGTTTTTACCATACATTTGTTTTTCTGTTCATTCTGCCCATGCTCTGCAGCTGCTGGATGCCAGGAGAACCAAGGTTTGTCCCAATGTTTGCACCACTTGTTGTGTGCACAACATGGAGTCACCTTCAGTGTGGCGTGTATTATCAGACACCTGGCAATCCCTTTGCACCTTACAACCTCCTCGCCTCTGAGACCTATAATCTTCAAAAGGATGTGATAAAATTTCAGCAATTTAGTCAACCGTTTTGTCCTGTGAACCCTCATGTTTCCTCATAAACCCAGTAAGACTATAGATAGTAATGGGTTTGTTTGCTTAATATCAATCCAAACCTGTCTAGTGCTCCATCCTGTTGTGGTACCACACACCCTACAACCCCAAACTTCCTGTAAAGTTGGCTTGATTTCAGTGTCAGTTTCCACTCTGTCACCTTGGGCCTATTTCTGTATACGGACTGATCTGTTGCTCTGGAGATATCTAGTGGTTGAAAATTTCAGCAGGCCAACACAGTCTGAATCAATCTTTCACAGAAAGTTGGTCCTAAAATTGCTGCCATGAACCCAAAACCAACACCGCTACACACAGTGAAAAATGATAGAATACAGTGTGTATTTTTTATTTTTATTTATTCTGGACATACACAAATTCCAGACACCTTTATTAAACATGTAGCTTTTTCCTCGCTACAGTTTATGTATAATGTACTGTACATAACTTGTCTACCTATTTGTCATTATTTTCCAATATATAAATAAGTATGTGATCATAAGCAGACAGTATTTTCAACACAGGGCAGTGCTTTATTAAATCATTTTACTTTGGACAACCCTTTGTCCTATTATTTTATATCACCATAGATGTTTGAAGCACAGTATTAATAATAGACTTCTTAGACTTGCAAGTACAAGTGGAAGAGCGGAAAGGCCTTTTCTGTGCTGCAGAACTGCGTGTTTTGGTTTGATTAACAATTTAATAACCTTTTGTAATTTGCTCACGTGTATAAAAACACAAAACACACTAGTAAAAATTAAAGTTTTCAAAATTCCGTAATTTTAAAAAGACTTAAATTTGAAAAAAAATAAAAACAAAGAAAAGAAATCTCACATATTTAATAGGCCACCCTGTCATTTAACAGTAGCAAACGTTATGCAGTCTGTTCGTTTTTCAAAATATCCAAAGGTCAAGTGTTCTGCATGTTTGACCCATTGTAGCATTTGTCTACAGAACAGTGTACAACAGCATTTCAGCAGTGTGTGTGGCAACCTTGTGGAGTGTTATCATGAAAATCTACTCATTGTGTGCTATTTTTAATTAGAATATTCTTTTGAGTCTTTTTGTGTGTATACGTGTGTGTGTTTATGTGTGTGTTTATCAGCATCTCCAGATGACCATCCAGGCTCTGCAGGATGAGCTGCGCACACAGAGAGACCTGAACCACCTTTTGCAGCAGGAGAGTGGCAACCGATCAGGTTCTGAGCACTTCACCACCATCGAGCTGACGGAGGAGAACTTCCGTCGGCTGCAGGCCGAACACGACAGGCAGGCTAAGGAGCTCTTCTTGCTCAGAAAGACATTGGAAGAAATGGAGCTGAGGATTGAGACCCAGAAACAGACACTAGGGGCTAGGGATGAGTCCATTAAGAAGCTGCTGGAGATGTTACAGAGCAAAGGGCTGCCCTCTGGGCCAGGCAGGGCATCTGAGGAGGAAGAACAAGAGAGAGCAAGGCGCATTGCTGAGGCCGAAGCCCAGCTAGGACACCTGGAAGTCATTCTGGATCAAAAGGAGAAGGAAAACATCCACCTTCGAGAGGTATTTTATATTTAAGGTTATGCTTGATATTAATATGTATAGTATACTGTGTGACAGAGAAAACAGAGTGTTGTATATTTATTCATCACTAGAGGGCAGACTATTACAAACTTTGGATGCTGTGCTGCTTAAGTAAGCATGAGCATATTGATTATGTAATGTGTAAACTGAAATCTCTGCAGAGCATATCATTTGCATGAAATAAATAATTATTTGTTTGTCTTGTTAAGGCAGATAATCATGTAGTCGTCACAATACATTCTGCTGTACAGGTGCAACATAATTGTATGTCTTTTCTGTTAGGAACTGCACAGAAGAAACCAACTGCATCAGGATCCAAGCAAAACCAAGGCCCTGCAGACCATCATTGAGATGAAAGTAAGAACATCACAATGTACAGCCTTATTATTACAATGTGTAGAAGTCATATTATTTAAGAATATTTGGTTATTTTTTATCTAGTTGGATTAATTTATTTATTATTTCTGAAAGCAAGTTTTAAATGATTCACAAACCATTAGTTTCAGTGGGCTGACCAATGTGCCCAGCAAATTTGAAATTACAAGATTATGGAAATGGATGAAGAAAAACTTCAAAAAATTAGCTAAAACTGTTACTATATACAAAAAATGGACAGCCTGTATAAAAGCAGATGTCATATTTGCCTGTACTATTGACTGACATTTACAGGCCTTGTTAATCAGTGCAAGTCTAAACTGAAGACCACACAGATGTGTACTGCTGGCTCTGTTGTTGTCACTGTGATCCTCAACAGCTGAGTCAACAGTCAACACACTGACACATCTCTCTATCTCTTTCTTACACATACCGACATGCAGACACACTGTGTATCAACTCACTGAGCTATTGTGTAAACACAAACAAGAATCAATCTTACTGTTCAACATATCAGCTTTTTTATTGTAGCTCGCCAAAGAGCGGGAACAGCCAGTCACGCTAAATCTCCAACACTGGTTTCAATACAAGCAAAGACAAATTTAGTCTCAATTAACACAACAGACTGTCTCTGACTGTGGGTCTGTCATTGCAAGCTTATTATGTGCAGTAGTGAAAGATCTTTAGTCAAAGTCTGTGAAACGACAAACATGTTTGTAATGTATTATGTAACTTATGTAACTTTAGCTTAAGCAGAAATTAAAAGGACATTTAAATATTGGGACAAACACGCACAGACATATAGATTTGTGTGTGTATATATACATATATATATATATATATATATATATATATATATATATATATATATATATATATATATATATATATATATATATATATATATATATATATATATATAGTATATAACATATTTCCGTAAATATTTAAAATTAAACATATTTATATCTTATTCCAAGGGTAATGGTGTCTGTTCAGATCATCTCTTTTTGTATGGCAGCTGGATCTTACAACTGAAAAATCAGGCCCATCCAGCTTCTCAACTGCTGTAGACACCACCAGCCTCACTGCAGAGGCCTGACATCACTTCCTCAAAATAAATCATGACATCATCATTGAGCTGACACAGCCCCACTAACTCTTGAGTGAGCTGTGCAGGCCCCAGCCTCCCTCGCTGTGGTCATGTGACATCTGTGCTGTGGGATCCTGTTCATTTGAATACAGAGCGAGGGAAGACCCGCCTCTACCTCCTCCTACTCCTCCTCCTCCTCCTGTACTGCGCTGGAAGACCCTGCATCTCTCCCCTCTCCTCTCTCCCTCTGCTGTGTTGATGCTGATGGAAGCACGAATAATCCCCCTCCCTCTCTTTCCTTCGTCCCTCCCGCCCTCTCCTCCTCACTCACCAGAGACTGTGCACAGTATATAGCCTGTCTGCTGCTACCATGGAAACAGGTGTGGTTGTTTATGACAGCGCGCGGCCAGTATGCAGAGAGATAGAGAGAACGAGAGAAACACAGAGGCAGGGAAAGAGAGATAAAGAGCAAGATTAACTGACCAGGTCGATGTACCAGTGATTACATGTGGATGGAATAAAATCTCCCTTTGAAGGTACTGTTTCTTGTGTCTGTTGCAGCTGTGCTAGTTCATTGATGTTCATCTCTTATCACAGAGACTGAAGCAAGATGCAGCGGCAGGGCGAAGTGCATGTACATGTGCAGTGCTCATGTATTGATGTTAACCTCTCAGATGCTTCTTGGGGAGCCTATCATTCCTCATTATGATACATTACCCACGTTCTTCTGTGGTGGACTGTGACTGACCCTGATAATGGCCACAAGTTCATAAGTTCACTTGGAAGAAAGAAGGAGAGACACATTAAGAGGGAAAGACAGGAAGGAACATGGTTGCTCTATGCACTGCTGGAGAAGGAGATGGACCATGGCTAATCTTAAAGACGCTGTATTATTTATTTAAAAAGCGGTGAAGCTAAAACTGCACTCCCAGTCGCAGTCCAGAGACTGGATTCTGCATTGATCTGCAAGCAACTACCGAAAAAAGCTACGGCTTGTTACTTTTCTGTCTTTCCCTGTGCACGTTTCTCCGGTCTTGGCTGATCTCTCTGAGCTGGATGTGTGCTCAATATTTCCCAATGGTGATTAATCCTCTGAGCTGCTGCAAAAAGCTGTGTGGAAAGCTTGTGGTTTCACAGACAGATACTGCAGTTGCTCTCAGCCATTATAGCGCTTCTTCCAGTTTCTCATAATTTTGCTACAGCTCTTCCTTCTACACTCGTTACATCTTATGGTCTTCTATGTTAATTTTTGTTGCTCTCAGTCTTTTTGTACGGGGCTTTTGCCTCTCGTTCAGAATAATTGCAGCATGCAACTTGTGAACATGCCATACTGGATTTTGAGGTGTGTCTCCTCTGCATGTTTGTGTGCAGGACACAAAAATTGCATCTCTGGAGCGCAACATCCGAGATCTGGAGGATGAGATCCAAATGCTGAAGGCAAACGGCTTACTGAACACAGAAGACAGAGAAGAGGAGATTAAACAGATGGAGGTCTACAAGAACCACTCTAAGTTTATGAAAACGAAGGTAGATACCGCCTGTGCTACGAATTCAGATGAAGAAAATACAGTTCTTGTGAAAATAAGGCTGAAATAGAGTATGAAGTTGTTAAAGATGACCCGTGCAGGTCAATTTAGGTAATCTGCTTTAGTTTTTAGTATCATCACTGAGGTGTTCAGTGTTCGGTTCAACAGTCCGAGTGTCAAGAGTTTCAAAAAAGGCTAGGTCAGCAAATAAACATTGTGCCATAATAACTACTTTTCTTTGACAGCATAATTGTTTTTTATTCTGCTGCTAATAAACACTTAAGTTCATTCTGTTCAAAGACTAGTGTATACAACAATATAGTGACGTTTACCTGTTTTTGTTTTTGGACCTATATTGCTATATGGAGCTACACTGTCAAGCCTCCAGCATGCGTAGTCCTGAAATCTGTCAGGGTGTAAAGGTGTATGTGTCTGTTGCTCTCTGGGGCTCATATGTCTCTACAGAGCTTTGAGTCTGTGTTTACATACCGCTCCTCATGTTAGCTGACCAGGCTCAGAGCAGCCACAGTTTTGTTATTCTATTTTTAGGCCTCTTTTCATCAATCATGAATAGAGATAATGTATAATATATGATGAATGCAGGGTAGTTGGTCCCAAATGCATTTTGAATGAGAGGAAAGCATGGTCATAGAAAAGCTGTACTGACTGTACAGCTTTTGCGCTGTTTGTAGTAAAAAAGGTTACATTTTCTCCCTCTCGTCCACACGCAGACATATGCTATAATAGTAAAACATTACACTGCTAACGGACTGGGTTTCACATGTCGTTGTCGTACAGATTGACCAGCTGAAGCAGGAGTTGTCAAAGAAAGAGTCTGAGCTGCTGGCTCTGCAGACAAAACTAGAGACCCTCAACAACCAAAACTCAGATTGCAAACAGCATATCGAGGTGCTCAAAGAGTCTCTCACTGCCAAGGAGCAACGTGCTGCCATACTGCAAACAGAGGTAATGAAAAACCCTTAACTTGTTTGTACACATACAGTAAATCAACCTAACAATACACTGCTTCACAAACATTTTTATTCTCCTAGTCAAACTGAGCAAATAATAGACTTGCTTCTGGGCCCCAGGGTTATTACTGCAAATCATATCAGCACTTTATTTACTTTGGGGACTTCAGACTAACTGAACTATGACTCAGAGGTCCACGAAAGAAACAGTGTACTGTCACTGCACATCTACTAAACACCAAAAAGAGCAAAGCTGTACTAAAAAGTTAATAATTACAGCAGAATTACAGTTATTGCAATACACTAAGTTAAAATAAGAGCAATACGAAATACTCTTTTTTTATAGAGTTGCATGAAGACCTTTTTTTTCTCATTAACAGTCTAATCCACATTATTTAACACGTTATTATTTCATTATGCTATTATGCTTCTTGTTGCTCTAAGATGTTTTTGGCTGTGTCGTCAGGTGGATGCTCTACGTCTCCGTCTGGAGGAGAAAGAGTCCTTCCTGAACAAGAAAACCAAGCAGCTACAGGATCTGACGGAGGAAAAGGGAACTCTTGCTGGAGAAATCAGGGACATGAAGGACATGTTAGAGGTCAAAGAAAGGAAAATCAATGTCCTGCAGAAGAAGGTATGAATCAGAAGGAAAACTTTAAATGGATGGGTGTATTACAAGGTGGATAGCCAAAACACACACATTGAAAAATGTTTGTCAACATCCAAGCCATTCACAAACTGCTGTCTGAGTTAGTGTTACATTATTTACGCGTTAAAACTAACTATACTGGAGACCTGTATGCACTGAAATGACTGATGAGAGGAAGAAGTAATTTTGTCAGATCCTTGACTCCAGGACTAAAGCAGTCACTGTGAAAAACCAAAGCAGAGTGGATACTCTCTTCATTAAGAGTGAGAGTCTCTGTTGCTCTCAGGGGGAAAGTGTCCATAGAAAGACAAGCAAAGAGATATTTATGCCTCAGTGACTCTAGTGTATGTGTGCTATAAATACTCAGTGTTACTCCCTGTCTCACGCTGATCTGCTCCACACCTTCTCTCCCTTATCTGTGCACTTTTATTTTGTCTCATGATTTTTAAAGGTTTGCTTTTTTCCTGAAGTGGCTATTTGTTTTTTGTTTTTTCTTGTGCAATTTTAATAATAAAGTAAATTACATCTGTGCACTAATGTAACTGTATCTAAATTTTCTTCACTGTGCGTTTTCACTAAGCAATTGTGAAGACAGATATGCATGGCACTCTATTCCTGTACTTCTCAAAATTCTTAAATCCTACAGTTTTTGATGCATTTCTTCTTAAAATACAAAATGCTGTGCTTTAAAGACACAGAACATATTAGGAACATAGACATTGCCTGTGGAGAGTGTAAATCTTCACAACTTTTGAAATCTCTTTTGTAAAGTCACCCACAAGTATTACACCGACTTCAAATACTGTTCTGGTTTCGAGATAATGTGAATTACATCTGGTCCTGTGCTTTGTTTTCTTCCCTGTGCCACCACATGTTGGTTTCCTCCTTCCTGACTTAGATTGAGAACCTGCAGGAGCAGCTGCGGGACAAAGACAAGCAGTTGGGGAACCTGAAGGATAGGGTTAAGTCTCTGCAGACCGACTCCAGTAACACAGACACTGCCCTGGCCACCCTGGAGGAGGCGCTCTCAGAGAAGGTAGACCAAGCACTGCTCACAGCAAACTGAAGATTCAAAGTGCATCTCAGTCATGGGTTGGATTTGAGCAGTTGCTGCAAGAATAAATATTTTTTCCTTATTGGGCTTTGGTTCAGCACAGATCTTTGTCACTCTGACGCAGATAAGATTAAATTTTATGGCCTGTATTTATTTAATGTGTGAATGTGGAATTTTTTACAACTCAAAAGAATCCTTTATACATTTTAGTTTTTACATTTTAGTTGTTATTTGCAATCGCTGTGATTTCTTTAGTGTTAAAGTTTGGTTTTCTGCTTAACATTTTGTTAGATTTAGATAATTTAACCCCTCCTGAAAAAAAACCCAAAACAGAACAGAATAACACCAGGGTAGGGTGGTAAAACTTTGACTATGTTTTGTTTGGTTGCAAATAATTGCACATTTTATTCTGAAAAGAAATAAAACCTACTTAGATTAACTTAAAAATGATATGATCAACCATTTCATCACTGTTGTAAAAGACTCCTAGAGTAAGACCGTAATTAATGTTTTTTATTCTTCACTTTCAGCAATGTAGAATTCTTAGTAGCTTTATAAATATAGCCACAATTCATTGTCATTCAGTTCATTTTTAATTCTGTATTTGTGTGTTTGTCTGTGACAGGAGAGGATTATTGAGCGTTTAAAGGACCAAAGAGAGAGAGAAGACAGAGAACGTCTAGAAGAGGTGGAGTCCTATAAAAAAGAGAACAAGGAGCTGAAGGAGAAGGTCAACAGCCTGCAGATAGAATTAACGGAGAAAGAGGTCAGTGACTATATGGAAGTAAGGGATTTTCTTTTATGTAAGGTATGGGCTGCATCCATTTGAATGTATATTGCCCACCCATTGTGCCTTTATGTTTCTCTACTCTGCTGTATAGAGAAGCATGCACTGCTCTTTTTTGTACTGTATGTACTCTATATCCTGTGTTGTACTTTGCTTTTTCAGCAGCGCTGTGTGTGCTATTTACTGTAAGCTGCTTCTGTAGTTATTGTCCACCTGCTTACAATGTGCTGGCCTGCCTGGTTTGTAGCTGTGCTGACTGTCTGTCCTGTCTGCCCATCTACAGTCCAACCTCATCGATCTAAAAGAACATGCTTCATCCCTTGCGTCTTCTGGCCTCAAGAAGGATTCAAAGCTCAAATCACTGGAGATTGCCATTGAACAGAAAAAAGAGGAGTGTAGTAAGTTGGAGACGCAGTTACAGAAGGTAGGTGTGTGCGTTACAGTGCAGAATTACTCTTATAAACACCATCAAATGTGCAAACTGGATCTAAAACTTATAATCCTATATAGTGTTTAGGTGTGTACAGTCTATTTACAGTAGGTGTCTACCTTACAGTCATTATTAGCATAGTTAGCATTAAAATGTTTAATGAATTAAATACATATATAAGTCAGGATGTAGAATTTTTTAAATTATGACGTATATAACAGTTGAGAAGGGCCTTTAGTAGGTCATCAATCCCACTTCTTTAGTTACTATTCCGGAACTTTTGTTTATATGAATCTACATCTAAAATCTAGCTAATAGCAAGTTTGATTCCATGTGTGATGACAACTGTCTGCTCATATGAAGGAAAGGTCCATAGCAGCATGGACCATGTGGTGAGATCATTTTGCTAGCTGCTGTTTTCAGGGTCAGCTTAAGAAAAAACTGTTTTAGTTTACAGTTCTGTAGTAGAATTATGTATGATAAATGCGTCATCTGCAGTAAATAAAGTATATAAAGATTTCTAAAGAAGTTATATAAAAAACAACATCACTGTAAGTCCAGTGAGCATATGCGTGGACACTATGAAGTGATAGTGACAAATTATTCGTTACAATTTGTTATTTCTTTTATTTTAATGGACTTAGTTTTTCCCCTGCCTAAACAAACCTGGAACTCAGGCTTTGCTCTTTTTCTTATTTTTTAAAGCTAAACACTGACAATATAGGACTAATAAACTTCTCAACAACACAAATTGTATTCAATAGAAATATAAAAAAGTCGTCTAATAATCCATGATTAGGATAACTCCTTGTAAATGCCATTACATTCTGGCAATATCACTATAATCTGGAAGGAGCCAGGATTCTGAAATTAGCTCTATACTGTATAAAAATCAGTTGATTAAGATAATGGCTACCACATTGCTTTTTCACCTGGAACAGGCTCCACCACTTTGTTAGGCCACTGCAGGGAGCAGACAGTCTCCCCCTCTGCGTCCTCCTACTCCATAATCCTCAGACTGTCCCTGTGTCTGTTTGACTGCATTTGTCTGTGTTTGTGTGCCCTAAACCTGTAACCATATTTGGCGTTCCTGATGTAACTGATGTTCTCTTAAACATGTATTGTAACAAGTCTGATCCTGCTGTTCTCTCCCCGGCTTAAATTAAATCCTAACACTCACTCTCCTGGGTTTTCGACCTCCCACTCCTTCCCTCAACCCCCCCGTTTGCAATGTAGCAAGCTGAGCAGCTATTCAGTCACATGAACAATCCTGTAAGTCGCTCTTTTGTGTTGCCTGAGGCACACATTGAAAGCATGAGGACACTGATAACTTTTTTTTTAAATGTGCTAGATGGTGATCATGCCAGACCCCAGCACAGGTTCTGCTTTTACCCACCCAGCCAGATGCATGTTTACCATTGCACTGTACGGATACAGTTAGCTTTATACTACACTCAGAGTCCTCAGTAACATACTCATTCTGTAAACGTTTGTGTTTGTGACACATGGTGAGACTGGTGCTACATGGACATTGTATGGAGATTTATTAGCTCAGTTATAGTTTAAGGGTACACTTTCTCTTTATTTTATTTTCTCTCTTTTTTCTGTTTCATGTGTGATTAGTTTAAAAAATATAGTATTTTCTTTATAATCTACATTAGAAAATAAAAGGCATTCTGCACGCTAAAGGTGTGCAACAGTGTATAAAGACATCTTGACTTTCATTCACTAGGGTTAATTTAGAGCAAATGTGTGACATTAGGAAATCTTATACCTTATACTGACATCCAAATAGTGCAAACCCAGGTTTTGAATCCAGCAAATCCAGGTTGCAATTCTGGATTCTAATACCTAAATGCATAATCATCATCAACCTCGTCACAAAGGCTGCTCTGTGAACATAGCAGATGTAGGAAGTGGCCAGGAATTCACTTCTGGATTCCTCTTGCTGCATGTTTTCACACATCGAACCCTGAAATAAATAGAATTGCCCTCGTTGTGTAAAAACAAAATTTTGCCCAATATTGATTTTGTGACGTTTGAAGATGACAGATAAATTATTTACAGTCTGGATTCCTTTACAGAATTGAAATTAGTGCCTTTTAGGATATTTCCGCATGTCAACAGGAGGCTTTAAATAATTTCTTAGGATGCAGTGATATTGATTTTTATAGCTGATACCAGCTATTGTTATTTATTGTTTCACAACACTAAAATGCCTTTTTTGTGAATCATAGTAAAATGACAGCTGCAAAACAAGCTTGACTTAATTATCCTGAGTTAAATAATTGTCCCTTCTTTGATTTTATGAACAAATACAACGCATAACAAAGGATAAATAAATAAATACAGAAAGCAACTGAAAAAACAAAAAATAGGAAAAACAAAAGCCACCATATAGTGGATTTCCTATAACAGAAATCAGTAAACCTCATTTATTGCGCAATACTCAAATAGATGTTTAATCAACATAACACTTTGGACTCAAAATACAACACGTACTGTCTGGACTAGGTCCCTGTTGCTTCTCTCTTTGCTTCAACATTCTTTTGACTGACAATTGCAATTGACTGTGCAGCTTTGTTAGGTTTGCATGATTTGGTTGACCTTGTTGCATGTCGTCACTGTCAGTGTGGCCACGCTTCTCCTGTCATGTTGTGGTGCGGTTAGCTAAGGTGTCAGATGTGGTTGGAGATCACTGTAGTGTTTTGCTGGATGGCTCTGTACAGTATAACTCTTGCACTTTATTTTTCTTGCGACTTGTGTTGATTTGTGTGGCTGCATATTGTGTGGAGAGTGATGTGTACCACTGTAATACAACTCATAGACAATACAGTAATTTGTTGCAATAATGAAATTACCCCACATTGACCACACAGCAGTGGCCCGATTGTGACAGATTGTGACAGATAACCAGTAATACAAAGTCATCATCATAGCATTTTACTTCAATTTGTGTGTTACTGGTTTTTACTTATTTAATTGCTGTGTAAACACAAGACATACAAAAGCACACATACACCATCCTGTATTCTGCATACCCACCAAGAGTGCAAAGTGACTGAGTCTCTGAGGGTTGTTAAATGGAGCTAAATAATAGCTCTGTTAAAGCTAATGAACCAGTACCAGTAATGATGCCCTTGTCCACAACTTCCTACTCTACTTTATTCATTCAGAAAGAGGAGGAGAGAGCAAAGGGAGTAGTTAATATAAGACACTGATGGACTGCAGTGTACTGTGTGTATCACTCTGCCATGGGCAGTAAAACATTCTGTGCTGCACTGCATGGTTGTATGGACATTGTAATATTAGCGTGTCTTTAGGCAAGTGCCTGTGTGCATTTTTATATGTTTTTCCTGGTATGTGGATGCAGAAGGCCCACGAGGTGGAGCAGCAGTCCGGCTCTAGAGGGAACCCAGAGTATGGGGACCGTGTGAAGTTGCTGGAGAAGGAGGTGGGCTACTACAAGGAGGAAGCCAACAAGGCTCAGGCGGAGGTGGAGAGACTCCTGGACATCCTGCGGGAGGTGGAGACTGAAAAGAATGACAAAGACAAAAAGATTGCTGAGCTGGAAAGGTAACTATCTCTGACTGTTGAGAGAAGTAACAGTAGGTCAAAAAGGAGAGATCAAATAAAGTGTATGCAATGAGTAGAGTCAACAAGTGGATGAAAAAAAAACTCTCTGGTCACCCTGGAGATCAAGGTGGATGTGTGCATTAGGAAGTCTGAGAGAAAAACAGCAACGACACGACAACGACAAAGAACAGTAACCAGGGATTGACTGGCTCAGGGATGTCAGACAGTGATGTCGCAATTGTCAAAATGGTAGGGGTCTTGGCAGCATGGGAAAGGAGAAGTGACGGAGAAAATTAGAACAGCAGGAAATAGCAGACATTCACTCATAGACAAATAAAATCCTTTTGCTGAAGCATCATTTAAAGTATTCAAAGGCATCTTACATTTGCTTGTGCCTGTAGTTTCTTGTACTGTGTGCAGCATATTTTAGGAGTTCCATGTACTTTTGAACCCATGTACAGCCATTTTGATTTACAATAGTGCTGTCAAGTGTCTGTCAGCACATTGTTCTGCACTGGTACCAGTCAAGGTCTTAGGTAATATGCTCAGAAATGCCTGAATGGCAAGCTGCAGCTTCAAGTTATGACACATTGGACACTACTGTATGCTGGGTGAGAGATTAGAGACAGTGACAGTAACTGCTTTAATGGAAAAGATTTCAGGTAATGGACCACATAAATTAAGCTGGGGTCATAACCAGCTCCTGGCTCACCTCTCAGTGTGGAACTTGGTCATGAGTTTTCACACTTGAAGCAGCTTTTATGTAGTTTTGGTTCGGCTGATATCTTTCTGAACAAGGCGAACATTTTGTCATTTACCTGGAAGTGATGTCAAATGACTGAGACGCAGACAAAGATTGTTAGGACTGCATGAGAAGCACACACGAGCACTGTTTTCCAGTGACAACCCCCCTCTCCTGCCACTTATACAATCCCAGTCCCATCATTTATTTTTAAAACCAGTTATATTTTTCCCTCCCAACCAGAGATAAGGGCCACTTTGTTAAGTGTCATGCAAATTCGTTTGTTGTGTATTGATTAATTCAGTGTTCTTGTCCTTCTTTGACATCTTTACCCACTTTTTTCTGTCTTGTTCCCTTTTCTATTTTCTGTATCATGCCCACTTGTCCCCATTTTTACCCTCTACCATTTGATCACTTTCAACCTCGGCCTTGAACCTCCTTCTTTTCCTTTCTCAAATCCGAATCTGGTATTTCAATCTCTTCTCCATCTGCCTTGCAACTCTTTCTCTGTTGTGTCCCCCTGACACCAGCCCCCCTCCCTCTGCCCCTCGCCCTACCCCTCGTCCCGGTGGCAGAGCTCCCTCTGACCCGCTCCCTTCTGTGTCCGCTGCTCCCCAGCAGATTGGGGGCATGGTGTGGGATTTCCTGGGAAAGTGAGTGCTCTGCCCTGGCACTTCAGCTCAGCTGCGTGGTTTAAATCTCCGACTCCGACTGCTGCAACTGCATCTGGTTTCACCTGTGTGCCTGGGTCTGCCTGTTTTCTGAATGATTCATAGATCTTTGTATCAGAGTGATGCTCTGTGTTTGAATTACTGTACCTGTGCACGTGATACAAAGATCTCTTGCTTTTTTCCTTAGCATGTTTTTCCTTATTGTTTAACTGTATGAACATGTGCTATATGTGGGTTCTGATTAATTGTCATTAATCTGTGTCAGGTTTTGACTCTGTGTGTGTGTGTATGTGTGTGTGTGTGTGTGTGTGTGTTTGTGTGTGAAGGAGAGTGATAGTTGCTGCTGCATGTTTATTTATTCAAACTGCATGTACAACCAGCATTAGCAGCCATCTATCTCTGCACTGATGATTGAATGGGGATTTTAAGTCAACACAAATTTAGCTGTAGTATAAATTACATTACAAATCAGCAATTTAAAGCACGATGTAGAGTGTGTTTGATTGCATATATGTAACACATACAGTGTTCCATTTAAAATTCAATATGCTGTACAAACCTTAATGTTTGAATTTTGTACACCAGCTAATGTAAATATGCAAAGCATCAGGTCATAAAGTTTGAAATATATGTCTAGGCATATATTCTTTTGATTCCTGAAACAGTACACATTACTTCATACTGTTGTTCACGCTATGCTCTGTTTCTGTAATGATGCATGAGCCAGTCACACCAAGTATTGAGCCAAAAGGACTACTAAACTTAAATGTTTTCGCAAAATATTATAATATAACTGAAATGAAAGCCTTGTCAAAATTTGGACAGGTATAAAAATATTAACAATTCTCAGAGTACTGTATGTAGAACTTGGTGTGATTTTGCAACTGCTCTTGCTTTTGTAATCCATTTTAGTTTACTATGCTGTACATGTACATCCTCCCTGCATCCCTGCAGTTAATACCTTGCACACACACTGAGACACACCCGTATACGGTTGTGTCTTTTTTTGTGTGTCCGGTTTGGCTGTTTGGTGTTGTTACTGTTTCTGTTCTTACAGCTGAGGCCTTTTCCTGCCATGAGCACGCTTCCCCTACTCATTCCAGCCGCCCATCTGCCCGTCACACCTTACATTACCCTCCCCGTCTGTAACTCTCGGTCACCCTCCCACGTTCATCATTTCAATATTATCACCTGATAGCCCCTCTTTTCAAGTAGTCTTCTACCCTGCCCACCCTCCTGTTTTTCTGCCCAACCTGTCCCACTTCTCCCTGTCCCTACCCTGCCTAGCTTGCTCTACCAGACACTAAGGGAAATGATCTGCCTAGTGGCCTGCATGAATAGAGCTGCTCTGCTCCAGGTCTACACGTGCTCAGTGAGTGAGGTGCTGTAGTAGGTAGGGTTTGGACTGAATCCTCGGTCCTGAAGTGTGTTGGTTCAGTTGGTTCTGTTCTGTTTGAACAACCCTCCATCTACGACCAATTTTTTCAATGGCTCACTCCTTCCCGCCCACTTGGTCAAACAACCATTGGCTTCCCTCCTGTTCCTCTGTCCTCTTTCCCTTCTTTTTTTGCCCCGCTAACTTTTGCCTGTCTAAATGCATGTCTGCCACTCCCAGGCTTGGCAGCAGATGCACATGGCTCCATGTTTTCAGAGAAAGTGCATCCTGCATTAGCTGTGTAAGGCTACAGAGCAGCAGCTGTTCTAGGTGCCTTTGTAATCTCTCTTGGTGTTTGACAGTGGAAATTGTGATCTCCTCTGAGTTTTCTCTATTGTTTTCTTGTAATTGTTTCTTTTGTGTTATGTTTCTAATGTTTCTTTCTTCTTTTTTTTTTTTACTTTTTCCTGTGTGTGCTCTCATCTGCTGCTTCCAATTCCTCCACTTGTCCTATCATACCTTTCTCTTCTACCTTTTCCTTTTCCCATCTGCAGTCTAGCTCCCAGGTAAGTTATGCCCTGGCTGTCTTTCCCATCTCTACCTATCCACACCCCATGTTGTTGTTCTAGTGATCTCAAAGCTGGTATGATTTTTGAAATTAAGATATTTCAAAATGCACCTGAAATGACTGTCCACAGATTGTTACTTGTCCTTTTTGTGTTTTATATTATGGTAAAACAGTGTACTCCAAACAAGGATATGTACTGTATTCAGGAATATGATGGGCATGGGAATGCTTATAAAATTTGTGATTTTACAGACAAGGAGGCAAAGACCAGACTAAGAAAGGTCTAAACATCAAACTGGGACCACAAGGAGACAAGAAAGGCTTAGGACAGGACCCTCGTAAGGACAGCTCTATGGATAGTGGCCACCACTTAAAGGTTCAGATTTACTCATGAGAAATATTTACCACTGTTGATACAGGTTTAAGTTTTTGGGCAATGAATTGTGTGTCTACAATGTCATTTTGTGTGTTCCCACATAAAACCCCTTGTGTTTCAGCTGGAGGAGCTGATGAACACACTGGAAAGGACTAGGCAGGAGCTGGATGCCACGAAGCAGCGACTCTCGTCCACACAGCAGTCTCTGCAGGAGAGGGACACCCACCTCACCAACATGAGACAGGAGCGCAGGAAGCAACTGGAGGAGATCCTGGAGATGAAGTTAGTGTCATTATCTTTGTGGAGATTCTCAGTCATTCATCCACCCGTTATCTGTTACCTCTGGGCGAGAGGCAGGGTACAAGCCTGGATAGGTATCCAGTCTCTTCTACAGACAATCATTGACAATCACATTCACATCTACAGGCATTTTAGAGTCACAAATTGAACTGCATGTCTGTGGACTGTGGGAGGAAACCAAGGTACCCGGGGGAAACCCTTGTAGCACAGACAGAACATTGAATCTCCACACACAGGAATCAAACGGGGATCTTCCAGGACTATTCAAGCTCAGAGAAGTCAGCATGAGACAGTTTGAGCTATGAGGCACATTTTATGTTCACAGCAGAACAGAGCTTTCACATTGTTGAGTTATGTGACTTGTGTCACTGATTATCAGAAGTAGTTGTACTTGCACTTAAACAGCATTTGACATTAAAGCAATTAAATTAAATTAATGTAATTTGATTTATAGTACAGTTCTTTACTCAAAAGAGCTTTACAAAATCACTTATCTATGTAGTACCATTAGGTTAGTGTTCTTTCAATTTTATATAATATGAGTGCTGATGCCTTGATGTTGTTTTTTCTTCTTCAGACAACAAGCTTTGCTGGCAGCCATCAGTGAGAAAGATGCTAATATTGCACTGCTGGAACTGTCTGCCTCTAATAAAAAGAAGACCCAGGAAGAAGTGCTGGCCCTCAAGAGGGAGCGAGACAAATTGATGCACCAGCTCAAACAACATGTTAGTACTGCAGCACAATGTCAAGGAAATGTCTTTTTGCGCTGTAGCTGGTTGCCAAGGTAACATTAATCAGCCTGAAAAATGCAGCTGAACATGGCAATCAGCCATTTCTCCCATTTAATCTACAGGGGTGATACATACACAGACACTGTTATTGCTAGCTTGGTTTTGGCTTTTTTGTGTAGTATTTCATCATTTTGCACTGCTAAGTTGCACTGAGAGCAGTTTTTACAGTACATGATGTGAGATTTAAATATGTTTGCATATTTAAGGGTGAACCTGTCCAATGCATAGCCTGTTAATGTAATATTCAAGATTTTTAAATACTAGGTCAAGACTTAAATATTTCCATCCAAGACTGACGTTAAGTCAAGGGACTTTTTTTGGCTAGAGTCTGACTCCAAGGCTCCATTTACATCCACAGTGTCTAAGTTATCTAAGTTAAGAAGTGACAATGCACTTTCTGTCATCTAACTGATGAAAAGAGAAACTCAGGATTTTGCAAACACAATTATTAGCTTTACTGAGAGGAAAATACGATAATAAGAACAATCCTAATTTCATGTTGCTAAAGTGAAATTGAAACTGCAACTGAAAGATGATAAGCTTAGTTTAGCAAAAATACTGGGAAGAATAGAATCGATAGGTAATGAACAGACTCAGACGGGTAGTTCTACCATGTACAGTGTAGTAACTGCCTTTAACCACAAGTTTGGATTTTTTAAAATTGCTTTTTTTTATTTATATATTAAGTTCATTACTGAGCTTTAGAGATGCCAGTACGTAGAAATACAGTATGTTACCTATGGTCAGAGAAAAACTAGCTATTTACACCTGTTTCTAGTCTTTATTATATTTTTAACAATCAGATACTAACTCTGGCAGAAATCGAATACATTTATTTCCCAAAATGGCTAACTACCAGCAGCTGTCTAAAGAACTGAAAACTATAAGCATCAGTGTCAATTAGATTGCTGTTGCACTGACTTGTTCTGTAATGAGTCTGTTTTATTTTCATGCCTCATTATGGAGAAATACTGTTGTTTTATTAACTGAAGATCATCATGCACTAACCAGTTCATATTTCTACAGACACAAAGCAGAATGAAGCTGATAGCTGACAACTATGAAGATGAGCAATATCATCCACACGGTCCACACCACCCGCAGCCTCAGCCTCCTCACGCTCAACCACAACCCCAGCCTCAGTACCCCCACCCTGCCCACACACAACAGACTCCATATCCACATGCCCCACACCCACAACATCCTCAGCACCCACAGGTTCCCCCACAACACCCACATGCACAGCAGCCACAACCACAGTACCCACACCCTCCTCACCCACAGCCTCACCCTCAACATCCCCAACCACCTCCTCAACTCCAACAGCACCCACGTCCCCCACAGCCCCAACACCTTCACCAACAGCACCCTCAGCACCCTACACAGCACCCACATGGGCATCCTCCCCCACAGCACCCTCACCCTCAGCACCCACATGGCCCTCTCCAACAAGGACCACACCCACAGCATCCACATCCTCAGCATCCTCAGCACCCTCACCTTGTTCAGCATCCACGTCACCCATCTCCTCATCATCGTGGAGGGCCAGCGCGAGGACCCCCACATGCTGGTCACCGCCCGTCCCAGGACCAGGTTAGATTTCTCCCCTTTGTCACTTGTGTTATAAAGTTCCCACCATTTCCCCAAATACACTGTTTGGGAAAATGTATTTATTTAGTCCTATTTTTTAATGTGATAATGCAAATCCACACGATTTTACGACATAGCTCTGTAAATTCTTTGCTGAACGCATCCCGTAGCAGAATACTTTAATGTTGCAAATTAATTTCTTAATTTCTTTCTTTGGCACTTATTTTTACTTTTAAACATGCTTGTGGCACTTATTTTTACTTTTAAACATGCTTGTTTTTCTGTCACACTACTTGCTGTGCCAGGGAGGTCTTTTGATCAACTGCTACTTCAATTTATGTCTTCTTTTCCTTCCTTACATTTCACTACTGCTGGCTTGTAAAACTGCCAGGATGATGAGGAGGGCATTTGGGCATAATCTTTGCTGTTGACAACCAAAGCTCTAATATTGTTTTGAAGGGTGAGATATATTTGAGAATTTTCTACTTTATAATTCCCTTCCCTTTCTGCTACAGTGTTTTTTTGTAAGTAACTAAAGAGCTGAATGACATCTGATATCTTTATCTTTCATGTCAGATGATTCAGTCACTGCTGGAGGAGCACAGCCATGCCATGATGTTGAAACACTACCCGACCAAACTTTTATTACCTCTGCCCAGTCAGTACTCAACAAATGGGACCTTTGTTTATTTTCCAAGGAAGAGGAGGGTGCACTCAGGTGTGCAGGCCATGCAGGGAGACTGACAGCTGAGCAGGTAATTTCACACACAGCATATCACAGCAATATCACAGCATACAAAAATGATTTATCAAGTTAATAAAATTTTGAACTGTGGCTTATTTCATGTTTTTCTTCATTTTGTGACCAAGGTGACCTAGAACCTCTTCTTTGTGTGAGCAGGAGCAGATGTCATCCACTACTTCTTTAAAAAATCCCAGATACAGAACTGAATTAGACAGAAAGAGGCAGATGTTAATGCTAACAGATGTGATCAACATGGCAGCCCTGCATTGGAGGTCTTACCGAGGTCACCTTATCTGTCTGTCATCTGATGAATGCTCCACCTCTTCAGACCAGCAACACCCTTTTGATCTTCCCAGCAGTGATCTCATGACTGTCTGCCACTCCAGTGTTAGTTTCACTCTTCCTTCCTCTTTTAAGTGGTTGAAGATCATGGTTTCCTTGCTGTCTGTTTCACCTGACTGACCCCCCCCCCCCACACACACACACACACACACACAACTGATTCTGTCACGTTTTCTTGAACCTCACTGCCCTGCTGAACCACCTGGTGG